>NC_088706.1:6474090-6777121 GCF_028017835.1 Emys orbicularis | reverse complement strand
CCGGGGGCGCGGTGCTCGGCCGGAGCCGGGGGCGCGGTGCTCGTCCGGAGCCGGGGCCGGCGGCGCGGTTCTCGGCCGGAGCCGGGGCCGGCGGTGCGGGCACTTGGCCGGGGGCCGGGGCCGGCGCAGTGCTCGGCGGGGGCCGGGGGCCGGCGCGGTGCTCGGCCGGGCCGGGGCCGGCGGTGCAGGCACTTGGCCGGGGGCCGGCGGCGCGGTGCTCGGCCGGGGCCGGCGGCGCGGTGCTCGGCCGGGGCCGGCGGCGCGGGCACTTGGCCGGGGGCTGGGGCCGGGGCCCAGTGCTCGGCCGCAGCCGGGGGCACGGTGCTTGGCCGGAGCCGGGGCCGGCGGCGCGGGCACTTGGCCGGGGGTCAGGGCCGGCGCAGTGCTCGGCGGGGGCCGGGGGCCGGCGCAGTGCTCGGCCGGGGGCGCGGGCACTTGGCCGGGGGCCAGCGCGGTGCTCGGCCGGGGCCGGGGCCGGGGGCGCGGTGCTCGGCTGGAGCCGGGGCCAGGGTTGCCGGCACTTGGCCGGGGGCCGGCGCAGTGCTCGGCCGGGGGCGCGGTGCTCGGCCGGGGCCGGGGGTGCGGGCACTTGGCCGGGGGCCGGCGCCCCAGGACCCGAGCCGGGCGGGAGACGCCGGGGCCAGAGCCTCTCGGCGCCGGCCGGCCGCCGGAGGGAGCTGCTTGGCCAGGGGGGCCGGACTGGGCCGCGCTGCACCCCGCCCCAGCTTACCTGCTGCCTCCCTGTTTCAGGCTTCCCGCAAACATTTGATTCGCGGGAAGCAGGGGAGGGGGAGGAGCAGGGGGCGGAGCGTTCAGGGGAGGGGGCAGAGTTGGGGCGGGGCTGGGGGCGGGGAAGGGGTGGAGTTGGGGCGGGGCCAGGGCCCCATGGAGTGTCCTCCTTTTTAAAAATTAAAATATGGTAACCCTAACTGAACCCAGCCCTTGCTGCTATCAACTTGGCCTGGCAGAAGGGTTACAATAGCATCCTGTCTGGCAAGAACTCACTTATCAATAGCTGCGGTGTAAAATCCTCATTTCTGTATTGTTCTAGCACTGTAGTCTCCACTTCCCTATTGTTTGTCTGTATAATCTCTGTCTGGTTCTGTGATTGTTTCTGTCTGCTGTATAATTAATTTTGTTGGGTGTAAACTGTTATATCCTTGGGGGCAACAGTTTAACCAGCCAAAACTGGCTGGGCTATCCCCTAATAATCTAACTCAGTTGCCATAGCAACACAAGATTCAATTACCACGACAACCAAATATACATCATAAACCAATTAAGGTGGTGGGATATAATTGGTTAAAAAATCATGTTACACTATGTTTAGGATTGGTTAGTTAAATTTCAGTAAAATGATTGGTTAAGGTATAGCTAAGCAGAACTCAAGTTTTACTATATAATCTGCAGTCAATCAGGAAGTAAAGTGGGGAGAATGGGAACAGGGAATGGGGGTGGGGGAATTGGAATCATGTTTTGCTAAGGGTGGGGGAATAGGAACAGGGACACAGGTAAGGCTCTGTGGTGTCAGAACTGGGAAGGGCGACACTAAGGAAGGAAACTGGAATCATGCTTGCTGGAAGTTCACCCCAATAAACATCGAATTGTTTGCACCTTCGGACTTCGGATATTGTTGCTCTCTGTTCATGCGAGAAGGACCAGGGAAGTGAGCGGGTAAAGGAATAAGCCCTCTAACAATGACTACTCATTGTACCAGGGAAAGAGAGAGACGATGATCTATGATGTGGTGGTTGGGGCATTTGCCTAGGATGTGGGAGACCCAATTTCAAGTCGGTGCTCCAATGAGTATTTAATTATTCATTGAGAAAGCCCCACACCAGAATATCCCATAGCCCAGTGGCTAGGACACTGTCCCTTCTCCACCTCGGGCAGAGGGAGAGCTAGACCTCGGCTCCCACATTTCAGGGACTGCTCTAATGACCGGGGTGAAGGTCACAAGGGAGGTGCGCCCTCCTCCCCTCCATGGCATGGTGTAAAAAAATGCCCAAAATCGAAACCAAAAAAATCAACTTTTTGTTTCAACCTGACTTGAAATTTTTTTACTTTTCAATTCACTGAAAAAAATTGAAAGTGTTTGGTTTTGGTTTGACCTGAAATTAAACGTTTTTATTTTTTAAATTGAGTTGCCAGAGAACTGAAAAATCCATTATTCGCCCAGCTCTGCTCTTAAATTCCAATCCCAGCTCTGCTGTTGACTCAGCAGGTGGCCTGGGACAGGTCCCTTCACCTTCCTGTGCCTGTGTCCCCATCTATAAAACAGAGCTAATAATCTTTACCTTCTAACCAGGGAGTATAAGGATTAATTAGCTAATGTCTGTAAAATACTTTGAAGACATAAAGTGCTAGTTAAATTGTAAAGATGAGTGGTATCGGCTCCCTGGTTTCTGTATCCCATAGTTCCCAAGCAATATTTTTATTATTAATGCTTCCAATTACACCACTGATAAACCCTTCTTGAACTTTTATGAATCCTGAGGGAAATTTTCAAAGGCTCCTACATGACTTAGCAGCCTAAATCTCACTAAAGGGCAGATTTGTAAAGGTATTAAAGTGTCAAAAGATGCAGCTAGGTGCCTAATGGGATTTTAAAAAGCACCTAGGCACCTAAAATCTGGCCCTCAGCCTTTTTGCGGGTTTTACTCCTCTTCTTTTTCCAAGCCAAAAATTCCAGTGTTCTGTTCTCACACATATAACTTACTCTTACTAACATTCCTCATTCCTGCTAGCTCCACTCTGTCTCTATTAAAACCAACAGCACCACATATAACTAACACAGCTTCACTATATTCATTTACCAGTTCCTCAACATATTCATTTGTTTGTATGTCATATCCCCTTCCCCTGTTCTTTGTCTGCTTTGTGTCCTTTAGATTGTAAGCGCTACCGGTGTAGGGATTGTCTCCTATCATGTTTGTCCAATGCCCAGCATGCTGTGGCCCCAACCCATTTGGGGCCTGTGAGTACAACTTTAACAAAGGGATTTGGACACCCAATTCCCATGAAAATTAATGGAAATTAGACATCCAAACCCACTAAACAGCTTTGAAAAACTCAGTCTTAATGTTTACTACAATTAATATCTTACTGCAACATACACCAAAATTGATCTTTTTGTCATTATCTAGAGACAAAACCTGAAATATTAATAATGTTGTTTACTAACAAAACACCTGTATTTGTGTTCAATATGGTCATAGAATCACAGAAATGTCGGGCTGGAAAGGACCTTGAGAGGTTATCAACTTGAGCCCCCTGCACTGAGGCAGGACCAAGTAAACCTAGACCCAGGGGGAGGGATTGCTCAGTGGTTTGAGTATTGGCCTGCTAAACCCAGGGTTGTGAGCTCAATCCTTGAGGGGACCATTTAGGGATCTGGGGCAAAAATCTGTCTGGGGATTGGTCCTGTTTTGAGCAGCGGGTTGGATTAGATGATCTCCTGAGGTCCCTCCCAACCCTGGTATTCTATGATTCATCCCTTACAGGTGTTTGTCCATTTCTTAAAAACCTCCAGTGATGGGGATTTCACAACTTCCCTTGGAAGCCTGATCCAGAGGTTAACTATCCTAAATCTCCCTGGCTGCAGAGTAAGCCCATTACTTCTTGTCCTGCCTTCAGTGGACATAGAGAATAATTGGTCCGAGTCCTCTTTATAACAGCCTTTAGCATATCTGAAGACAGTTATCAGGTTCCCCCTTCAGTCTTCTGTTCTCAAGACTAAACATATCCAGTTTTTTAAATTTTTCCTCAGAGGTCAGGTTTTCTAAATCATTTATCACTTTTGTTGCTCTCTGGAATCTCTCCAATTTGTCCACATCTTTCCTACAGTGTGGTGCCCAGAACTGGACACCGTACTCCAGCTGAGGCCTCGCTAGTGCCAGGTAGGATGGGACAGTTACCTCCCGTGTCTTACATACAACCATTCTGTTAATACACCCCAGAATGATATTAGCCTTTTCTGCAACAGCATCACATTGTTGACTTATAATCAGTTTGAGATCCACTATACCCTCCAGATCCTTTTCTAGCCAGCTATTCCCTCTTTTGTAGTTGTGCATTTGATTTTTCCTTAACTGAAATACTTTGCACTTGTCTTTATTGAATTTCATCTTGTTGAATTCAGACCAATTCTCCAATTTGTTAAGGTCGTTTTGAATTCTAATCCTGCCCTCTAAAGCCCTTGCAACCTCTCCCAGTTTAGTTCATTTGCAAAATGTATAAGCGTACTCTCTGCTCCATTATCCAAGTCAATAATGAAGTCATGTCAGTCCTCTTGGTTCTAACGAGCTGTAAATAGCAGGAACATATCACATATTACTTGTCACCCGCCCACTGGAGAATTGACAGCATGTCACAAGCCTGAGCCTGTTTCCAGTGACAAGGAATGTCGCTGTCAAAACGGAGACATTGCTCTATGAGAATCTGTTAAGCAAATAGCACATGTCCCAACCACAAGGCACAGTGAATTCTATGTAAGAGAGAGATTAACAGCACTGATTAGGGCTAGGTACAGTACAGGCAGGTGATGTGCAAGCTTCTTAGCCACACAGCTCTCCCAAGCACCACAAACCTGATCTGCAGAGCTTTGCTGGTAGGCGGGGAGGGATAGCTCAGTGGTTTGAGCATTGGCCCACTAAACCCAGGATTGTGAGCTCAATCCTTGAGGGGGCCACTTAGGGATCTGGGGCAAACCAAACCAAACAAAACGGGGGGGAGTAGGGATTGGCCCTGCTTTGAGCAAGGGGTTAGACTAGATGACCTCCTGAGGTCCTTTCTAACCCTGATATTCTATGCCATCTCTGAGTCCTCACACAGCTGTCAATGTACCTAAATGCCAATCTGCTACACACCTTGCCATTCCTTTACTGACTCTTCCACGCTGTGTCATCAACGTACCTTATTCATGATAGACAGAAACCCTTATTATTACAATACCAGGTTCTCCAGTCAAATCTACCGGTGCTTCTAAAAGCTGGCCTGGTGCTTCTAAAAGCTGGCCAGTCTAGCTCTGACAGTAGGTCACAATCTCAATTTACTAGCAATCCTTGCTATTCCAGTCCTGGACCCTCGGCACAGTTCTGCCAATGCCCCTGTGTTCTGACCGGCGTTATTCATCCCCTTCACACTATTGTCCTAACCCTGACCTCGGACTGGCCGCCATGCCTAGTTGTGTGTGGTGGTTTTGAAATGGGGTGTATGTAGGAAGAGAAACCACCACAGTCACCTGGAGGAAGTTTGCAGAAAGGGCCATTTGCTGATTTACCCACCTAATCTTTCACTATAAAATACTACATGCAGCAGTTTATTTGCATGGCTGAAATAATCCATTTGAATTAAAACATACGGGGGAAAACATCTTTCTCGGAACATACAGCACAGGCGATGTACAAAAACAAATATTTATGCATCCCATACTAGTGGGCACTAAAATGAGTGTAACTTGTGCATAGACTAAATAAATGAAAATCATCGGCTACATTAGCAATATAGCAGATTATTTCTATATAAATAGAAAGAACACCTGTACTAACAAGATGAGCAGCTATAAAAATAACAATGCAGACATCCCCTTTGGTTGGTGCAAAGAGAAAATGCCATAGGAGCAGCATAGCACATTTATTATTTGTATTTCTTATGGATGAGCATGCACAACCCACTCCTGCTTTGACTTATTGCTCTGAAGTACGTGGTTATCCTTTGTTAGTGAGACATTACAAAGTTCTGTCCAGAGCCCCTTTAGCTTTTCTTTTTTTCCTTCTTTCGCTCTCTCTCTTTCTCCATCTCCCTCTTCCCAATTCCCTGCTATAGAAAAATGCCTCTGCTATTTTGCACCTTAATCTAATATCTCTACGTTGCATGCACATTTATAGGAAAATAAATATTCTGAGACTATGTGAAACTTCTCCACACACTCCCCCGCTTGCACTTCATATTCCCAGCCTTCTTAAAAAACCTCTTCCAAACTTTATTAGACACACTTACTTTGTCCTTTCAAAGCTCTATACATTAAAAAAGAAAGACTCAGAACTTCCTACCTGTTCCACATGTGTGGAAATAAAGTGCCACGATTATAAAGATGTCCCGCAAGAAATATTGCACAGAGTGAAGTTTCCAATCCATTTTTGGTTGCCTGAGATTATTTCTCCCGATGAGCCGCTGCTCCAGACTCCTTGTAACTCTGCTCCCTCTGAGAGCAGGTTCCAAATGTTGTGGAATTAACTCAGGTAACACAAGCATGTTGTTCTGTTAGCTTAGAGACTGACACACCTTAATGTGCTGCCTAGTGTAATAAGTCTGCCTTTACCTGGGCAAGAAGCCTGTGGGCCAAAAGGCTTGATTTTATAATATTACAAAAATGCAGCTATGCTTATGCATCTGTTCAAAACTTCCTACAAGGCCCAAATCCCATAACTATCATCCTGCTCTTTATTGTGCATGAAAATACCATCGGAGACAACACTGATAAAAGAGCCTGTGGCCCATTAATAAGTAAAGGTGTTTATTTGTTCTGGCTGAAATTCATCCATCAGCACAAGGACCATGGCAAGCCCCGCAATGCAGTGTAGCCATCACGGTTCTGCAATGAAGGGGCTGAGTGGGTGTGTTGGTTCCACATAACCTTGCACTATGAGGAATGGTAGGCAGGTGTGGTGGGGGACGGGACAGAATTGTAGCCACTGGGTCCGTCACTACACAGACCTAGTGGTCACAACCACTGGCATATGGGACGTGAGGAGAATTTGGGTTTGGAGAAGCAGCCGCAGAGAGGTGGCTCCCCACCCTGTCTTCTGCTTAAGGCCAAACTCCACGTTGCTGCCTCTGAGAAAATCCATTTATTCTGGCTTTGTGCAGATGTGGCACCCCGGCAAAACCTCATAGTGGTCACTGAAACATGGTGCAATTTAGGGCCGCTCTGGGCCTGGACCTGGAGTTACACCAGCCCCTGAACAGGGGAAACGCAAGTTGCCTCCGCTCTGTCTCTGTACTGGCAGCACAGGGGGGAATCTGCAGGAATATTTCACTGAATGTAGCAACATTTCCAACAGATTTCCAATGCCTCTGCCGTGGATGGAGTGGATTCCGCGCACCCCTGGGCCAGCATATTTCAAGTGGGACTGAGATACCCATACAAACTAGTCCTGTAGCCGAACTATTGGCTGCCAGTCCTGGAAAGTAGGCAATATTGTGCAGTAGTTCGGCGATGTGCAAAAATGTGTCCTGGGACCAGGGCCGCCCGGGGGGGGGGGGGGGGGGGACAAGTGGGGCAATTTGCCCCAGGCCCTGGGCCCCACCGGGGCCCCCACAAGAATATAGTATTCTATAGTATTGCAACTTTTTTTTATGGAAGGGGCCCCCGAAATTGCTTTGCCCCAGGCCCCCTGAATCCTCTGGGCGGCCCTGCCTGGGACTAGAATGAGACCCCCAAACTCATTAGGTAATAAAGCAATACCTTTGATCAAGTACATTGTACATTGATTAAATGAAATTAAACCGATCGTCCTACTTACACAGAGCCGATGTTTAAATATTTCAGGACACAGATGGATTCTTACACAGAGATCTCAATAAATATGCTAATCTGGAAAATACCATCTGTGTTTATTTTTATGGATGAAAAATGTTCCTAGTATACTTAACAGAGAATAATATTTGGCACAGGGGGTCAGATTCTTCCCTATGTTGACAGGGGCGGCTCTAGGTTTTTTGCCGCCCCAAGCACGGCAGGCAGGCTGCCTTCGGTGGCATGCCTGCAGGAGGTCCGCCGGTCCAGCGGCTTCGGCGTACCCGCCGCCGAATTGCCGCCAAATCCGCGGGACCGGCGGACCTCCCGCAGGCAAGCCGCCGAAGGTCTGCTTGACTGCTGCCCTCGCAGGGATCGGCAGGGTTAGGGTTACCATATTTAACAAATAAAAAAAGAGGACCCTCCACGGGGCCCTGGCCCCGCCCATTTCCCACCCCAACCCCGCCCCTTCCCCGCCCCAACCCCACCCTAACTCCGCCCCCTCCTCCCTCCCACTCCCAGCCACGCGAAAAGGGCTGCCCGAGCGCTACCGGCTTCACGGTTTGCCGGGCAGCCCCCAGACCCTGCGCCCCCGGCCGGCACTTCCCCAGCGCAGCGGAGCCCGGGAGGGGAAGCGCCCAGCCGGGAGCGCAGGGTCTGGAGGCTGCCCGGCAAACCGTGAAGCCGGTAGCGCTTGGGCTTCGGGCAGCCCCCTTGTCTCCGGACCCTGCGCCCCCGGCTGGGCACTTCCCCTCCCGGGCTCCGGCGGCGCAGGGTCCGGAGGCATGGGGGCTGCCCGAAGCCCATAGCACTCGGCTCTTAAACAGAGCCGAAGAGTCAGGGGAGGAGCAGAGCCGCCGCGGCCGGAGGCTCTGCTCCTCCCCTGACTCTTCGGCTCTGTTTAAGAGCCGAGCTGCCCGAGCGCTACCGGCTTCGGGCAGCCCCCATGCCTCCGGACCCTGCGCCGCCGGAGCCCGGGAGGGGAAGTGCCCGGCCGGCGGCTGGGGTCCGGAGGCAAGGGGGCTGCCTGAAGCCCATAGCGCTCGGGCAGCTCGGCTCTTAAACAGAGCCGAAGAGTCAGGGGAGGAGCAGAGCAGCCGCGGGACGGGAAGTGCCCGGCCGGCATTTTTCCCGGACATGTTCGGCTTTTTAGCAATCCCCCCCGGACGGGGGTTTGATTGCCGAAAAGCCGGACATGTCCGGGAAAAACCAGACGTATGGTAACCCTAGGCAGGGTGCCCCCCGTGGCTTGCCACCCCAGGCACGTGCTTGGAGCGCTGGTGCCTGGCGCTGCCGCTGTATGTTGAGACCTGATCCTGTGGTACAAAGTGACCATTAAGGCATTATAACAGGCCACAGAAAAATCAGCCCAGCATAGACCTCCCTGCACCCCATGGCTAGGACTTCTTTTTTCCCCAGTGATCCCCAGCTGCATAGTCTTGTAGGACCAATATAATGTACGGCAGTCCTAAAGCTGCTGTAAATTATAGAATCATAGAAGACTAGGGTTGGAAGAGACCTCAGGAGGTATCTAGTCCAACCCCCTGCTCAAAGCAGGACCAACCCCAACTAAATCATCCCAGCCAGGGCTTTGTCAAGCCAGGCCTTAAAAACCTCTAAGGAAGGAGATTCCACCACCTCCCTAGGTAACCCATTCCAGTGCTTCTTCACCCAGCTCCTATTGAAATAGTGTTTCCTAATATCCAACCTAAGCCTCCCCCACTGCAACTTGAGACCATTGCTCCTTGTTCTGTCATCTGCCACCACAGTTCCATCCTCTTTGGAACCCCCCTTCAGGTAGGAACCCCCCCCCCTTATGCTGAGGGCTGGCTCAGGGCACTGCTAGTTCAGAATCAACAGAGCACAAAAGGGGCTTAAAACCACCTGGGCAGCCCTTTCTGTATTTCACTCTGCGCTCCTCAGCGTCAGCTGGAAATGTAGCCCGGAATCTGTGCATCAGCCTTGCTTACTTCAAGATTGTCTGTTTCTGTCTGATCCCTGTAAGTATCTATATAGCCTTCCAGTGAGCTCCATATGGAGCCTACACTGTGTGTATAACCTGCTAAATGAAATGAGGTGATGGATTTTCTGTTTCTCTTTCCAGCTGAGTCACTAGAGGCCATCCCACACCTCAGTAAACACACAGGTATAGAGTAACAAGTAACAAAAGAATAATATGAGATTAATTAAAAGCTGAGGGATGATTTAAGCAATCTAATGTGCAGGGTGTTCATTCTTCAGAACTTCCTCATATGTACCAAATTAATCTGCATCGGTCAAAAAAAAATAACTCTGGATGGCCATGGGACTTTTTGGAGTTTCACTTTATCACAGCAATCTGACTTTGAGGCAAGGGAGGGGGAAAGAGGCTAAGATTGCGCATAGCCTGATCCAAAACCAAGGGCCACCCGCTCCATCCAATAGCTCATTAATCCCCAGGAAATGCCCTGCACCAAGGTTGTGACCAAAAGTGAAGACAGCACTAGACCCCCATGTCTCCTTGTCTCTCTAGGGCTGTGCATTAAAACCGAGCATCAGCAGCATTTGGAAAGCCTCCTTTCCCAAGACCTCAGTAGATTCATAAAAGGAATAGAAGGAATAGACACGTCGGTGGCCAATAAGAACATCCGCAGTTAGATTCGGTAGGATTCTTATTCTAGAAGTGATGCGTTTCAGGGCATACACCAGTCTCGGACTGAAGTAACTAGGAAGAAAACTCCCCTGTGGGCAGGTTGTTCCATAATTGTCCACCTGAGAGTTTCATGCACCTTCCTCTGAAGCAGACAGTGCTGGCCACTGTCCGAGACTCGGATCTGCTCCAGCACGGCAAGTCTTAGGTTCCTCTAGTTAATGCCTAGCAATTTTGTTGCCTCATAACCGAGTATGTACATACCTCTGTTGCCTTCCTTAGGCAGCCAGGCTCAGGTACGTTTTCTAGGCAGCTTGTTTCATTGCAGATGCTCTGTTGCCATTTGGGTGAGGCTGGTGAATAGTGCAGTTCCAGGTCAATTGGAGCAGGTGGAGGAAGTCCTGGAGGAGCAGTAGAAGGACACCAGTGGAATCTTCTCCCCCCAAAAGACGACTAGTGGTAAGGGGTGGCGGAAGTCAGGGCAACTTCAGAAAGTGCAAAGGGCCAACATAAAAGGGCAACGGGTGCATTAGATTTTCAAAAAATTCTAAAATTATATTGCGAGGGGATTTGTTAGGTAAAAATAGAAGAGGCCTGATTTCCCACGGCTCTGTGCTCACTGCCATGATTTCCGCCAGTGCAAAGTGGGTGTGAACTCTACCAGATCAGGAGGTAGTGCTTTGCACTCACATTGCCCTGATGAATAATGACAACACAAGGGGGAGGGCAATAGAGAACCAGACCCATAATTGTGAACATGACGGTGTCCCTTTAAGTGAGTTACTTGGTCGGGTTGTTCCCGCTCTGCAACACAGGAGACATAATGGCTTAATATTTACAGTGTGGGTTCTGGGAAGTGCCAGCAGCTGTCAGTATACAACAGTAACCTATAGGATATATGTGGTTTGCTGCTGCGGATCATGGGGAAAGGGTCACATGCTGACACTCTAAGGAATAGCACCTAACCCATGTTTTTAACAGCTGGGCTGATGAGGAAGCCTCAAAATATTAATAAGCTTGACTCTAAAGGGCATCATTTTCTTTACACCAGTTGGACATCTCAAGTGCAATTTTAAAGGTATGGGGCCTGATTCTCATTTACACTAAAGTCCATGTACACCTCTCTGGAAGCGGAAAGGGATCTTTGTATAAATGAGAATGAGGCTCATATAGTGTCAAATGCTTTTAAAATCATCAGCATTGCATCGCTACAGTTCCTTTCCTCCAGGTGTCCTGAAATATTCTTTATAAACATTCATTCATTCTTATATGACACCTGTGAGGTAGGACCAATATTAATATCCCCATGTTACACATGAGGAAGCTGATGGCCAGTGAGTTAAAGACCACACAGTAGCAGAGCGGGGAGAGGTAGATGTGTAACACTGACAGACCCCAGTCGTCGGTGGGCAGGATCGAACCTGGGAGCTTAGGGCATGAGCCTCAACAGCATGAACTAAAAGCCACCTGGCTGTTAGCTAGGGCTGGAGAGCAGACTCATTTTATCTCTCTCGCTCTAAGGCCAGGTCTACACTACCGTGGTAGTTCGACAGCTGGCAATCGAACTTCCGGGTTCGATTTATCGCGTCTGGTCTGGACGCGATAAATCGATCCCGGAAGCGCTCGCCGTCGACTGCGGTACTCCAGCTCGGCGAGAGGAGTACCGCGGAGTCGACGGGGAGCCTGCCTGCCGCGTGTGGACCGCGTCTGAACCGCGGTAAGTTCGAACTAAGGTATGTCGACTTCAGCTACGTTATTCACGTAGCTGAAGTTGCGTACCTTAGTTCGAATTTGGGGGTTAGTGTAGACCAGGCCTAAGTGGTCTCAGTGCCACTAGATGGGACAGAACACCACACCCAGAAGGTGAACCCACAACCTGAAATCTCCTGATTCTGAGCTCTCAGCTTTTACTACTAATAAATACCACCACTCAACGACTCCGTTGTTAGCATCTCCCATAGAGCACCTTCCAAGTAGCATTTCTTTCCCTTCTAATTTTAGCCTTTCCCATTTCAGAAACACAGCCTGGTTCTTTCTCAAACACCACAAGCCAGTGTGGCGCTGCTTGGTTGACTTCCTTGTGCATCTTATCGCTGAGGAACCATGCAGATCTCTGGTTAGTGAGTTAAACATTATTAACTTGCCAGAATATTGTTGAAAAGGGGGAAATATTAGAAATATGACTATATGCTATTTACATTTTTAGGTGCTGTTTGTTTCTTCAAAGACATGCTAAAAATGCAGGGCCGGCTCCCGGGTTTTGGCCGCCCCATGCAGCCAAAAAAAAAAAGCCGCGATCGCGATCTGCGGTGGCAATTCGGCGGGAGGTCCTTCGCTCCGAGGCGGAGTGAGGGACCGTCCGCCAAATTGCCGCCGAATAGCTGGACGTGCCGCCCCTCTCCGGAGCGGCTGCCCCAAGCACCTGCTTGACAAGCTGGTGCCTGGAGCCGGCCCTGCTAAAATGCACACTTGATTTTTTCCAGTAGCGTAGAATTGTCATATTTTTCTTTAACTCAGTATCAAAATTAATAATTGGCTTTTGTGAGGATTTTCTGTTTCGCTTTAAGCATGTGCGTAAAACTCACTGAAGCTGAGACCTGAAAGGCTTTGCCTTAGCCCTCTCTGGTCTTTATTATTTTTCTGTACAGAACCCAGCACCGTGGGGCTCGGATATGTGACGGGGGCTTCTCCGTGCTACCGTTATACAAATTAATAGCAATATATGTGACTATTTTAAACCATTCCATTTGAGCAGATTTTTTTTAAAAGCAAGAAATACTTTGTACCCCAAAATTAGAATTGAAATAGGCATGTGGCAAGCAGCCTATAGTCCTGGCAGCTTTGTTGCCAGATTAGCAGGGGTGAACTCATAGAATCATAGAATATCAGGGTTGGAAGGGACCTCAGGAGGTCATCTAGTCCAACCCCCTGCTCAAAGCAGGACCTGATCCCAACTAAATCATCCCAGGCAGGGCTTTGTCAAGCCTGACCTCCCAATCAGTGAAGAGAACACCTGGGATGGAGCCCCAGTGCTTCCCTGGTACCTGGAGCTGAGATCTGGGTACACCTTACCCTATGCAAAGGCAGGTGAAATAGTTACTTCCTCCCATTCCCTGCATGGCCGTGCTAGGGCTAGTAATAACTTAGCCCTAAGTGAATATGTTTTTTTTTAATTTAGCACTCAATCCTATAAGCAACGTTTCCTGCTCCCACAATCATGGGCTCCCTGGAGAAAGCCCCACGTAATACCAGATGCAGCTAGGCTGGCTAAAGATTAGGCAGAGTGCTGTGCTTCTGATCACGTTTGTGCTAGAATACAGCCATGGGCACTTTGTTGAGTACATTGACTTCAATGCGACTTCAGAATATTCTTAAAATTAAACGTGCTGAAGTGCTTTGCTGAATCAGGGCCCGAATATCTGGGTAACAAAGCTGCTCAAAGATATATAGGTATTAGCCTAGCAACTGGTGACATGTAATGATCTTTCCCAACAGTGAGAAAACTGTTGCATGCAGATAAGAGAGAATTAGTAGGGTTTTTTCCTTTAAATACATAAATTCAGTATGCAACTTTAGCTCGGGACAAACCATAAGGTCAGATTGCTATAAGGAAAAATGTCCTAAACGTGCTGTAAGATAAGAGTAAAATAGCTCTGTGACTATAGGGCAAAGTTATGGCTTTAAATACCTGTCTGCACCTGGCTCTTGTATGCAGTGCTTAGAGGCAATGTGCCAAGGTACAGATTGGGCGAGACATTCTGAAGTTTCATAGGCTGATTTTCACATCACTACCTGGATTAGGTTTTACGTTGGAAATATTTTTCAAGAATTCTGGGGTATAAAACTAGGTCTTGACTGAAGTTGTTTGGAAACAATATAACCCGGAAGAGCAAAGCTTGAGGAATTTGTATGTATTCACTAGAACCCTGAATATAAAATATAGCCTTATTATCGGTACAGTTTGGATATATTCCATTTCACTTGGCTACCAAAAAACCCAGACAACCAGCGTAAGCTTCAGTTTGGTTAAATCCATCTTATATTATTAATTTTCTTAAAGTATTTTTCATTTTCTCCCAACTTTCCTCCCTGCTTACTCCGATTGAAAAATTAACCTTGAAGCTATTGGTATAGAATAGTAACTTAAATTTGTTGCCACAATTTAGAATATTAAGTGTGAGATCACTTTATCTAATGAATTTTCCTGGTATAGTTCATAACCATCTTCCAGCTTGGAACATTGTCCCCTGTATTAATATATTGGATCCTTGCAGTTTGTGGCAACAAAATATAAAATATTCAAGGTTATGTAAATGGATGCAATACCAATGTTATGATTATTCTGTACCTGACAAGGGCACTGTAGGAAATTAAATTCTATTCTGTAATACAATTTGGAAGGAAGACAGAGAGAGTGCATGCTATCAAGATAACAGGTACATAGTAATTATACAGAGCAATCTTCTTCACACAACGGCGGTGCCAATAGACGTGGATCAAAGCTCCATGGTAGGTGCTTTTAGTACATCTTTTATGGAAATTCCTTAAGGGCTGGTCCACACTACCCACCTGATTCGGCGGGTAGAGATCGATCTTCTGGGATCGATTTATCGCGTCTCATCTGGACGCGATAGATCGATCCCAGAAGCGCTCCCCCGTTGACTGCGGAACTCCTGCTCGCCGAGAGGAGGAAGCACTGTCGACAGGGGAGCCTGCCTGCGCCGCGTGGACCCGAAGTAAGTAAATTTAGTTCGATCTAGGAAACGTCGACTTCAGCTACGCTATTCTCGTAGCTGAAGTTGCGTTTCCTAGATCGATCCCCCGCCCCAGTGTGGACCTGCCCTAAGATATACAATCTAAAGTAAGATATGTCAATAAATGACTAGGCAATGGAAAACATTCTCATTTGTACTTGAGTATGGTTGGGATGGGCGTAGTGTGGAGATGGATAAAACCTCTTCGTTGTAGCCCTTGTTTCTTCAGCTGGTGGAGAAAAGTGGTTACACCTGAAGCTAGGCTTCCTGTGGTGGTGACACTTTTTAACACGGTTGTAGTTGTGCCTATGTTTTCTGTGGCTGATACATTCCAATTGCTGCTTCCTTCTGAAGTGATTATCCCAGGATTAGGAGTCGGCGACTTTGCATTGGTCATCATTTCTTCTGTGCGGATCTCTCCTTGAATTGGGACAGCACAAAGAGGTGCTCTCTGCCTTGGCTGTAATGACAATCTTGGCCATTTTCTCTTTTGTACTTTTTAGCTGCGTGTGACTTCAAAATCTTGTGATTGTTGGTAACATAAGAATATAAGAACGGCCATACTGGGTCAGACCAAAGGTCCATCCAGCCTAGTATCCTGTCTACCAACAGTAGCCAATGCCAGGTGCCCCAGAGGGAGTGAACCTAACAGGTAATGATCAAGTGATCTCTCTCCTGCCATCCATCTCCACCCTCTGGCAAACAGAGGCTAGGGACACCGTTCCTTACCCAGCCTGGCTAATAGCCATTAATGGACTTAACCTCCATGAATGTATCTAGTTCTCTTTTAAACCCTGTTATAGTCCTAGCCTTCACAACCTCCTCAGGCAAGGAGTTCCACAGGTTGACTGTGCACTGAGTGAAGAAGAACTTCCTTTTATTTGTTTTAAACCCGCTGCCTATTAATTTCATTTGGTGGCCCCTATTATATTATGGGAACAAGTAAATAACTTTTCCTTATTCACTTTCTCCACACCACTCATGATTTTATATACCTCTATCATATCCCCCCTTAGTCTCCTCTTTTTCAACTAGGAATAAGGTTGGGTTTGGATGACCTGGCTCTTTTGTAGAGGGTGGAACGGTTACCACTACTGATGATGGGACCACTGTGATTAATACAGCTACACTACTTTGTGCCCCTGATGTAGCAGAGTTTGTTTCTGCTACTCCCTGTCAGCTCTCCGGTGGGTATTTTTATATGAGCAGTTTGAACATTTTTCTCTACACTTGTGCTCGGAGAGAGTAAAGAGGTGGTTTCCACACACTCGCTGCCGTTTTCAACTGTTGTCCAGGAAGTAGCAGAGAGCATCTCCAAGGTGGTAAAAGTAACAGACAGTGTCTGTGTAATAACATCAGCAAAAGGGGGCACTGCCTAGCAGCTGGAGGTATTGAGGAAGTGGTTGTCTCACTTGTTCCCTGTCCTAGATTTGTGCTTTGCAGAGCTGACTTCATTAATGTCCTTTTCAGAGTATCTGGGGATGTTCTTGGCTCCTGAGAATAATCCCTGGCAGCATTCATTTGTTTGGTCATGTTTGTCCCTTCTGCAGTATGGCTCAGCTCTTTCCTGGTGGTAGGTAATATGTCTCCATTACGCTGCACTGTTGCCAGCGTGATGATGCTAGCGAGGAATGGAGAGCGAGTTGTGGGTTTTGTAGCCTCAGTTGTCTCAGGTTTCTGGTTTCCAAAGCTTTTTCACCTGCCATTTTAGGCACCATCTCAAATAAACATGAATACGCCAATGGAATCTGGCTCACTTGCTATGGCGGGGAAGTTGTGTCTGCCTTGGTTATAGGTATTGTGAATGTGTTCATCTCAGCAGTTGCTGTGCTTAACGAGGAAACAGTTGGCCCCACGGGTGTCTCTGTCACAGTAACTGGGGATGGGTTCGTCTCTCTAGTTCTAAGAGTTTCAGTTGTGGAGAAAACCCTCATGAGCTCTCTCATCAGTGGTGTATGGCAGCTTGTCTTTCTGTGTTGTTGTGTCCGCTTTGCTCGGTACTTACTCCTGCACTCATGACAGATGTGGATTCATTACCCATATTCCTTGTAGTGCCAGCTGATGTTTCTGTACTTGAATTTTGACTCATTGTTCCTGTATTGGCAGCACATACTGAGAAGTAGAAAAGATCATTGAATATGCATTTCACTTATTTCTGCTTTTCCCCACCCCCAGTTTTACACCTTTAATCTAGTTCAGATAAATTGCTAATCCAAAGAATTTTTTTTCTTTGTTAATCTTGAAACTGAATGCACATGACCATGGAGGGTTCATTTTCTTTAACCAGACTGATTATGAAATCAATTGATTTTTTTTTTTTTTTGCCTTTCATTCTGCTATCTGAAAAACGATCTGAGTTTTTGAAATACAGATTTCAGTAGCATTGGAATTCAAATAGTTTGATGTGTGAGATGGTATGAAAACAGCCACTCTTCCTCTGGCCCAGAATCCATTAAGCATCCTGCGTCAGTGGCACCATTTAGAGCTGCCTGGCAATAACTCTAAGTTATTTAACTGGGTCCTTGATGCCCCTCACCCTCTCTTGGGCACTGAGCGTCGTTTTGGTCCCTGTATGCTGATGGCTTGAACCCAACCAAGAATTAAATTCCTAGCTGCAAATTTCACATTCCACGTTGGCTTCAGTTCTATTTCTAGGTCCTGGGCCTTATTTTTAAAGGTTCGAGTGGGCTAGCACCAATGCCCCATCAAAGACCAGCTCACGCTCCCTGCTCTGTCACAGCAGCTGCATGCATTGATTTTATGGCTAGTGGAATCCAGGTTCAAACGTACAGGGGCTGGATATTCTTAGTAGGAGGTCTTTGGCAATGGAATTTGCTGTGACTAATGGCAATGGTGTTAAAATCTTGCAATCTTCAGGATGCAATGCAACAATTTATGGCAAAAAGACGGCACACTATTGATTGACCTCTGTATAAGGGTCTGACTCACCTTCCATAGAGGTTTTTTTCACTGACCAAGAGCAAGACTGGGACATCAGCGTGTACTACGATTTGAAACTCGGGTGCATTGAAAGAGCTGTGTGAAGGCAACTTTTTTGGTGCCAGCCTGCCCTATGCTTGGATCAGTCAACGTTAATACTTTCTCTCTTTCAAGGGCATTAAATTAATCCACAAAGATGTTGTTAAAATAATGCCCACCTCTAGTACAGAGTCAGGATTCTAATTTCCTGTATTCATTCATAATTTGACTCTTATTTCCAACCAGTACACCAGCAAATCTTGTGACCCACTTTCTGCCCTCCTCCTGCTATTCAGAGCCCATGCCCAAACCGCTTTCTTCTGCACAGCTCATTCACAACTGACTTGTGGATCGATTTAATGTAGAAAACGTTGCTGTCTCTTCATAAAAAGGGCTGTTCAGATTGAATCAGAGAAATCCCAATCCCTCTCCCTTTCTGTGGGACTGCTAGACGGACTTAGGCTTCTTGTCGTTCCTGGTTCTCATGATAGATCTGAGTTCAGTCGTTACAAAGTCTAGAAAATTAGAAATGAGTCACCATGCTTGTTGTCTAGCTTTTGTTTTATGTTTCCTATCTTTACTTTCCTATTATTCTTGTGCTGCATTTAGCCCAAAATAAATTGGAATCATAGGGCCAGAGTGTCCCTTATGTGGGAATTACCCAGGGAAGAAACAGAAAACACTTCAAGATTTCTCCGGCATCATTCACTGAGGGGCCAGAGGTAGTGGAGGGAGACAATTTCCCCCTTCAGGAAGGAGCAGGCGAGATGACCTTCAAACTAACAGGTCTGTATGAATTTCAGTGATTCCACGGAGGCTAGGATGGTGTTCCTCTCCAGCGACTTCATGGGCTGCCGCCGAGAGGTAGTTCTGACCTACTTAGGGGAAACTTGAGTAAGTTAATGCTGAGAATGGCACATGACTTACGAGGAGAGGCTGAGGGAACTGGGCTTATTTAGTCTGCAGAAGAGAAGAGTGAGGGGGGATTTGATAGCAGCCTTCAACTACCTGAAGGGGGGGTCCAAAGAGGATGGAGCTCGGCTGTTCTCAGTGGTGGCAGATGTCAGAACAAGGAGCAATGGTCTCAAGTTGCGGTGGGGGAGGTCTAGGTTGGATATTAGGAAACACTATTTCAAGAGGAGGGTGGTGAAGCACTGGAATGGGTTACCTAGGGAGGTGGTGGAATCTCCATCCTTAGACAGGTTTCAGAGTAGCAGCCGTGTTAGTCTGTATCCGCAAAGAGAACAGGAGTACTTGTGGCACCTTAGAGACTAACAAATTTATTAGAGCATAAGCTTTCGTGGGCATCCGAAGAAGTGGGCTGTAGCCCACGAAAGCTTATGCTCTAATAAATTTGTTAGTCTCTAAGGTGCCACAAGTACTCCTGTTCTTTTTCCATCCTTAGAGGTTTTTAAGGTCAGGCTTGACAAAGCCCTGGCTAGGATGATATAGTTGGGGTTGGTCCTGCTTTGAGCAGGGGGTTGGACTAGAGGATGTTCTGAGGTCTCTTCCAACCCTGATATTCTATGATTAACTTTCTTGTAAAAGGCCAAGGGAGTTGCGGGGAGGTGGTGAGGATATTGCAGGAGATATCTGGTTCTTCTGGAGTTAGAGTGGCTCAGCCCATGTCAGATCTGTCAGGTTCTCATTCCTTCTGCTCACACTGGGAGAGGGTCCAATAGTTAGAAATAGGAAGCCAGATTCTGCTGTCAGCTACACCACTTTTGTTTATGTCAGAGTGATTGCATGGGTGTAACTGGGGCATTGTTTGACCCGTGTCACGTTATTGTTCATGTTCTATTTACAGAAATAAAAGGTGATCAACTATAATCTCAAGCTCAATGTTTCCTCCTTTTCAGTCACAGAATAAATCTCTTTGTCCCAACCTATCACCTGATGGCTTTTCAGAAGGTTGTAAAGAACAACTCCCAGTTCTTTTTTGCTCTTGGTTGTGGCTTGTCTAGCATCTGTATTTACATTAGAACTGGTTGTGATAGTGTTAGAGAACAGTAGCATCTCTTACAAACATTCGGAAATCCAAATGTGTTGTAATTAAAGGACCAACATTCTGTCTTTTCTATCAGCACAAATTGGTGACCTAAAAGTCATCAAACAAACGCAACAATATTTTTCTGGAGAGGAAATGGAAATGGAAATGTTTTAAGTTCTTGACTTAAATTAGAAGCAAATTAGTAACTTTCTATCTATTCATCTAAGGGATAATACGTTTATTACTGCACTATCTGAACACCAGAATTTGCACTGGGCTATCTATCTGGCACATATATGTTCCACATCACCTGCTCAACAGTATATCCAGGAGAATGTAGTGAATAATAAATAAGAACTAATCAAACCATTTTGGCAAAGTCAGCCACTTAGTGTGTGTGTGTTTATATATATAAAATCAGTCTTGCAAAATTATAATTTAAACAATATCAAATATATTTTACTTCCCCATCAAAAAACTACCTATCCTAAGTGATGGATGAGTAGATTTTGTCAAAGTGTGTGTGTGTGTGTGTTTATATATACATACCTGTATAAATGTCACTACAGGGCAGAGTTAAGGTTGTCTTGCTGACCTAAATGTACATTTCCATACCTTAACATATTTGGATTTCTTTTAAGTTTAATCTTAACTTTGAATTTCCTGGGTTTATAATGCTTGCGTTTAGTTACCCTAAATTACTGATATATACTCTCAAATTTAACTTCATATTTAACATAGCTTTTGTCTGGAGAGATATATACACCTGTACCGCATTATATCGAATTTGCTTTGATCCACCGGAGTGCGCAGCCCCGCCCCCCCAGAGCACTGCTTTACCACGTTATATCCGAATTCGTGTTATATCGGGCCGCGCTATATCGGGGTAGAGGTATATATGCATCCCCACTAGATGTAGCTATAGGATACCTACACTAGACTTACTAGCTTCAAAATGTATATTACTTGCATAAATGCACACTGCTCTACAATATTGCCATCTCATGGCTATCTCCGATTTTTATGCATAGAGAACTTGAGAGACACAATTATACAGTAGAATAAATAAATAAATAGGTTTGAATTGTTGCACATTTTTGTTGTGTTCGATTGTAAGCTCTTCAACACTGGAACTAATATCAATTTTGAAGAGACCTATCCGATATGTAGAAACAAACTGTGACGAGGACAGTTTTTACACATGACTGACGCAGCACAAGTTGAAATGCCCACTGTGGTTTCAGCCCTCACCCTTTAATCCTACTAGTGAGATTTCTTTGCCTTTGCAATTTAATCAAGAGCCCAGGTAGCCATCCGGCTACTTTTACAGAAACAAATGATAATTAATGTCATTAGTATAGTTACTCAGGAAAGGACACGGTCGAATACTCAACAACAATGCAATAATAACTGATCCCATTAGCAGTTAGAGATATGGAAAAAACAAAAAAGCAAAAAACCCGAAGGTTTGGGTCAGGCAGCAACTCTGAATTTGGGGGGTTTGCCTGGCTAGGTACAGAATGTCTCCCACTACACCCAGATGTCTTTGGAGTTTACCGTACCAATGGCAATAGCGTGTGACTGGTTGTCACACTGACTGCTCCGCTGAAGCAGGTTGCTCTTATAGACAAAGAAACAAGCTTCCTGTAAATGTCCTCCAGCAGTTGATCTGACAATCGTTTCTAGGCTCTAGTTTATTATGATGCAGGCTCATGTTCTATTATTTCCTTCCAAACATTGCATTGACTACAGTTATAGTGTAAGGTGATCTCATTTCTGCCCAGGCTTTTGCCTATGTGAGATTAAAGCACCCAAATAGCAACGGTAAAGGTTCCAGGCATACAAATACGTATTAGGTAGGGCTTTCTTTGGATATTTTTGGTCACCTACAGCAGGTTCTGTTATGTTACTAGGAGTAATTGCCCAGGACTCAGGCAATTTGTAAAATAAATATATACACAAAATACTTTACAAAAGCAATGCACATGCTTCGTATTCCTATAAACAAGAATCATCACTATATTGAAGTTGTGAATACATCTAAAATAACTGTGTCATAGAAAAATATAATAACATAACAGCACAGGATGCATTTTACAGTTTCAAAACATTCACTTGGTATTTCTTTGAAAAATGTATACAATATAAAGATCTGATTAAAGTGGTTGTTTAAATTAATTTTTTGGGGTGTAAGATGTCTATGGTGGTTTATTTTTATAATTTAATGTAGCAATTTCTGTTTATAAGTGTTTAAATGTCTATAAAACCTTACCTGTAGGTTAATAAAATGTTGTTTTTTTAATATGACCAACTGTGTAATACTTATTACATTTCTGAAAAAGACCTAATTATGTTTTACAGTACTCATTCGTTTCCTGTAAATAGCAAAGCCTTCTTCGCTGGTAAGAAATAAGGATGGAGAAACTAGTCTGAATCAAATAAGAACAGACTCAGAACTTGATCCAAAACGCTAACCATTTTTGAGGTCCCAAAAATGTATTTTAAGTAATTTTTTGTCTGTTTCACTTTAAACTTTTCATGCACCTCTCCACTACTTCCTGGTAATGGCCAGGAAGTAAATGTCAAGATGCCAAGCTGTTCTCACTAGATTTCTGACTTGATTTATTGATCAAAGAGGCACGGATAAGCATCTGGAACTTTTAGAATTGTTTGGGGTTTGCCCATTAGTCACTAGTTAGAAGTTATGACTGTCACTCAATAATGTAATTATGAGGTCTGTTTGGTGCCCGCCTCCATGCAACTGCCAGATAGGAACCCATTGTTTGTTCATTTATTCAATCACAAATTTGGGAGTAGAGAAAATTTATGACTCTTAAGGAAAGTGCTAAGACTGAGAACAAACCTCTATTGTCTTTATGGATGGTTAAGTATGAGGCAGGCGAAACCGCTACCTCCATTTGATCCAAAGTTAAAGGCTTCGTAATGCAAGACTGCCCATTTCTTTCAGATCCCATTGCAGTTTTAAGCCAGGTTTCCTCACTTACAGTCAATAGTGTTCATTCCAACAAACTGGATTGGGGACAGATCTCATAGAGTTTCCAGTGGTCTCTAGGTAAGAGTATTTCCAATGGTGAGAGTATTAAAATGTTCACCTCTCCTCTGCACCAAAACACAGCTGTACACATCACTTTTACCTGTAATAGGTCTCTTAGCATGTCATGGGGGGATTGGGGGGGGGGGCAAGTGAGGCCTCATAAGTGAAGCTGATATTAGTATTTAGCATCATTGGGCTTAAATTGTTTCCCTGGCAGACATACTAGATAAGCAGAATTTCTAATTAAGTCCGTTGGGATGAGTGAACCGTACTCATGAAACAAAAATCTGGGTTGCAAATAAACTTGCCAGAGGAAAAAACCTGGTCGTTTCACATGGCTCTAATCTCACGTGATAGACAAAAATGTGGCTGGTTGTGTAAAGTGTTCTTGGTCTTCTACAGGAGAGAAATCCATTTGCTCATTTATCTGAACCTGGAGGCCTGGACTGAAGGGCTCTGTGGGGCTGGTAGCACAACAGGATGGTGTTGGAATAGCAACTCAGTGTCACATCCCACCACAGAAAATGATAAGTTTGAGAGGCTAGAATACAGACTGTTCAGGAGGGTTCAGACGCTGGCAGCCAAACACATATGCTAGTTCTAGTCGGACATCTCAAAGCGATGACAAACACTTGGTAAACCTGCAAGAGCATAACTGAAATCAGTCTGTGGGTAGGTGGGGATGTGCAGGGAAGATGGGTGGAGGCCTTTCTAATCAATCAAGGAGTTATGAGTGGGAGGAGTAAGACTTTTCTTGATCTCCGAACACACACTGCATTTGTGCTGGCCCTGTTAATAATGATGTTCCTTTGAGAGGACGCTCTTTGGCCCCAAAGGCATCCATGGTGAGGACTTTGGTACAATACAGGCCTATATAGTCGGAGGCAGACACTATTGCTTGTTTCAGAGTAACAGTCGTGTTAGTCTGTATCAGCAAAAAAAATGAGGAGTACTTCTCTGTGAGAAGATACAAATGTTCTTTGAGAAGGGAGTTCTAAGATATGTATGATGGAAACAAGAAAGCAATAGTCCTTCAGCCAAGAAGACATCCCTACTCAAATCTCTGAATGGAGACATCATCATTGACAGAAGCTAATAGATGCAATGGTGAGTGGAAATGTTCACAAACTATGAACATGGTCTTTGGACTAAGGCAACTGCAAGCAGTGTTAAGAACAAGCAAAACCTCTCCACTTGGCCTTTGTAAGTCTCACCAAGGCTTTTGATCCAGTCAGCAGAAAGGGACTTTTCCCATTGCTAGAAAGAAGTGGCTACCTCCCAATCCTCTTCAGCCTGATTCAATCCTTCCATGATGGCATGAAGGCTACAGTCAAGTATGATGGTGATCAATCTGACAGTGCTGAAATCCGTCGTGGTGTCAAACAAGGGTGTGTTTTGGCACCAACACTCTTCAATATATTCTTTTCTCAGACTAACACGGCTACCCCTTTGATACTTTTCTCTGATGCTTTATCATGCTGTCTCTTCTAGCACCGAAGGGGTACATTTCCATACAAGATCAGACAGGAAACTCTTCAACATTGAATGTCTAAGAGAAAAAGCAAAGTCAAAGACCTGCTGAGAAGAGATCTTCTTTCCACAGATGATGCAGTGAGGAGGAGCTCCAGCAACTTTGCAATGACTTTGTGCTAGCTTGTGATTAATTTGGACTAACCATCAATCTAAAAAAAGACAATGACTCTGGCACAAGGTGTGTTGACTGCACCAGAAGTTTCAATAGCTAACGCCACACCAGAAGTTGTGCGCAAGTTCTGCTATCTAGGATCAATTGTATTGGATAACTTATCTCTAGATGACTAGCTTAATTCTGGCATCTGAAAGGCTGCTACTACATTCAGCCAACTGACCATGTGCATGTGGCATAACAGGAAACTAACACTGAACACGGACATACAGGTCTACCAGCCCTGCATTCTGGGCACGCTGCTGTTTGGTGGTGAGACCCGGACCGGCTATAGCAAGCATGAGAGAAGGCAAAACAATTTCCACACCCTCTTCAATTCTAAATATCAAGTCGGAAACCAAAATTCCTGACACAGGCACCGACTTTCATTTTTCTGGGTGGGTCCTCCAACCCCACTCTGACCTGAGGCCCTGCCCCCACTCCGCCCCTTCTGCCAAGGCCCAACGCTCCTTCCGCCTCTTCCCGCCCTCCCCCTGCCTCTTCCCCCTCTCCCCCCAGTGCCCAGCCCTGAATCCGCCCCCTCTCCCCAGTGCCTCTCGCCCACCACCGAACAGCTGAGCGGCAGTAGGTGGGCGGCACTGGGGGGAGAGGGGGCTGCTGAACAGCTGATCGGCAGTGGGTGGGAGGCAGTGGGGGGAGGGGGCTGCTGAACAGCTGATCGGCGAGTGGCTGGTGGGTGCTGAGTACCCACTATTTTTTTTCCATGGAGCACCCACAGAGTCAGCACCTATGGTTCTTGACACGTTTTGAGAAAGCAAAATTGCCAAGTCTAATCCCTCTTCTCAAACACAGACATCTCTGCTAGCTTGCACAAGATGGACAACGGAGGCATTCCAAAGGAGCTCCTGCATGGAGAACCTCTGGATGTTCCAAGGCCACTGGGTCCACCTAGGCTCAGGTTCAAGGATATTTGCAAGAGGGACTTGAAAACGTTCAACACGGACACCACAAGCTGGGAAGACGCAACAGGCTACAATAGAAGGCAGCTCTGCCCCCGGGAGTCAAAGAGGCTGAAGAGAGGAGATTGAGAGAGAGGAAAGTGAGGAGAGCACAGAGGAAAGCGCAGCACGCCTCACGCACTAGGAGTGTGTCAACTTCATCCTCTGGCCCTGCGTCTTAGGCGTGCACTAATTGTGGCACGGGCTGTCGCCCAAGAATTGGACTTTTTAACTACTCGTGATGCTGCAGCATGACACACAGTAACTGTCCTGCTCAGGCACTTACACTATCACCGTTCAAGACAGATGGCTGCCATTATATTGCAGGTACATTAGGAAAACATTCACTCGGAAGGATTTTGCCCACAGAGGAAATATTTCACCTCTAAGAGGTCTTCCTAGTGAGCAGGTTAAAGAAGATTTTTGAGGGGGAAAAAAAACCTTTTTACCTGCCACTTGTAGGGCGCACACACAGAGGTTTTTGAGGGCTTGGGGCAAAACCTTTCCAAAAAAATGACCACTGAGGGAAAGCCTGAGGGGCCGCCAGGCCAAATATCAGTGAGTAGCATTGTGACCCAGCATGCGGGGTCACAGTGCCACTCAGCTGTGGCCCGGCGGCCCCGCTGTTCTGACAGAGAGGCTGCTGGGCCAAATTTCAGTGAGTGGTGGTGCAACCCGGCAGGTGAGCCCATCCCACACTCATCCTGCAGCAGCACTCAACTCCTGTCTTGAAGGGTTGGGCCTGGCTCCACGCGCCAGGCATTGTGACATGGCACATGGGGTCGCAGTGCACTCAAGTTTGGTCCAGCCACCCCACCGTTGTGCTGCAGGAGCCACCAGGCCAAATTTCAATGAGCGATTTTGCAACCTGATGCACAGGGTCACAGCACCACTCAGGATTTGGGGCGTCTCAAGCAGCCCCTTTTGCTGTCCCTGTGCCACCCACCCTGGAGAACTGCACAAACAGCCATCAATGGCTTCTGAGGTAATGTTTTCTCCTGTCCATTCATTTTGTGAAAATGATACAGCTGCTGCTAATAATGATTTCTCTGACTAGTAGAGATTACATTTGTAGTGGTGATTCATACATCACAGCCAATCTATGGTAGACTTTGGTCAACGGTACTTATCCTAGTCTGACACAAATGGTTATCAAATTTAGGCCAAAGCTGCTCCCATAGACTGTATCTCTCTGCAATCTTGGAAGACTTAATATTTGATAGCAGCCTTCAACTACCTGAAGGGGGGTTCCAAAGAGGATGGAGCTCAGCTGTTCTCAGTGGTGGCAGATGACAGAACAAGGAGCAATGGTCTCAAGTTGCAGTGGGGTAGGTTGGATATTAGAAAACACTATTTCACTAGGAGGGTGATGAAGCACTGGGATGGGTTCCCTAGGGAGGTGGTGGAATCTCCATCCTTAGAAGTTTTTAAGGCCCGGCTTGACAAAGCCCTGTCTGGGATGATTTAGTTGGTGTTGGTCCTGCTTGGAGCAGGGGGTTGGACTAGATGACCTCCTGAAGTTTATTCCAACTCTAATATTCTATGATTCTATAACATGTTTTTACTCTTCACGTCTGTCTCTAGTGGGCAGAGCAGAGAGCTAGAAGTCAGGGCTCCTGGGTTCTCTTATTGATTCTTCTATTAACTAGCTTTGCAACCTTGGGCAGATCGTTTTAACATCTCTAGTCATAAATGCACCTCTCTGGTGAGTGCAGAAATACGCTATCTAACCTCACAAGGATGTGAGAATTGGTTAAAAGTCCATGAAGAGATGTGAGATCCTCAAAGGAAAGATGTTGTATAAATGTCTTCCGCAAGGGGACCGCCAGCATGTCAAATAGATTTCTCCGTGGGAGAGGTAGTGGGGTCCAGTGGCTAGGGCATTTAACTGGGTTCTATCACTAAACCAGGGTTCTCAGTTCTGCCACTGACTTACTGCGTGCCCTTGGCAAGACACTCCACCTCTCTGCCTCTGTTTTCGGTCCCGTCGTTTGTCTGTCTTGGGTATTTAGATAGTAAGAGACAGTTCCCACTTACAATGTATTTGTACAGTGCCTAGTACAAAGGGCCCCCAAACTCAGCCGGGGTCCTAGGTGCTACTACCACAACAATTATAGTGGAAATGTTCATGATATTCAGCCTGCATTATCCTTTGATTAATTTCATCCCAGTACTCTTAGTTATACGCCATTATGATACCCCTAAGCCATGTGTCCCCTCCTTGGTGTTTATATTTTTCATATGATTGTACACAGTTATGCTATTCTACCCCTCCTCTTCTTTTGTCATTAGTTGGCTAAGCTACTGTCTACGTTGTGTTCTTTCCTCATAACGCATCTGTACTCGGCGCCCACAAGCCGAAGTTTCTGGCTCTCTGTGTGAAGAGTGAGACTAGGGGTACGTCCAGACTACCCGCCGTATCGGCGGGTAGTGATTGATTTATCAGGGATCGATATATCGCGTCTCGTTAAAACGCGATATATCGATCCCCGAACGCGCTCCCCGTCGACTTCGGAACTCCACCGGAGCGAGCAGCGGTAGCGGAGTCGATGGGGGAGCCGCAGCCGTCGATCCCGCGCCGTGAGGACCCAAGGTAAATCGATCTAAGATACTTCGACTTCAGCTACGCTATTCACGTAGCTGAAGTTGCGTATCTTAGATCGATTCCCCCCCCCAGTGTAGAACAGCCCTAAAGTCTAGATCTGTGCTTTGTACCTTTTATGGTATAGAACTGTTACGGTGGAATTGTACACCTCTCTACACCAGGGAGGTTTCAGACCCCTCAGCTGATTGGTTTCCCAGTGGCTTTTATGTCTGACAGAAGGTTGAATGTTTTCTCTTTGTTTATTACTGGGTTTCCCTTAATCCTTAAATCCTCTTCCATTATTGTTTTCTAGTTGATGTGGTTGTTTTCAAATGTCAGATTTTCTTCTACTTTTCCTTCTCTTGCATAACTCTCCCTGCTGGTTTTGCTAATCAGTCTGCCAGGGTTTCTTTGCATGTAAATATACAAAAGATGCCTAAGTCATAAACTGGTTTATCTTGGGTTTTCGTGCTTTCTCTTAAGAATATCTACATCACTGTCAATAACTCTTCCTGATGTACCAAACCAGGTAGATTCAGTTAGAATCTCCTGATATGGTAGTCACTTCATAGCCCTAGTAATAGCCTGTCCCTTGCTTGAATGCCAACGTGGGATTATCACTTATGTGGAACACAAGACAAAGAACACAAAACCTGTGGAACTGGTAGGATTTATGGTGAGGACAGTCATCTAATGACCAACGGTTGCTACTTATTATAAGACTCATGAATAGGAATAATTATATTCTCTATTCATTTTTGCCATAATGTTTGCATGTGAACATGAATCAGGATCTTGCTCTGACAATTTATTAACCTTGGGAGAAGTCCTTATGATTAAGGCTGCAATCTCGGCAGGAGGACCCCCGCAGCTCCCCGCCACCGCGGGTGGCACAGGAGAACCCCTGGAGCTTCAGGCCTCTGTGGGCGGCAGAAGGACCCCGGAGCTCCTGGCTGCTGTGAGTGGCAGGGGGATCCTCAGAGCTCTCCGCCTCTGCGGGCAGCAGCCCTTGGAGCTCCCAGCCACTGCAGGCTACAGGTGGACCCTGGAGCTCCTGGCCGCTGTGTATGGCTGGGGGATCCCCAGAGCTCTCTGCCTTCGCGGGCAGCAGAGGGGACCCCCGGAGCTCCCAGCCACCCCAGACAGCAGGGGGATCCCCAGAGCTCTCCGCCTCCGCAGGCAGCAGGAGGAACCCCTGGAGCTTTGGGCCACTGGAGGCAGCAGGCTGGACCCCGGGAGCTCCTGGCCCCTGTGGGCGGCAAAGGGGACCCCTGGAGCTCGGAGCTGCCAGTAGAGGGGGACCCTGGAGCTCAGAGCTTCTACGGGTGGAGGGGACCCCTGGAGATCCCAGTCAGCCCGCAACTGCCCAGGCACCCCATTTTGTCATGGATATTTTTAGCAAAAGTCAGGGACAGGTCAAGGGGTGTCCATGAATTTTTCATTATTGCCCTTGACCTGTCCCTGACTTTTACTAAAAATATCCATGACAGAATCTTAGCCTTACTTAGGATGTAACCCAATGAAATCAATATTACCTTAGCCTCAGCCCCATTGGGGGTGATGTTTGGGGAATGCGGATATAACAACTGCCCAAAATATCATGCCATGGAGGTCATATGTGGAATTCAAGTAATTATTGCAAATGTAGAGGAAATTCCTTTTCTCCTGATATATAGCAATGCCTCCACTCCTAATAGTGTAGAAGGTGTTCACACCCAAAAATCAAAGTCAGAAATCAATCTAAGGCTTTACTGCATATATATCTGAAATTACTTTTCATGCAACATACAGCACAGTCTCCAAATCCTAACCCTCACATCTGACCATTCAAACATTCAGAGTTAGCGAAATATATTATCAGTTTATTAAAGGTTGCCTAGGTGTTGTTCCTTTAAATAAATTCACCGTTGTAGCAGCAGATTAAGTGACTGTAGTAGTGTGTTGCAGAGAATAAAGTTGTGCATAGAAGAGATGGTTGTGATGAAGGACAATATGAACGAGTTGATGAATATGTGACGGGGGAAATTAATAAAAGTTAGGCTTGTATGTTGAATACAAAATATACTGTAATGCACAGACTGCTGTGAGAAGCTGATTGAAGATAATCTGCACGATAGCTATTTGCAGAGCCAGCAATACTAATGCAATGCATATTTCAGCATTTAGTGACATAGTAGAGAATGCAGAAATAATCCACATAGTAGCATTTCAGTCAAAACCCACCGCCCATGTCACCAGGACGAGATGTTATTCACCCAAGAGTTTTGAAGGAACTCAAATGTTAAATTGCAGAACTGGTAACTGTGGTATGTAACCTATCATTTAAATCAGCTTCTGTACCAGATGACTGGAGGATAGCTAATGTGACGCCAATTTTTTAAAAAGGCTCCAGAGGTGATTCTGGCAATTACAGGCCGGTGAGCCTAACTTCAGTACTGCGCAAACTGGTTGAAAATATAGTAAAGAACAGAATTATCAGACACATAGATGAACATGATTTGTTGGGGAAGAGTCAACATGGTTTTTGTAAAAGGAAATCATACCTCACCAATCTACTTGAATTCTTTGAGGGGGGTCAACAAGCATGTGGACAAGGGTGATCCAGTGGGTATAGTGTGCTTAGATTTTCAAAAAGGGACAAGGTCCCTCACCAAAGGCTCTTTAGCAAAGTAAGCTGTCATGGGATAAGAGGGAAGGTCCTCTCATGGATTGGTAACCGGTTAAAGATAGGAAACAAAGGATAGGATGAAATGGTCAGTTTGCAGAATGGAGAGAGGTAAATAGTGGTGTCCCCCAGGGGTCTGTACTGGGACCAGTTCTATTCAACATATTCATAAATGAGCTAGAAAAAGGGGTAAACAGTGAGGTGGCAAAATTTGCAGATGATACAAAACTGCTCAAGATAGTTAAGTCGTAGGCAGACTGTGAAGAGCTACAAAAGGATCTCTCAAAACTGGGTGATTGGGCAACAAAATGGCAGATGAAATTCAATGTTGATAAATGCAAAGTAATGCACATTGGAAAACATAATCCCAACTATACATATAAAATGATGGGGTCTAAATTAGCTGTTACCACTCAAGAAAGAGATCTTAGAGTCATTGTGGGTAGTTCTCTGAAAACATCCACTCAATGTGCAGCGGCAGTCAGAAAAACTAACCAAATGTTAGATAATAAGGGATAGATAATAAGACAGAAAATATCATATTGCCTCTATATAAATCCATGGTACGCCCACATCTTGAATACTGCATGCAGATGTGGTTGGCCCCTCTCAAAAAAAATATAGTGGAATTGGAAAAGGTTCAGAAAAGGCCAACAAGAATGATTAGGGGTATGGAATGGCTGCCATGTGAGGAGAGATTAATAAGACTGAGACTTTTCAGCTTGGAAAAGAGACAACTAAGGGGGGATATGATAGAGGTCTATAAAATCATGACTGGTGTGGAGAAAGTAAATAAGGAAGTGTTATTTAATCGTTCTCATAACACAAGAACTAGGGGTCACCAAATGAAATTAATAGGCAGCAGATTTAAAACAAACAAAAGGACATATGTTTTCACACAACACACACTCAACCTGTGGAACTCCTTGCCAGAGGATGTTGTGAAGGCCAAGACTATGAGAGGGTTCAAAAAAGAACTAGATAAGTTCATGGAGGATAGGTCCATCAATGGCTATTAGCCAGGATGGGCAGGAATGGTGTCCCTAGCCTCTGTTTGCCAGAAGCTGGGAATGGGTGACAGGGGATGGATCACTTGATGATTCCCTGTTCTGTTCATTCCCTCTGGGGGCACCTGGCATTGGCCACTGTCAGAAGACAGGATACTGGGTTAGATGGACCTTTGGTCTGACCCGGTATGGCCTTTCTTATGTTCTTATGCACTAGATGTGGCTGAGAACAGGAAACAAAAAATTTCCCATCATTTGGTCAAATATGCCAAAAATGCAATTGGGGAGGAGGGGGAGGAGCAAAGGTGTGTGTCACAGTCAAAGCCAAGACTTCTCAGATCAGTGACTCAGATCTCTGTGTAGATCCAGTGACTTTCAGAGACAAATATTTCAGAATGACAAATAGGGCTAAATATGCATGGCAGAATTGTACCCCTTAAACTAGATAATGGAGCACAATGCAATACTAGGTCAAGACATAGATAATAAGGAAACTTTAGAGAAGTCTGAAGCAAAACTAATTTCATATTTAGATAATAAAATACCAGTATAGGGGTAAGTATAGAGAGTCAATATAATATTCGCAGAATCATTGCAGGTCGCAGCAATGTCAGAGAGTTCTCAAGTGCAGAATTATCACAGATAATCAGCCTTGCAAATGTCACCAATCCAAATAGCAACCGGCTGTAGGCATAACATAATCAGGCTTGAGTGAATTGTGTTACAGCAGCTGTGTTTGTAGAAAATGTCTGAGGACTGAAATAAGCTATAAATAATAAGTGACTTTGTCAAGAATTTCAGAATCTTTTATCTATCCATTTAATTATAGGTTATTTCGAACTTAAAAGTGTTGTCCTGCTGGAATCAAGGTCGCTCCAAAGCAGTGACGTAAGGATAGGAATAAAGTTTCTATTATGTAAGTGTCTGTACTGTGCTAAGCCTATGCAGTATGAAAAATATGTTGCCAGAAGCCTGTATATATATAGACTGATTTGAAAGCTCATGCAACTTCAGAAACTGCTGGGCTTCCCCTCTGGACAAATCAGACCCTGGACTGCTTATTAAGCATAGAAATTGATAGAGGAAATGTACGGGAAACCTACAGTCCCTGAGTGAAATGTCCTGGTGAGTGTTTAATGTGAGCACAGATATACACAGGGAAGTGCTAGAAGCCAGTGGCCCTTGTAAATAGCATATCAGATAAAACAGAGTTAATGCCACTCAGATATCGGTTTGCTACAGAATCACTGATGAGCTGCCAAGTGGTCTGATTCTCCCTCACGACTTGTCCTGCTCTTCTTGACCCCTATGATATCTCTGACTAATTGCCAGCCTAGCTCCCCCATTAACCACTTCTAGAACTTTCTCTCCCGCTTGCCCCGCGATGCCATGATACCCCAACTGACAATCTGCCTCACTGTCCCAGTCTTCCCAAACTTTCTCTTCCCTCCAGTTCCCTGTGACACCCCAGACTAACTGCTACTCTGTCTCCCCCTCGCTGACTGCCCTGCCCTTCCAAAAAGTGCCCTCCCCGATCCCGTCCATCTGTGTGATATCCTCGACTAACTGCCAGTCTGTAACCGACCCACTGTCACACTCTTCCAGAATCTTCTTTCCAGGTTGCCACACACACTACACTCCCTTCCCCACTTTCCTGCATCCCCAACCCTAAACTGCTACTAAAACAGGCCCTTAAGTTGCTGGCTTAGCCTCCCAGCCCTCTTCCTCCCTGCTCTTTCCCAAGCCCTACAGAGGAAGCAATTGCCTGACACAGAGTTTCATTATATGATTCTGTCCATAATCCAGGCAAGCAGTAGAGCAGAGACAGGGAGTCAGGGCTCCTTTGTGCCATTCCCACCTATTCCACTGCCTCACTGTGTGGCCTTAAGTTCCCCAGACACCAATAATATTGTGCTGAATTTTGCGGATCCTTCCCCCAGTTCACACCCCATGTTATGGGTTCATCATGTAACTGCTTCAAAGTCTTTAGTGGTGTCTTTTAGAGCGTGACAGTGGGCTTTTATCTGAATGAACGCACAATCTGCAGTGTGGCCAACTATTGTGATTTTTGTCGTGAGTCTCGTGGTAATTATTGTTTTCCTTAAAGCCCCAGCTCCTGGAGTCCCGTGGAGATGTGATGATTTCAGCCTTCATTCTTAAAGGAAAAGTAAGTTTCTAGCCCTCGTGGCCACGAAGAAAGCCTCAAAATATGACCCCGGGGCACCCTAAAGGCTCAAAAAGAAGAAGGCAAATAAAAAGAATGCCAAATTTATTATTTTTACGGAATCTCATGATTTTAAAGCCAAGCTCATGATTTTTGGAGAGCCTGACTCACGATTTTTGGACATTTGATTTTGGCAATACTGAAATGGCAACATTGCCCGTCTCTCTGCTCTGGCTTGGCAGAAAAGGGATTAGAAACTGAGCAGGGTCTCCTGATCCAGTAGCCCCCCGTGAGGTGGTCGCACTTATCACTGATTTAGCACAAAAATCCTAAACAAAAATTCTCATTTCCGGTGAGACCAAAGTAGTCCCAAACTGTGATGTAAAACTGAGGTGAAAATTTGAGTGGGGACACACATGAGACCCACTCAGTGAGCAGGATGTCTGCTTCTGGGGCCCTGCTCTTGTAAGGCCAACAGACCCCAGTCGGCAGGTGGGCAGGATCGAACCTGGGATCTCTGGAAAATGCATGAGCCTCTACTGCATGAGCTAAAAGCCACATGGTTCTTAGCTAAGGCTGTAGAGCAGACTCATTAATCTCTCTCTATGGTCTGGGTGGCACTAGATGGGACAGAGCACCACCCCCAGGAGGTGTGTGGGTTACACTGTTGTCTCCCTCAGTAGCAGGAGAAGAGGCTAATGTGTTCTGTACCCTGCTTATTAACAGCCCTGCCCTTCCAGACCATTCTCCTCCTCCCCCATTAGCTCCCCCAGGGCTCTATAATATCCCTAGCGAATGGCTTGTCTCCCTTCACCAAGGTCCTGATCCAAACCCTACTGAAGTCCACGGAAATGCCCTGACAGTCTAGAAACTTCTCTGCTACCCTGTTCCCTGTGACCGCCCTGACTCGCTGCCAGTTTGTTTCCCCTCAGTTAGCTGCCCCACCCTTCCAGAATCTTCTCCCACCACCCAAAGTCCTTGTAAGTGCCGGTCTGTCAGTGCCACGTTCTTCCAGAACCTTCTCTGCAGCTTGTTGTGCAATGCAGTACACCTGCCTGCCCCCTACCCCTGCTCTCTTCTGCACTCCCCCTAAACTGCTACTAAAACAGGCCCTTGCTACCTTTAACCTCCCAGCTCCACTTCCCCTGCTCTGTTCCAAACCTCATTCAGGAAATAATAGCCTGACATGGAGGATCAGTACCTCGGAAGGTCTTCAAAGGACCATATTTTCTATGAAGTATTGCTAACTTTAGGTGTTCAAAAATCATGAGTCAGGCCCCCCCAAAAAACGTGATATTGGCTTATGAGATTTTAAAAAATAAATACATTTGGGTATTTTGGATTTTGAGCTTTAAGGGGTCACAACTTCAAGTTTTTCTCCACAATCAAAAAGGCTAGAGACTTACTTCTGTTTTCAAAATGAAAGCTGAGTTTCTCACCATGTAACATGACTCCAGGAGGCAAGACTTGAATAAAAGTTCTAAATACTGTGAGGCTCGCTACCAGATCCTTAGAGTTGGCAACATTATATGCTTGTACAGAAGTTAACACAATGGGGCCTTGCTTTGAATTGGCACCTAATCAAAATTATAAATAGAAATTAGTTTTTCTATACAGTAGAGGCAGGCAGTAAAAATGACCTAAAACTGAGCTAACAAAATACAAATAGATGGGCACCCAGGAGAGAGCGTAAATAATTATTTTATTAGCAATTGAGCTCTGTAAAGGAAAAATAAAGATATTGTGTCACAGCAGTTGAAATAGAAAACCATTTATTTACCCACGAAAGCTTATGCCCAAATAAATCTGTTAGTCTTTAAGGTGCCACTGGACTCCTTGTGTTTTTGAAGATAAATATACACCTCTACCCCGATATAACGCTGTCCTCGGGAGCCAAAAAATCTTACCGCGTTATAGGTGAAACCGCGTTATATTGAACTTGCTTTGATCTGCCGGAGTGCGCAGTCCCCCCCACCCTCCACCGGAGCACTGGTTTACCGTGTTATATCTGAATTCGTGTTATATCGGGTTGCGTTATATCGGGGTAGAGGTGTATATACTTAAAGTACGGTCTATGGTTTCCTTTCTCCTTGGGCTGTACTGGTTGCCCGGTGGTTTTGCCTAAATCGTTTGTAAGAAAACAGAAACAGTTTGCTTATATATTGCCAGTTAGAGCTGTACACTTAATATTTGGGCAATGGTAGATTAAGATTGAGTCCAATAATTCAGTTAATTTGGAACTTCATGCACCAGAATGTCCCCTGTATTTTCCAAAGGGACCTTTATGTTTGGCCACTCCAGTTCCAGTCCCTTTGAAATATAGGACAGAATTTGAGGCCGCACATCTTCAAAGGGAAGCTGTTGCTCTCAGCCCCTCTCATTGGGCAGTGACATTGGGCTCAGCCCTGCACACAACACAGAAGAAGACACGGTCCATACGTCTGTGGGAAACTCGGGATCTACAAACATTTTCACACTGCTCGTGAATCATTAATAACACGGCCCCGCTAATGCTAGAGAACCAAATTCGGCCTTTTTAGTCTTAACAATATTCTTCTAAACTACTCAAGCAGTTCTAGCATTCTGAGTGCAGAGGAAAGATGGCGTATCATTTTAATCTCTAGTTCCACTGCCTGTTTTCCTTGCTTTTCCACTGATCAGGAACACATTAGCAAAGGGGCCACTTGAGCCAAAAGCAGGGACATGAAGAATGTGTGCTGTGTACCTTCCTTAAAGCCCACGGATTCACACCCGTTTTTTCCCATGTAATATATCCTCTGTTCCTTTGCTGGGGAACCTATGTGTAAACTTTGCAGAGACACAAACACTTTATAAAGGGTATCAATTTGCTGACGCCAGTTTGAGTCATTGACTGTCAAAGGCAGATACTCGTAAACTGTGTGTGCCTATTCTCTGCAAAAGGGCATTTCAAAAGGTTGAATTTTACACAACACAGTGGGTATGAATATAATTACATAGCTGCATTACTAAAAGGAGGAACTCTGCATTGTTCAGCTAAATGCAAGTTTGGTTGTTCTCTCTCTGTCTTTTCCCCCCTTCCTCTCAGTTTGCAAATAACAGAAATGAATCCTGTATCTAAGAGTCCAAAGGGCATTTATTTGAAATGAGTGGGGGAAATAGGCCAGAATTCTGCAGGGACATAGTTCCATGGATTAAATGAACCCTTTTGCTAGTGCATTCCATTTCAACTGGCATCTGAGGCGAAGGTAAGTCTCTGTACAATGTACTTTTGTGTTCTTTTTAAAGGACGTTTGCTAGCAGTGGCAACACCCTTGAAATCTTTTGGCTTGCTCTAAAACCCAAAGTATGAATTCCCCTAAACTTCCTGCAGGAGGGTGGGTCAGCACCTGAAACTGGGTCCCAATTTTGCAAATGGTCCCTCTCTTGATAATGGGATTAAACCAAATCCCAGATCTAAATACTTCTGAATTCTGGAAAGGTTCAAATCCAAGCCCTGATGTTGGATTTGAAATCAACTACTCCCAACTGTTCAGCTATCAGATGGTTAACAAGTGAATGGTGAAGGGAGCCAGGCTGGGTGGAAAGACCAGTGGATGATAAAAACAAACCAGAGTTGACAACGAGAGACATTATAGCTCATTGCAATTAAGCAACAATAGACACCGGAGGCATGAGGTTATACTGTTCTCCTAGGGTGTTTTGTGAGGCAGTCAAGTAAAGGTCAAGTATCTTCAGACCCTGAGACGTGCAGGGATCCAGTAAAACTGCATTTCTAGAATTATGTTGTAGAAAAACTATTTTTCATTTCATTTTTGTAACAAATGGCTATTGAATCCTGACTCTATCAGGTCATGTCAGATGGCATCAATCTTCAGCAGCTGAGCAGAGTCCCCCTTTCATAATGCCTGCTTTAGAATTTAAAATACAGTGCGGGGCTCCTGGATTAGAAGCTTTATAGATCAATGAACACTTTTCTATATAAGATACTTATATGGATTCCATCATTGTAGTAGCTGAGCACCTCACTCTTTAGTGTATTTAATCTTCACAACACCCACATGACAGGGCAATTATTCCTGTTTTACAGATAGGAAATTGAGGCAGAGTAAGGCTAAGTGACTTGCCCAAGGTCATACTGGAAGTCTGTGGCAGGACAGGGAAATGAACCCGAGTCACCCAAGTGCTAGGCTAGTGCTTTACCCACTGGACCAGCCTTCCTTTTTGCTAAAGGTATTTCTTAATACATTTCTAATCCATTTAAAGTCGCTCCGATAAAACCAGAGATGGGACAGCGATGGGTTTTTTTTAGACCGTAGCATTTTAATATTCCTTAGCTGATGTCTTCAGGGCCAGCATCGCCTGGGGCACTGCTGTCTTTGGGGGCTGCTCTCTGAAAGAGCAATGTTTCACATCTTGCTGCAGTCCCAGAAGCAGCATCCCTCAGCACGCTGACCTCCACGGGGGTACAGTCCCTGGTTGCATGGCTGTCTCCAGAGGAAAGGCATCCTGCAGCATTCTGCTCTCTAGAAGGGCAGTGTTCTCTGGTGTCAGGAATCAGGGCCCGCAGCCTGGCCAGTCTTCAGGCAACCTAATGAGCATGGCTAGCATGTAGCAGGCTGCCGGATTGGCTGCACCGCTTGACTGGGGGGAAGAGTCAGCTGACCAGTGCTTAAGCCCAGCAGCAGTTTGGTGGGTGCTCACAGCATTTACCTATAACTGTTATGTGCATCAATATGGAGGTGATGTGTGGCGGGGGTGGGGCTGAGGGGTTCGGAGTGTGGGAGGGGGCTCAGGGCTGGGGCAGAGGGTTGGGTTGCGGGGGGGAGTGAGGGCTCTAGCTGGGGATGCAGGTTCTGGGGTGGGGCTGGGGATGAGGGGATTGGGCTGGGGGAGAGGGCTCGGGGCTAGGGCAGGGCTGGGCTGGGCCAGGCCAGGCCAGGCCAGGCTGGGGGAGGGATGCTTCTCCCCGGCTGCGGCAGCTCTGGCGGGGTGGGGTGGGGCTGGGCTGGGCCGGGAGAGGGGAGCCTCTCCCCGCCTGTGGGGCCCTTGATAGCCTGCTGCATGGCCGTGAAGCTTAGCGGGAACTTAGGTGCTGACCTCCCCGGGGTCAGCTTGCCCCAAGCATTACCTGTTTTTGAGTCACTGAGAACTTGGACAACAGTGATCTTGAATACTTATGGATCAGTGTCCTAAGAGATAAAGCACAAGATGGGGTGTTATCTGGCGTTTGCTACAGACCCCCAAGTCATCTCTGGGAACAGGATGACCAGTTCGGTGTGCACCTAACTATAATGTGTAAAGAAAAAAAAGTATGATCAAGAGGGACTTCAATTTGAGTGCTATATGCTGGAAGTCTCATGCTGGCAGTACTAAAACATTCTTGCAATTTCTAAACATTATAAATGACAGTTTCCCAACTCAAAATGTGTTGCCGTCAACATGTGGGAATTCTGTACTAGACATTTTCTTAACAGATAAAGAGGAACTGATCACAGAACTAAAAAATAATGGTAGCTTATGGACATATATATATATACACACACACATATATTAACTTGGTGTTTATCTATCTATCTATCTATCTATCTATCTATCTATCTATCTATCTATCTATCTATCTATCTATCTATCTATCTATCTGTCTATTTAATTTTACCTGGTGCTTATATCTATATCTATATGTCCCCAGCATGCTGCTCTCCATGGGATCAACATCCCCCTATGTGCTGTTGTCTTTGGGGGTGGTATTCTCTGACGTGCTGACCCTGAGGAGATAGAGAGAGATATATTTGGTGCTTTGACAGGGCCAATTTCACACAGCTGTGAACATCTATGAGCCAAATCAGCTGGGAGGAAGAATTTAATCAGAAAAATGTGAATGATAATTGGGAATCATTTAAGAACACTTCACTAGATGCCCCCAAAAACCACAGTCAAGGAAGGCCTCATATTGGTTAAAAAACCAACCTGATTTAGAGGGGAAGTAGAGGCATGTTAGATGGCTTTCCCTTCACCCTCTCCCCTGGTTCTTGTCACGCAGACAGAAAGCAGAAGACCAGAAGTCCAAGGTGCAGGCAATGCAATGTTTGTTGGGGTTAGTTTCCAGCCAGCATGTCCATAACTCTGACGCCGTAGAGCCTTGTTTCCCAGTGTCCCGTTCTCCCCCCTCCTGAGCTCATATATTATACTTCCACCATGCCCAGTAACACTTTAACTGTTCTTATCTGTTCCCATTATACTAACAAACCCATCTGGCTAGGCAGAAGCAACATACAGTATCTTTGCCCTTTGTTTACACATATTAGTAAGAATATAAGTGTATCAAGAACCAAACGGGCAAACAAGACCTAAAATTCTATCTCAGGCAAAAATACAGGCTTGAATCCTACATCGTCACTAGCACTCCTAACAAGGCAGCTATAACTAATAATTAATTAATAATAAATAGTATCTTAGAAATGAAAGAGAGGGAAAGTTAAAAGTAATGAATATAAATCAGAAGTTAGAAATTGTAGAAAATTTATAAGGGAAGCATAGGGACTCAAGGAGAAATCTATGTCCAGCACAGTTAAGGAAAATAAGGAGGTTTTTTTAAAATATAGTACAGGGGTTGGCAACCTTCGGTACATGGCCCATCAGGGTAATCTGCTGGTGGGCCGCGAGATATTTTGTTTACGTTGACCGTCTGCAGGCACGGCCCCCCGCAGCTCCCAGTGGCCGCGGTTCACAGTTCCCGGCCAATGGGAGCTGCAGGAAGCCACGGGCCTTTAGCACAAAACAGCTGGATCAGTGGCCGAGCATCTGGGCCCTTGTTTGTTTATTCTGGTGTTTTGTTACTTGATTGGAAGGGGGCGTGGCCAGCCAACCAGATGCAGTCCAGTGCGCGTCTATTCTGAAGGTTCAAATATAACCAAAGTTTTCTTAGCAGGGCAGTGACAGGAAGCGAAACTACTCATGGGGCTTTTTTTTTTTTGCAATTAGATTCATAAGCATAATTTTCTCCCCCTGCCCAATGAATCTCATCTTCTGTTCCTTGAACGCCTGAACTAGAAATAAAGTCACTGCAGTATAGTTTCTTGAATCCTTGGTAAGTGTTCTTGATATGCAAAACATAAAATCTTAATATGAACATTTTATGATGTTTTCCTCCACATCCTGTCATCATTTGAAGATCGTCAGTATAATCGGTGGTGGTTACAGTGCTAGATTTTCAACAGAGTTCAAGGTCAGGTTTTCAAATACTTAGCACCACAGTCAGATTTTCAAAAAAGAGCTCATCTCCCATGCAGGCACTGAAATAAGGGTCACATTTTCCAAACTGTTCAGTAACCAAAACCTCCCATTGTGACATGGTCTGATTTCACAAGATCTGTGCAGCCTTTGGGATCTTTCAGAACAAAGGCACTATACTAGATTTTATATTAATATAGAACATATACATTGTTAATACCTAGATACCACAATGATGGGCACTTTATAAATGCCTAGATAGAAAACATATTAATTCCTTCAGTACCTAATGGGACTGTAGTTGATGTGGTTTTAATTCAATCCCCAGGGGCAGATGTGCACATCTCACGCAAGCTCAATCACTATCACAAGTGGCACCATGTTTTGGCACCTTCAGAGGAGCCAGGAACAAAACAGTCTTGGAGACGAACTACCCTGTCACTTTTGGTTGTAGGATTTAAAACACATTGGCCGGGAGGTTCAGAGAAGCTTGCACTCTGATGAATAGTTTGTTCTTATGTGCATCGCTGCTGGAAGAAGTTAACATCAATATTACATTTTTCTCTGCCAGTTGTGTTATTGAAGCTGTTACTTCTAGCTCGCTGGGTTTCCTGTACTTTTGAAGCAAACACCCCATTCCGCTGTCATGGAACAAGCTGTGAACATAAGAACATAAGAACGGCTATATTGGGTCAGACCAAAGATCTGTCTACCCCAGTATCCTGTCTTCCGACAGTGGCCAAAAAAGCTGTTGGTCAGATGCAGTGCGTTGCTTCTTTCAATGACTGGTATTTTAATCCTGTTTGGATTTATCACAAAGGGCATTCACTGATGTTGCATTATATGCTTCGCTGGACCGTACTGTTTGAGGACACTATGTCTTTATGCTATGGTGACCAATATTACACGGCTTGCTTATACACAAGCCGTATGTCAATATTATGATCGGAAAGGGACACTTTACGCCTGGCCAAAACTTACTAGACCTAGAACTGTTGAGCACAATGTTTTTAGCTGACTCATTACAGCTCACTTTTTTCCTCTATTGCCTACACTGTTACCTAAAATAAAAGGGAATTTGGGCTGAAAAAGCTTCCACTAGCATAGGTTCAGGTCCATGGGGTACGAATGTCTGCTGGAGTGGCAGAAAGCTACTGTAATCTAACTTCTCCTTGGACTTCTTCCAGGGGATAGCACAGTTTAAGAAGTGGTCTGCACTGGCCAGGGACTGTTGGGGGAAATGTACCAATTCAAGCCTGTTTCTACCGCAGTCTCCCCAGCCTCTGTAGACCTCCTAATGAACACTGACACTACTCCCTCCAGCAAAAAGCAAAGAGGGGGCACCATTTGCTGTCCTCTAGCATGGGTTTCCTCTAGGACAGTGGTTTTCAAACTGCGGGTCGCCAGCCAGTACTGGGTCGCAGAATGGAAGGCACTGGGTCGTGGCGGCTCTGGTCAGCACCACCAACCAGGCTGTTAAAAGTCCTGTCAGCGGTGCTGCCCGGCTAAGGCAGGCTAGTTCTTACCTGTTCTGACACCGTGCTGCGCCCCGTAAGTGGCCAGCAGCAGGTCTGACCCCTAAGTGGGGGGGCCATGGTGCCTGCAGGTGAGAGCCGCGCTGAGCTGCTTGTGTGCCTCCACCTAGGAGCCAGACCTGCTGCTGGCCGCTTCTGGGGTACAGCGCAGTCCACGGTGCCAGGACAGTCAGGAAGCCTGCCTTAGCACCCCCACTGTGCCGCTGGCCGTGAGCCGCCTGAGGTAAGGCTGTGCCCCAATCCCCTGCCCCAGCCCGGAGCCCCCCCCAACCTGGAGCCCCCTCCTGCACCCCAAACCCCTCATCCCCAGCCCCACCCCAGAGCCTGCACCCCCAGCCCAGAGCTCTGACCCCCTCCTGCACCCCAACCCCCTGCCCCAGCCCAGAGCCCCCACACACACACCCTGAACCCCTCATTCCCAGCCGCAGCCCTCACCCCGCACCCCAACCCGCTGCCCCAGCCCTGAGCCCCTCCCACAAACCAAATCCCTCATCCCCAGCTCTGTTGGCTCATGGGCATCAACAATTTTCTTCAACTGGGTCACCAGAAAAAAAGTTTGAAAACCACTGGTCTCGGAGGGAAGAGAACAGGCTGTTGCAGGGAGGTGTAATTGACACCTTCCTGTGCAAGCAGAAGTGAATCTAGTCTGATCTGTCTGGTTTGAGCTGAGCCAGAACGACTACTCTTGCATTACACATACAAACAGGAGTATTTTACTGGTGAATAAAAGGGCCTCCTGCAAACCGTGTGGAATTCATTGTAAGCAGCCAGTTTACATGCACAATATAACCGATGTAAATTTCATTTCAGACCTAGGCCGCTTTGCTTCCCGCCCTCCCAGTACTAATTCCTCCCGGTAAGGAGATTTCCACTAAGGGCAGGAAATGGCAATTCGGGGAGTATTCCACAGCCTCCCTGGAGCCTCCCAGCAGCTCTACGGTTCGGCAAGAGCTTTGTTCCCACCGTACTTAGGTGACGTCAGTCCTCGGGCCTCCAATCAGAATATGATCCAGCAGTGGGGTTTTTACAGAACGTGGATGAGTGTAATTGGACCCTTCACGTATAAAACACAATAATACTGACCATTTACTGTACGTAGCACCTTACAGCCACTAGCCTATACTCTACAAACAATAAGAATTACCTCCCCAGAGACAGCAGCATGTGTAGCTTTGGGGTAGCTTATGATGCTGCAAGATACCCCATGTGCCATTTTGGCCCCCAGCTGATCCACGATTGGAAGAGTAGAGAGATGACGTGGAGCTGCTTTTCCCCCCTCTCTCTCTCCTCAGCTACCCCCAGTGGAGCTCCCCCACGGCTTCCAGTTCTCCGGTGGCTGCTGCAAGGGGAGTCTCTGTCTTCCAAGGCCAGCTCCCCAGTTGCTGCTTGCTGCCTTTACTTCCCCCAAGTTTATGTGATGGTCCAAGAGGGCAGAATGGATCTCAATACCCGTAGCGCTTGCCCCTTCCTACTCCCCCCCGCATCTAGTCTGGGTTTGGGGAGATTGAATGGGGACTTGACTGGACCACTTTCATGCCCCGGGTGCTGTTGGTTCTCCAGCCCAGCAGCGAGTCTTCAGCTCATATCATGGCTCATCACTGCTTTCTGGCTGTACCACGCTCCGAGCGGCCGCCCTCTTGTCTTTCATCTTCCCCTCCTGGAAAACGTTCTCCCACCTTAGAGTAAATCAGTCAGAAATACAGCATAGACGCCCGGGAGCTCCCCAAATCAGCCAGGTTCATTACGCAGCAATCAAACGAAGCAGGCTAAAAATAGCGAGAGGGCCAATTCATACACGGCTGTGTTTCCACTGGCAAAAAGCCATGCACTGAGTGACAGGAGCCTTTTGTGTTATTTCCTGTGACCCAGGAACTATGCACTGGCAGAAAGATGCCAAATGGTGCATGCAGAATAAAAAGACAAAGAGGGAAAAGGAGGGTGGAGGAAAAGGGAAAGGACCTAGCACAAACCTTCACTAGAGAAAAGGGTAGGACTCAGAATGAAGCTATGGAGAAAACTGAATGGCTCAGAAGGCTTGTAGATGGGTCTAAAGCCCTTCTCTTCCTGGTCAAATCTGGCCCAGGTCAATAGTAACTTCATTACTGCTATCTTGTTGTTGGTCCTAGTGGGTAAGTGACCTCACAATATTGTAAATGCTATTCATCAGCATTAGAAATGGGGCAAATGAAACCCTATATCGGAAGAACTCTGAATTTTAAGAGGGGCTCGGAATCTGGCCATCCGAATTTGGCAGATAGCCCTTATCTGTAAAATGGGCTTAACCGAGACCCCAGATCTGAACAACCCTAAATGCTGGAGAGTCTGGAAGTGAATTTTGTGGCTTAGACTCTTATTGAATCAGGACAAAGGACTGGATGGACCATGGGGACAAAATTCACCTCTAGCCCTAGTGGTGCAAGGCTCTGGCACTGTGTGAAGATGAGACGTGCAGGGAAAGTCTTTTTTCTGTGGTTGACTTTTTGCCTGGTTTTAGGAGGTTAATATTATTAATTTGGATAGTATGGGTTATAGGCGCACCAATTAATCTGATCAGAAGATAATAAGGCTCTTGTCCCAGAATCAGACTACACAGGATCCTCGGGGGTATGACAAGACGCTCACATTGAGCCAAATATAGTCTTAAAGACTTTTATTGAGATAAATGGAATTACAATCAAATAGTAATCAAAGGGTCAAATAATCGGAGTTACAAATGCAGTTCTATTATTCTAAAGGTACATGTGACATTACACACTGTAAAGCTTTTGATTCATATACTCACACCCTTCCTTGATGACCCGGTGGTAAGAGACAAAGGACCAGCCTCGCCTCTGGCGTGCCAAAAGAGTTCAGGTCCAGGTTCCTCAATTCTTGAGTGGGAGGTGCAGAGCTTAGGAGACGCTACAGAGCTAAGAGCTATTGACTTAAACCTTAAAATTAAGAACTCACAGACAAATAGACTTGTCAAACAAAGAACTAAGAATGAAGAGGGATAGCTCAGTGGTTTGAGCATTGGCCTGCTAAACTCAGGGTTGTGAGCTCAATCCTTGAGAGTGCCATTTAGGGATCTGGGGCAAAACTCTGTCAGGGGGTTGGACTAGATGACCTCCTAAGGTCCCTTCAGACCCTGTTATTCTATGATCACGGTGGTCCCATCGGGCCTTGCAATCTATGATTAGAAAACTTTAAAAGCAACCTTTTGAAGCTCAGGAAAACAACTTGTCTGGCATGGTGGGTCACCCCTCTTATAGGGCATGGGTGCTTGAGCCTCCCTTCTATGCCAAACTTAGTTTCCTCGCCCACCAAAATGTTGGCAGACACTTCCTCCATAGGCTGGTATGTTTGTACGTATTGCTGACATAGACATGTATATTAATGACATTCGATCATTCTCACATTTGTTATTTTTGTCCTCCCAGTTATTTCGGTTCTTTCCTTGCGGTGTACCTGTTTCCAGAGGGTATGAACTTAGGAAAGCCCCCTATGCCAACCTGCTTCAACGTGTCCTTTAGCTCTCTATGTTAAAGGTTGCAGCCCTATATGGACCTTATGCTTTAACTCATCGCTGTCTATCTAGGTGAAAAGTCCCAGACATATATATGCTAACTTTGCCTTGGCTCAACATACACGATGTTGCCTGTAGGTCCCTTGCGTGACAGCCTGTAGCGGGGTGGTCACCCCGCTCCGCGCCTGGGGGGGTTAAAGCAGCCCTGGAGAGGGCTGCAGCTGGGAAAAGGGAGGCTGATGGGGAAAGCAGCCACAGCTGTGGCCAGCTTAATCAGGGCCCAGCTGGTCCTTATAAGAGGGCTGTGGGCCAGAAGCTTGGCTGGACACTCTCTCTGGCTCTAGAGAGAGAAGGACCCGGCTGCCTGGGAGCTGAGAAGGGTACCTGAGGTGGAGCAGGGCTGGGGAAGGGCAGAAGGAGCTGGGAAGCTCCAGCCTGGTAAAACCCCAGGCTGCAGGCCTTGTTAAAGGCCTATAAAAGGTCTTGGGGCTGCAGAGGGGCAGCCCAGAGATAGGCAAAGGCAGCAGGTCCTAACCCCCCTTGCCGATGATGAGGGGTTTACAGACTGCAGTCTGCCCCAGGGAGCGGGGGCTAGATGATGACTGGCAGTCGCCACTGAGGCAAGGTGGGTTTAGAGGGTTGGGGGTTCCCCTGGGTGGGGAGACCCAGATTGTGGGTTACTGCTGGGGCAGAACCCTGACGTAGAAGGGCACCGGGGTCCGGGAGGGACATGGGGGCCAGCGGCAGGCGAGACACCGGCCTGCAGAGGGTGCTCCGGAGGCTGGAGAGCTAATTCCCTGGACAATCAGCAGGGGGCGCCGCAGCGGTGAGTCGTCAATCCGCTACACAGCCAAACTACTTTAATATAAATTTATAAACCTATTATCATAAAACAAACCATAAGAAACCTATAAGAAAAGATATATAAGCAAGCAGGATAGCTCTATAGGCTACAGACTAGAGAATATTCTCCTTGATCCTCTTTCAAATGCTAGTCTAGTTTTCACCAGTTCATACGGTAAGGGCCATCTTCACATCTTTAGATGTAACATCTGTCTTCTCTTTGATATGACATGGCGTTTTCAGCTCTTCTGCCTTAGAGGGGATGGTGAAAGCAATTGTCTCTGTGTGTTTTACTGCACTGGTTCTCAAATTGTAGACCTTGATCTCCAAAGGAGTCACTGGCATTTGTCATAGTCCCATTCCCTGTCTCTAGGTTTCTGGTTACGTTAATTTGCTTAATCAATGACATGTGTTGTTCCTCCGAAGCCCCAAAAACTATTCTAGTGATTCCCATGGCGCCTCCACTGAAGTACCATGTAAACACGGGCAAAATATTGAGAGAAGCAATTGAGGAGGACTTAACTGTGAACAAATGTATATGAGATTATGCGTAAAACGGGTCGCAAATTTATTGACAGTGTCTTCCAAAGCACTTGCAACCCCTCCCGGCTTGGTATTGTCCGCAAACCTTATAAGTATTCCCTCTATGCCATTATCTAAATCACTGATTCTAGTCCAACACCCCCATGCAATTCTGATCATGTACCTTTGTCCTATTATAAAATTGCCCCTTCTCATTCTAATCTTATGTATCTCTAAAGCACAGACTGCCAAATGATTTTGTGATGGGGACAAGGCTCAAACTGCATAACTTCAGATGAGATTTGAACACCTGTCTATTGGTGGGAAGCTTATTCATTAATAGAGCTGGGTAAAAAATTTCAATGGCAACTTCCTTTTGCTGGAAAATACAGATTAGGCTCAATCAAAATATTTTGTGAATTTGTATTGTATTGCATTCATTGAATTCTTTCAGTCCAAAAACAAAATAAAAACATTTTGCTTTGACATTTTTGAAACAAAATGTTTTGGGTTTTTTTTTTTTTTTCTCAAATAGAAACAGCTTTTTGTTTGGAATTTTACTTCAATTTTATTTATTTTTAAAGACAAGCTCTTGAATTTGCCATATTTTTCACTGGGAGAGTGGGAATCCAAAAAAATCAAAACATTTCATTTCAACATTTTCCAAATGAAATGTTTTGAACTGAAAAATATCAAAACAACTCTTTGTTCAAATTTGACTTATATTTTAGGTGTTTTTTTTTTTAAAGTTACGCTCAAACTAAATATTTTTGCTGAAAAATGTAACAAATATCTGTTTCGGGTCAACCTAAAACAATTTTTTTCTCCAATATCTTGGTTCAGCCAGTGAGCCAAAAACCCAGTACAGTGCATTCATGAATAAACTATGTGAATAACTATTGAAACTCCTTGTAAATTGTCTTCTCTGGCCAGCAGGATTAGTGAGATCTGTGATAGAGCTGGGACATGAACTGAATCATAGAATATCAGGGTTAGAAGGGACCTCAGGAGGTCATCTAGTCCAACCCCCTGCTCAAAGCAGGATCAATCCCCAACTAAATCATCCCAGCCAAGGCTTTGTCAAGCTGGGCCTTAAAAACCTCTAAGGATGGAGACTCCACCACCTCCCTAGGGAACCCATTCCAGTGCTTCACCACCCTCCTTGTGAAATAAGATAGAATCAAATGCTCTGATGTAAGACTGATTACAAATTGTACCCAACACTGGATTTTTTTGTAAAGATGAGAGGCACTTTGCTTTACGGTGTATTTGCTTTGATTCACAGGATACATTAATGAAGCTTAACGCCATTGCTGAATGAAATTAACTTCCATTAACGGAGACAAGATTTATCACTGCTTTGAGGAAGTGACAATTGTGGCTTTTTTACGGGAGTCAGTGGGAGAGGTGAACGAAACTCCGCTTTGTTGACTGTCAAGCCACAAACCCATTAATCTGTAGAAACAGAAGCTTCAACTGTGAGTCCCTCTTGAACTATTCACTAACATTTTAAAGCAGCTCCAGCACGGGCCTGTATGAACATGCAGTCCGATTACAACACTCTTCATTCCTTGCTTGGGGTCTAGCCACTGAGGTGCGCGTTTCTGATTCACTTATTTGGTGGTTAATATTTAATCTAATGGTGGCTCATCAAGTGCTTGAACCTCAGAAGTACTGAGAATCAGCAACTCTGATTCAAGACCAACGGATCAAGCCCTAATTAGCGATGGAATTTATAAGTGCGGGGGCAGCCGTGTTCCAAGTTTTTCTCTTGTTACATTTGGAAATTAACTGTAGTGTTGGTGAAAGGGGCAGAATTGACAGTGCTAGAGACTGGCTTCCTTCAGCTGAAATACTTCACAAACACACACACAATCTACTGTACAGTCCCTTCATAGTGGTGGGAATGACCATGCAAAATGCAGGGCAATAATGAACTGAGCCAAAGGCACCACCTTCCTCCAACAACTCATCTGTGATAATTAGGACCCTGGGACAGTAAGGAGAAATGTCTCCTGACATGCACTTAGGGGAACACAACCATCTTGCCTGTATGCTCGGGGTTCTACTGATCGCCATATTTGGGGTCGGGAAGGAATTTTCCTCCAGGGTAGATTGGCAGAGGCCCTGGAGGTTTTTCGCCTTCCTCCGCAGCATGGGGCAGGGGTCGCAAGCTGGAGGATTCTCTGCGACTTTAAGTCATTAAATCACGATCTGGAGACTTCAACAGCTGAGTTAAGGGAAAGTGGGTGGGTCAGCTTTTGTGGCCTGCATCATGCGGGAGGTCAGACTAGATGACCATAATGGTCCCTTCTGACCTTAAAGTCTATGAGTCTATGAGTCTATGAATCTGATTTAGTTGGGAATTCGTCTGATTTAGTTGGGAATTGGTCCTGCTTTGAGCAGGGGGTTGGACTAGATGACCTCCTGAGGTCCCTTCCAACCCTGATATTCTATGATTCTATGATTCTATGACCTGCGCGGTGGCCTGGGGCTATGCATCTTGTGGGATGGTGGGCACTGAAGTAGCCCTGTGCTGGTTCTGTAGGGAATGTCTATATGTTGGAGAAGCTATTCATCCAGCCATTGACCATGTTGGCATGTACGGAATAAGATAGGGATCTTCTGTGGCAGAGACCTACCTTCAGCTGATGCCACAGGCAGTGTTCAATTTGTTGAGCGATGTGCCAGCCAGGGTGTGCTGAATGCTGATCCTCCTCCTCCTGGGTAGGGTGTCCTCTGGGCCCGGCGTTGTGGGCCCCCCTCTAGCTCTGTGAGAATGCAGACAGACGCTGCTGGACAGCTATGGGCAAGGCAAAGGATCACCCCCTCTCTGAATTCCACGCCTTAATAAACATATGCCTGTTGTTAACTATGCCTGGGTCTGCTGGGTGTCTGTTCCTTTGATTCTGGGGTCATTGCCAGAAAGAGAAGTACCCAACCGTGACAGGGAGATTTACTGCCTATTTACAGCCAGCTTAAAGTTCCTCTTGTCCTATTCATGCCAACTAAGCATGTGTGTGTGTGCACAGCCCGAGTTGCAAAGGTTCTGCGGCAGAGCTCTGACCAAGGGTATTGAATATTCTCACTGTGAAATGTGTATTCATAAATCCTCCGCTTTTTCATCTGATTAACTGCTTTAGTGGAAGTGGTTTGGCCTTCGGGTTTTGGGGACAGTTGTAGTCTCTGCTATGCTGATCTACATGGTGTATCCGATACTGTGGACAGCAATAGAGTTCATAGTATACAAAAAAAGCCTCTGGATTAAAAGAATATTATTAGGTTGCAAAGCCAAGCACTCAAAAGTTAGGAAATGCCAGATTTATGGTTGCCTTGTGCAACCTTAATTCAGTTCCCTTGTGCGTATACATTATGATACAGGGTTGAATTGCCTGATCACTTACTATTTTTCCATAGGTTACCCCACTAGTCCCTGACCTGCTAGCTCCCAGCCCTCCTCCCCTGCCCACCTTCAGCTCCCAGTCCCAGTCTCCATGCCTAGTCAGTCCCAGTCTCCCACACCCCAATTCCAAGTCTCCATTTCCCACCCCAAGGATTTCTCCTCCCAATCTGTTCTCCACCCCCTCAGGTCTGGCTCTCGTCCCCTCTGCATTCAGATTAGGCATCCTCCTCCTCCATATTGCCTGAGCCCAGCAGCAAGGGCAACGGGAGCACAGGAGAGGTTGTCTCCTTGCTTTCAGTTCTGCTGTCTGGCCCCAGACCTGAACAGACCACTACAAGCCACAGCTGCAATAGCAGGGAAATGTGGCTGGGCTTGAGCATGCTCAGTGCCGATGAAATCTTCTTTTGCAGCTAAAAGCTCAGCTCAGCTCTAGCAAATCTCTGCTGAGCATGTGTGAGCTCTGATTTTTTTTTTCAGAGGCTTAGAACATGGCCAAATTTGGGTGCATTTTCATAAGGTGGCAAAGGGCACATCCTTGCCACAAAGGCCATCCTGCAGCCAAATGTCAAGTCCCTGCTCCAACGCTTGGGGGCACTAGAGCGTCTCAAAGAAGAGGTTGCCCAATGTTTTTAACACAGGCAGACCAAAGTGCTTTTTCACTAGCCTCATTCTTGGAGATGACTGAAGAATCTTGGCTGAAATTTTCCAAAAAATTCAGTCTGAGGAAGATCCATCACGGGTCTTCTCCTGTTGACCATGTCAATGGCAAAGGGTATTAAAATCGGAAACCAACTCAATGCTGGGTTTGGGGAACTTAATGCTGGGCAAGTAGTGTTGGTGAAGGTTCCACAAAGAGTCACATCCAGCAGTTGGATGAAAACAGAGGGACTGTAATGCAGTTTCTGATCTGTGAGTGAGTGGGGATTGTGGTGGTGGGGTGTGGGTGTGTGGTTTTTTTTGAGGCGTGTGGGTAAGTTGGGGAATCCATACGGATGATAAAATTCAGATATGAACTTCATGCATGAATTTACTCTTGAGATTTCTCATTGCTTAATAGTTAAATCGTTAGTTAAGCTGGCTGGCAGATAAAAGCAGCCTGGATTTATCTAGTCTTAGGACTGGTGTACACTACCGCTTAAGTCGATGTAACTTACGTCGCTCGGGGTGAGAGAGACCCCCTCCCTCCCCCCCGAGATGTAAGTTACATTGACTTAAGCACTGTCCACACCGCGCAACGCCGGGGGGAGATGCTCTTCCACCAACATAGCTCTCGCGGAGGGGGAGTCGTACCAATAGGAGAGCGCTCTTCTGTCAATGTAGCCTAGTCGTGTAGACTTGCCCTGAGACTACAAATCACTCATCAGGATTTCTGGCTGTTTCCCGCTCACACAGAACACTGGGTTGGGAAGAGGGTCCTGCAGAATTAAGATTTAGTCGCTGTATTAAAGGTAAGGACTGTATCCACCTGAAATCCCATACAGGGGTTAAAAATGTCTTCCTTATACCCTGTGTGTGGGAATTGGCTATATTGCAAACATAAGAACTTCCATACTGGGTCAGACCAAAGGTCCATCTAGCCCAGTCTCCTGTCTTCAGACAGTGGCCAATGCCGGGTGCCCCAGAGGGAATGAACAGAACAGGGAATCATCAAGTGCTCCATCCCGATGCAAAAATGCATGGCTTAATGTACCAATGCGGCTCCGCCAGTCCCACCGCTGGTAGAAGCTGTAGTGGAGACAGGATGTGAGTGTTTTTAGGCAAAATAACTGTAAGCACATCGGAGCCCTGTACCCTGCAGCTTTCACTATTACTGTCACCAATGGAACTAAACTGGTGGGCACCCATGGTGAACTGGGCGCATAACCGATTTTTCCAGTTTGCTGACAATTCTGACTCAAAACCTTTTGATTTTGTGAATTAACCTATTGAATTAAATGCTTTGACTTTTTCAGAGTTTTTTAACCAAAACAACTTGGCGAAACCGACACGAATTCACAAAATGCTGCTGAATCTGCATTTTATGCCAGAAAACTTTGACCACGCTCTAGCTATGGGTCGTGGTTTGGGCAGGAAAAAGGCAGCCTTTCCTGGGACCACTTTCTTAGTAACCCGGGCAGTGGTGGGTTGATTTATGGTCCAAAGCAGGGAGTTGCTGTACTTAATATGTTTTTATCCTAGCTAGTATAACTGTGGATATTTTAATTTCACACAAATGTCTAATCCTTTTTCTGAAATTCTACTAATCTCTTGGCCTCAATATCTTGTGGCAATGAGTTCCTCATGTTAAATACGTCTCATGTAGAAAATTATTTCCTCTTAACTTTAAAGTGCATACATACATAAATTTTGTTGCCTTTTAATTATATTTAGTTTCCTTTGTGCTCGTATTACCAGGGACACGGGGTAAATAGGTGGACTTGATTTACCTTCTCTAAACCATTAATTATTGTTACTTCTAGCATGTCCCACATTATTAATCTCTTCTCTAAAAATGAAGTATTCCTAGCAATCTCTCCTCAGATGGAAATCATTCCAAGACTCTTGTCATTTCCCATTTTCTGAGATAAGGTGACCAGAACTGAACATACTATTTAAGGTGGGAATGTGCCATCATTTTCTATAATTAATGGCATGATAATATTTTCAGCATTACTACTCATTTTCACATACAACCTAATGTCTTAGTGCTTACTGAGCACGTTTGTAATGAGATCTCTACAATGACGCTTGGGTCTTCCAGCAGATTTAGGATCCATCAGTGTCGATGAGTAGTTCAAACTTTTTCTTCTAATGGGTATCACTTTGCACTTGGCTACACTTACTTTCGTCTGCCATCATAGAATCATAGAATATTAGGGTTGGAAGAGACCTCAGGAGGTCATCTAGTCCAATCCCCTGCTCAAAGCAGGACCAACACCAACTAAATCATCCCAGCCAGGGCTTTGTCAAGCCAGGCCTTAAAAACCTCTAAGGATGGAGATTCCATAACTTCCCTAGGTAACCCATTCCAGGGCTTCACCACCCTCATGTTGCACAGGTAAATAGTGTCATGACCTGCCCCTTCCTTGGCTTACACCTTATTCAGCACTGGGGTGTCTCTAGGGTGCTAGAGCAGCCTTTTTATTGGGCAGTCGTAGGTGCTTTTCTATTTTGAGGGCCCTGCAGATCTCTTTAAAACCCACCGACTGACCACATCCCTGACTCCTGGGTTTGACAAAACACTGCACTTTTATTTAACCCGAGTAAACATAACATAACCAACACAATAGTGTTCAGTAACCTTCCTACTTCCTAGTGCAATAGGGTCAGCTTAATCTTATAAGAGCCCAGCAGTTCTTCCCCTCATGACCAGCTGTGAGCCTGCTCCCTCCCTCGCGGGCGCCAACTAACAGTCCTTCAGATTCTCTCTCTCACACTCACACACACACACACACATACACACACACACACACACACACACACCCCAAGTTCTGAACAAGCAGTCTGAATAGTGTTTCCATCCAGGGATCCCAGCCTGTCTCTCCATGCACCCAGCACCATGTGATCCTTTTGCCCTTTGTCCCACAACATACCCCATCATACAATTTTGCTTGTCATTTCTCCTATGACACCATCTCAGATCAAACCATTTTCAAATCAACATAGTTCTTCCCCCACACGTAGCTTTGTTAGGTCCTTGGAAATTCCTCAAAATCCTCTTTAGTCTTGACAAACCTAAATACTTTTAGGTTTACTTCGATACTAAATACTTCTAATACTTCGATACTAAATACTTTTGAATTCCATAAATGTTACACCGGTCACTGTTTGCCCTCTCTTCCAGATCATTACTAAGTAATCCTGCCTCTTGTTCGTACCATTGGGACACACCGCTATTAACCTTGCTGTGCTGAAAACTGACTGTTTATTCCTACTCTTTGTTTTTAAACATTTAACAAGCGTCGCATCCACGATGGAACTCTTCCTCTCACTCCATAGCTACCTAGCCATTCATGCTGCTTTGACCCCAGCATGCTTATCTAACTGTATTTTCATTACCGACATTCCCTAGCAAAAAAAAAAAGAAAATACACATGCTCTCCGAGGCAACCTGATTTTCATCTTTGTGGCAGGTACTCAAATCATCCTAGGAGTGGGACATTTTCTCCATGACTCTTACAATACAGACATATCTGATAAGTGTGATTCATTCTCTGGTCGTCTGATTTATTTATTTTTACTGCAGTGGAAGGCTTCTGGAACAGCATACATTAAAATAAAATAAAATAAAATAAAATAAAATAAAATAAAATAAAGAAACAAACGCTGCAACTGAATGGTTTGCATTCTCCTGATACTCCTCTTCAAGCTTAAGAATTTGAGGTGAATGCATCAAGTTTGAACTTGCCAGGAGTAGGAGATTACTGCGGCTCCAGGGGTGTGCTTGTTGATTTTTGTTTAGTCAGTGTCAGCGTCTATGTATCTTTGGGGTGGCTTCAGGTTCCAAACTCATCTCTCTCGCAGTCATCTCTTGTTTTTCTCCGGGAGGAAGAATGGAGCTCATGACAGGTTGAAATGTTATAACAAGATCAGATGGCAGTGACACGCAGGTGAGCGTGAAATCATTTCACCTCTGGAAACCAAGGCTCCAATTCTGACTCAGGTCATAAGTGAAAATGCATTTGGTGTCCACAGTATGGTCCTTATACCTACGCATCACAAAATCATCCTGCATGCTTGATGTAGGGCTGGACTGGAAGGGCAGGCAAAGGGTCAGGGTTAGAGTTAATCAGCAGAGCTGCCTGGGGACCGAGGACAGGAATAGCAGGGATGCTGTAGGCCTGGATTTAGCTGCTTTGGCTCACCTGGGAGGAAACAAGGGCAAGACTAGCTACCACAAGGTGTTGCTGCTCAAGGCTGAGATGTAAAAAAGATGGGGAAAAGTTGTTCTCTTTTGCCACAGAGGGCAGGACAAGAGGCCCTGGGCTCAAACGACAGCAGAGCAGATTTAGATTAAATCTCAGGAAAAACTTCCTAACTGTAAGAACAGTTGGCCAATGGAACAGACTGCTGAGGGAGGTCATAGAAGCTCTTTCACTGGAGGTTTTCAAAAGGAGGCTGGATAGTCACCTGTCTTGGATGGTTTAGACACAACAAATCCTGCATCTTGGCAGGGGTTAGACTAGATGCCTCTTGCAGTCCCTTGTAACCCTACGGGTCTATGATTCTAAGGCCTGGTCTACACTGGGGGGCAGGGGATCGATCTAAGTTACGCAACTTCAGCTATGTGGATAATGTAGCTGAAGTCGACGTACTTAGATCTACTCACCGTGGTGTCTTCACTGCAGTGAGTCGACTGCTTACGCTCCCCCGTCAACTCCGCCTGTGCCTCTCGCTCTGGTGGAGTACCGGAGTCGACGGGAGAGCACTCGGCAGTCGATTTATCACGTCTAGACTAGACACGATAAATCGACCCCCGCTGGATCGATCGCTGCCTGCCAGTCTGGCGGGTAGTATAGACATACCCTAAGACTGAGATGTATTGACAGAGCAGTGTTTGCAGAAAGTCTGGTAAGTGGAACTATCCACTACAGTGTCCACTTTCGGAAACCCCCATTTGCAGTAGACTTGTGGTGTCTGTCTTTAGACAAATGTGTTTTCGAAAATGTGGGGGAGGGGTTGCAGCAACTAACTGTTAAGCTGCAGGGATTGATCTATCCAGCCCTTTTTTTAAGCCGCTTTTTTCCTTTTCATAATGGACCATGAGCCTTTGTTAAACTCTTAGGAGAACATAGCTTTGAGCAGGGGGTTGGAATAGATGACCTCCTGAGGTCTCTTCCAACCCTAATCGTCTGTGATTCTATGATAGACTAGAAGTGTCAGAAAATGAATGGGCAAGGAGTGAAGTGGAGACAGTTATATGAGGCATCGTGTATATTTCCTGGTGCCCCTTCCCTGCCTCTGCCAGCCATGAGTGGGAGGTGTTACCTTTAAACCTAAATCTGCACCAGTTTTCACCTTGATCACCTTGATCGATCGGTCCTTCAACCCTCATATAGATTGTGCAGATCACAACACGTCTTCCATTCTTCTCTTATCCTGGCCTTCCGTCTCCATGTGCGGCCATGCCTTTTTGCAGTGAAATCTTCCCCTCAGTTTGGAAGTCGGCCGAGTGGTCATTTCAGTTCCAGTGGGTACCACTCGGCGACCGCTGCAGTCCATCGATTGTCAGTGAGCCTAGCTATATGCCCGGCCCATCACATTTTATTGCTTTCAACAACGATGTCCTGCACTCCACTCTGCTGCCTGATCACTTCATTGGGGACTCGGTCATGGACTGAAATCCCCAGAATTCTTCTTTTCATCATCCTCTCTGTGACAGTCGCTGCTGTACAACATTGCCAGCAGTACTGTTGAATTGAAGAGGTTGGCATGTGTTGCCTTGTTTGTTTTTTTTCCTTGGAGGATATCCTTGATAGAACTAAATGCGCGCCAACCAGCTTTCTTTCTTCGAAAGAGTTCACCTTCCTGATCGTGGCACATGTTAATTTCTTGGCCCAAATAGACGTATTGTTCAGCTTCTTCTATTTGTTCTCCCTTGACTATTATTTGGACTTCTGGCAAGGCATCAGACCACATAAATTTCATTTTCGAGCGGTTCATTTTTAGTCCAGCTTGGCTGCTTTTCATGTCGAGTTCTTGCAGCATTTTCTGTAGTTTGATAGTGTTTTCGGCAATCAACGCGATATCATCCGCGAATCTGAGGTAGTTTAACTGCTCTCCACTGATGCTGATTCCAGCCTTCCAGTTCATCTGCCTCATTTTGAGGCAGGCTGTGAAGAGTTACAGTGAAACCGTGTCTCCTTGCTTCACACCTTTTTTGACTGGGATGCAAAGGGAAGTGTTGAACAGAGTTATATCCATAGTGCAGTCAGTTTGCTTCCTTTAATAGTTTGATGTAGTTTGTGTTGATGCCCTGCTCTGCAAGAGTTTTCAGCATTGCATTGATCTCTACACTGTCGAATGCTTTTTCATAGTCAACGACGGCAACGCATAAAGGAAATTTGTATTCTCTTGAGCACTCCAATAGCTGGTATATAGTGAAGATATGGTCCAGTGTGCTGAAATTCCTTCCGAAACCTGCCTGCTCTCTTGGCTACTGCTCGTCCAGGCTCTGTGAGAGTCGGTTTGTTGTTGTTTTTGTAAATAGTTTGTAAACATGTGAGAACATGCATAAACAGGCATATTGGACGATAGATTTTTAGTTTAGTTCTGCTGCAAAATCCTACCTCAACACCTCAAAGAGGCTCATTGATGACTCTGGCTTGTCTGACAGTGATGATAGCGGAGTGTATTCTCCAGTGGTCCTACCATGCTATTAAGGTGTCAGACTGCCAACCCAGGAAGGGGACAGTTGTCCTCCTTCTTGAGGTTGGGTGCTAGCTAAATTGAGGAGGGAAACATGCCACTGACAGCACAGCCAGGGGGTGGCTGAAGAAATGGCTAAAACAACATGAATAAATGGACCCCAATTCCTTGCATGTCCCTCGATCCATTCTACAGTGGTGGTGCAGAGTTTGATCAATGAGAGGCTGCTAAGAATCCCAGGGGCCAGAAAAAGGACTGCCCTCTCAGTTTGTACCTACAACTGCAGGACACTGACAAGGGATGACCATGACCCTATCAACCATCGAGTGTAATATAATATGGCAGCACCGTCACACCATCTAATGGAGGAGAAGGCAAGGACAGCCTGTGATGTCCTTGGTCTCTGCAAAACATGATGAAGAAAGGAGATGGAAGCGAAATGGAGAGACAGAAGCACCATCATGTTGGGGAAAGGAGAAGGCACAAGAACTGTTGGAGGAATCAGTTTTATTGTCATCAGGGAATGGTCTTCAAAAATCATCTGCAAGTTCAAGTAATCACACATTGGCGTACTGTACCTTCAACTTAACAAGAATAGCACCCTCAAGATTATCTAGATCTACACTCCCACATGCACAAGTGGAGATGATGATGTGGAAGAATTTCATCAGGAGCTTGAGGAAACCCTCACTCGAAAATCCACATTTATGATCGGCGAATGGAATTAATGAGGAGAGTGACTGGCAACTCTGGCGGAGACAAAAGAAATGTTCATTGGTAACACCCGGTTTAAGAAAAAGGCCAAGAGAAGGTGGACATGAATCATGCCCAATGTGAAGAACAAGAAAGAGCTCAACTATATTCTGATCAATAAGCAGCGCATCGTACAAGACTTCTCAGTAGTGCCATCATTCAACACCGGTAGTGACCATCACTTGCTCAGAACAAGGCTCAACTTCAATATAAAGGTGGAGAAGAAAGCACTACAGATGGAAAATCAGAGACAGCGGCCGAAAATATTCGAGGCAATCCTGAAAGCAAACATTTCCAAGGAAGACTGGAGTCTCCTAGATAACTGCAACGAGGACTATAAAAACTTCGCTGATAAGTTGAGGCAATGCATGAAATTAGCTGAGAAAGAGAGACCAAAAAGAGCAAAGGGAAGAATCTCGGAGGAAACGAGGAACTTGCTATAGAAGCGGAGGAATATGAAGCAAAATGATGGTGACAAACTTGAGTACTCCCTCCTCTGCAAGCTGATCAGAAGAAGACTAAAGGAGGCCTTTGAGAAGAACCAAAATGAAAAGCTCTTAAAGACAGCTGAAGATCGCAGAAGCCTCAAAAATGCAAACGGGAACTGATGCTGTACAGGTCGACAATAACGGCACTGAAGAACAAGGATGGAAAAGCAGTAATTGACAGAAAAGGGATGGAAGCAGTCTGCAAAGATTTCTACACCAAACTGAACAGGAGTACTTGTGGCACTTTAGAGACTAACAAATTTATTTCAGCATAAGCTTTCGTGGGCTACAGCTCACTTCTTCGGATGCATAGAATGGAACACACAGACAGAAGATATTTATACTTACAGAGAACATGAAACTGTTCACGTCTCAAATGTCCCACTACCAACACTTCAACAGACCAAAGAGCGCGTACTCCCGGTCCTTGTACGGTAGTCTGGAAAGGTTGAGAGTCACTGGACTAGATGATTGGTGGTCCCTTCTGGGCTTAAATTGTATGACTTGGATGTCCAGAAAAGTGTATTAAAAACAAAAAGGACACATGCAGACTGGGCCTGGTAGCCTATTCTTATGAGGTTATATTGTGAGATTCTCTGCTTCCAGTTTGCCAAAATATCACAAAATCTACTCTTATCCTGCAAAACGACGCTGTACTTTAGCTGGGATAAATTACTTTGTTCTGATTATTATCAGGCTAAGAGGTTTCTTTATTCAAAATTACCCACTGAAGAATAACAACGGCCAAATTTATCCATAGTGTAAGTCCATTTGTTTAGAGGTTTGACACCAGAGAAAAATTTGGCAGCACAAAGTGTTTTCTGGTTAAAATAACATTAAGGATTCTAGTTTGCCTGAGTCTAAATAATTGAACATGATATGATTAGGTCATCTTTTTGATGGGCTAATTTAATTATGTATATTTAGAAAAGCTTTTCTCTGCAGCTGACAAATTTTATATTTCTGTTGAGTCAGGCAGATGAAGGTACAGATATTGACAGTATCGTTTATATGGGGTTTCATACTTAATTTGATCATACTATGAATAGACTTGGCAGAATGATTTTTTTTAATTAAGCTTTTTTTTTTTCTATTTTTATCTATATATTTTCACAGTTGTGGGAAATTACGGGCAGGGTCACAACAGCGGTGGTCAGACAAGAATCGAATGACGGTGAAGTTGAGGTTCAAAAAGTTAAAGCTTTGTCACCATTAAAACACAAATTGTCAACATCGCATGTAACATGCACAAAGTACATATCCTTAAATCACACTCAATGGCCTGGTCCACACTAACCCCCCACTTCGAACTAAGATACGCAACTTCAGCTACGTGAATAACATAGCTGAAGTCGAAGTACCTTAGTTCGAACTTACCGCGGGTCCAGACGCGGCAGGCTGGCTCCCCCGTCGACTCCGCGTACTCCTCTCGCGGAGCAGGAGTACCGGCGTCGACGGCGAGCACTTCCGGGATCGATCCGGGATCGATTTATCATGTCTAGACAAGATGTGATAAATCGATCCCAGAAGATCGATTGCTTACCGCCAGACCCGGAGGTAAGTATAGACGTACCCTAAGTTCTCAAGCAGCATTTTTCTTTCTTTGCCGTTCTGTAAATGTAGTTGGTTTGTGTGTGTGCAGTGAAATTGACGTGTGACATACAGAAATCTAATCCTTCCAAGCCTGAGTTCATTAAGGAATATTTAGATTGATTGTAGGGGCATGAGCAAGAATAAACATTTGACCACTTTTGAAGGGCACATTCTGTGCCCCCGGGACTGGAGGAGCTGACTCTCCTTTCCCCATGGCCTGGGGCTGGAGAAGCTGGCTCTCCCCCCAGGCCAGAGGAGATCTGTGCCCCCTCTGATTATTGGCTTGGCTATTTGTACAGGAGATTATCAACTCATTTCACATGAGCTTTTGAACTAGGGTGACCAGACAGCAAGTGTGAAAAATCAGGACAGAGGAACCTATATAAGAAAAAGCCCCAAATATCGGGACTGTCCCTATAACATCAGGACATCTTGTCACTCTATTTTGAACAGCCATTAGGTGGGATCTATTCTTGTCATCCCCAGATCTGGGCTAGTCTCTAATACCCAGAGGGACTAGTTCCTCAGCTGCTGTGAATAGTCAGAACCCGCTGCGGATCTGCCTCTGAATCAGCCAGCCCCCTTTAATTCCCTTTTAAGTCTTCCATGATCTTGACCAAAGCTTGTTTTAGACCAGAGGTGGGCAAACTATGGCCCGCGGGTCACATCCAGCCCGCGGGATCCTCCTGCCCAGCCCCCGAGCTCCTGGCCCGGGAGGCTAGCCCCCGGCCCCACCCCCGCTGTTCCCCCTCCCCCGCAGCCTCAGCTCGCCGGCGCAATGCTCTGGGCGGTGGGGCTGCGAGCTCTTGCCGGGCAGCGCAGCTACAGAGCCGTGGCCTGACCCGGTGCTTTGGGCAACGCAGTGGCGTGGCTGGCTCCAGACGGGCAGCACAGCTGCCTGTCCTGGTGCTCTGGGCCACCAGCCACCAGTGCTCCAGGCAGCGCAGTAAGGGGGCAGGGAACGGGGGGGGGGGGGTTGGATAGAGGGCAGGGGAGTTCGGGATGGTGGTCAGGGGGCAGGGGTGTGGATAGGGGTTGGGGCGGTCGGAGGGCGGGGAACAGGGGGTTGAATGGGGGCAGGGGTCCCACGGGGGCAGTCAGGGAGAAGGGGTGGTTGGATAGGGTCCTAGGGGGGCAGTCAGGAATGAGAGGAGGGGTTGGATGGGGTGGTGGGGGGCAGTCAGGGGACACGGAGGGGTGGATGGGGCAGGGGGCCCATCAGGGGACAGGGAACAGGGGTGGTTGGATGAGACAGGAGTCCCGGGGGGGCTGTCAGGGGGAGAGAAGCGGGGGGGGGGTCTGATAGGGGGCGAGGGCCGGGCCCTCCATACAATTTCAGAAACGCAATGTGGCCCTCAGGCCAAAAAGTTTGCCACCCCTGTTTTAGTCGCAAGAGCAGGGACAGCCTGGAGAACTCCTGTTTAAAGGCAGAGCATGTTCCTTCCTTTTGGCACCAAGAACATCTGAGTCAGAAAAGGCCAGGGTGAAAGTTTTTGGGAGGGACCTTAGATAAATCCTATGTGAATGTCACTTCAAGGTACAAAATTTAAGATGTTGAAACCTTTGGTGTGGTTAGGGATCTTGTTTCACATTGATTGTCATGACCTAAAGGCCCAGGGCTCGGGAAACTGTTTCTCTTTCACAAATTGTTATTGTTGTATGAACTTTGGGCCTTCCGTTGCTTTTGAAAGTGGGAGATTGACAGATTTTAACTCGAGCCCAGGCACAGAGCCATCTCCTCCACCCAGCACACTGCACCTCCATCTGGACTTGCAACATTCCTCTTAGTCCAGCCCTGGGCCCCTCCGAGGTAGACAATGCAAACCGAGCCCAATTGCACCTTGGTTCGAACGTAAGAATTGCTATATCAGATCAAACTTCAGGTATTGCTAATCTCATAGCTTGTAACTGCTTACCAAACAAGCAAAGCATTGGTTAGTCCTGCAGCCTGAAACTAGAATCAGAGTATTTGTCCATCTAGTGCAGTACTCTGTCTCCAAGCAGTGGCCAGTACCTGATGTTTCAAAGAAAGTGGAAACATCTATAATTTACCCAAGAGACAAGGTGGGGGAGGTAATGTCTTTTATTGGACCAACTTCTGTTGAAGACAGAGACAAGCTTTTGAACTTCACAGAGCTCCTCCTCGGGTGTGGGAAAGGTACTCTGAGTGTCCCAGCTAAATACAAGGTGGAACAACTTACACTAAACTAAATTGTTCGACCAAGTTGTTGCACCTTGTATTTAGCTGGGACAGTCTGAGTATCTTTCCCAGTCCTGAAGAAGAGCTCTGTGAAGCTCAAAAGCTTGTCTCTCTCACCAACAGACCTTGGTCCAATAAAAGACATTACCTCACCCACCATGTCTCTCATCCGGGAACCGACACAGCTACAACAACACTGCATATCATTTACTTGGTCAATTGTGCAATGCTACAGTTGGGGGAAATAATTCCTTCCTGACCCCTGCAAGTGATCATCTTATACCCTGAAACATGACACTTGACCACCCTCATTGTAGCTTGCATAACTATAAATGTTGCTAGAGTTCAGGAAATTTTTATTTCCAAGTTGATTATTTATACTACACCTCTACCCCGATATAATGCGACCCGATATAACACGAATTCGGATATAACGCGGTAAAGCAGCGCTCCGGGGGGGCGGGGCTGTGTGCGCCGGCGGATCAAAGCAAGTTCGCGGTTTCACCTATAACGCGGTAAGATTTTTTTTTTTTACTCCCGAGGACAGCGTTATATCGGGGTAGAGGTGTAACTTCATAGCAGAGGTAGGCTGCAAGAATTAGATCCCAACATGCATTCAGATTTTCCCCAACATTTAGTGGGGTTCTGATACATGTTTTGGGTTCAAGTCCATCTCTCATTCACACTAATTCACCAGTTGTTATAAAGGTTGGTATTCGCATGGGTGGTGATATGCAAATAGGCTGATTAATATTCAGACAGGTCTGCTTCTGTTGATGCTTGTGTAAAGCCCTTTGTGAACTCCGGGAGGTGGAGTACCTATGCCAACAGGAGGTAGCGTCCTAAGTGATACAATGGAGCAGCAGCCCCAGTACAGCCCTGTAAGTGCACACAAGCCCTCAGACAGTGAGCTAACTGCCTGAGGGATAGCAAAGGGTTCTCCCATTAAATCTGACTTCTGAGTGTTTATAAAATATCACAGTCTGTAACAGGGGCTGGCCTTCCCCCAGTAAAACCAAAAAGAGTGTGTGCTAATATATATCCAAAATTACCACCACCACCCACTTCCAGTGGTGCCATATTAATCTCCCTGCCTAGCTATTTGGACCCCAATGCCTCCTTTTAGGTTTTCTGACTTGTCTCTGTGATCTTCCAGCCACCCTTCCAGGGAAGGTCAGGAGTTACATAGTTGTGTTAGTTGGCCAGGTAACGAGCCACCTGCCAAACACACCCAACTTCTTAACCCCTGCTGGCCCTGGATACATTCCTGCAATAGGCTGCTAGGCACAAAGGTAACAGGTTTCATTTCTAGGAACTAATGCATGGCGGGGTACTTTAAGTCTAGGTGGATTCTCACTCTGAACCCTGGAGGGCCATTTTACTTTGTCACAAAATCATTAAACTCCGAGCCACAATTTAAAAGTAGATCTGCTTAGAGCATAATAAAATGACCGAAGTCAACTTCAAAAGGCCTCTCCTCCAGCTAGGCTCCCTCAGCAAAAGCCTGGGCAAAAGATAAACTTTGTGTGGTTATTATCTTGGGTAAGTGGAATGATCGACCTTGGATAAAACTGCACTAAAATGGTGGTTACATGCTACTCAAGGCACCTAACTCCTGGGAACTTGGTGGTGATTAGGAATTTGATGGTTCAGATGTAGTGTTAACATTTAAAGTGGAAGATCAAGAGGTCCCATCAATGCCCTGAACAGGTATAAGCAAACAAATCTAAGTCTTATGAAAGCTCACGTTCCTTCGTATTCAGTCTCTTCCCTTTGTGCCTGCACAAGACACGCTGTACCCGTTACAAACCACCTCAGGCTGTTTGCAGATTCGTAACCTGAGGAACTGGGGTTGCCGTAGTGGTGTCTCCTAATAACTACTGGTGTAGAATGTCCCAAGTCACAAAATTGAGATCCAGATCTGGAGCCAAACATCCCCACCTTTCAGGGTAACCTGCTTCCTGATACGTCTGACGTGCAGGTTCATTGCTGTCATTGTGGAACAGAAGACAGGCTTTGTATTGTGATTTTATTTTCTGATAGCACCCAGAGGCCTCCAAAGATGCGATGTTTCATGCCCCATTCATCCAACAGCAGACCCCCCAACCTGGGCCCAGCTCACGCCACGCTCCACCCTTTGCAGCGCACTGTGGCCTGTGCATGAACGGTGCTGGCCACGTGTGAGGGTCAGCTAAGTGGTGCTGACCTGAATGCGTTGGCAGATGTTATCTCCCAGCAGTGGCCACGGCAGCTCACAGCTGAGACACCTGCCATGCTGCTACGGGTCTGTGTTGTTTTCTGGATCCGTGTCATGGTCCATGGAGTCCACTCATCCCCTCGTGGCTGCTCTGGAATTAGCTCTTTCCAGGCACAACACCCCCTTCTGCCTCTCATTTGTGTGCCCTACCACCCACCACCCCCTCCGGGACTCAGGATGTCCCTCTTTGTGACTTGACTAGCTCCATCTTTGTGGCTTGGCCCTCAGACCAGGTCACTGTGTATTTTCCTCTTCTGGGGTATATCAAAGTCTCTCCATACACCCTGTCTCTGGTATTTTTTCCATTCACTACCCAGATTATGCCACTCCCCCAGTGACTGGTAAGGGGAACCCAGACCAACCCTCTACTGCAGGTTCCAGCTCAGGGACCCTCTAATCAGCAACCAAGGTCTGCACCATCTTAAACTTTGCTGCGTCTCCCTGAGCCTTTTCCTCCACCCTCTCCCCAGGGTTTCCCTCCTTCCCTCTCTAATGTCCAGAGGGTGGCTACAGGGTCCCTCACTGCAGCCCCCTTCTGCTCCCTGCTGCCTGGCTTTATCCTAGCCCCGCCTGGTCCTTCTCAGCTGGGCTCCATCATCATTTGGGGTTTACTTTGGCCACCTAATTCCCCTCAGCTGTGGCTCATCTGGTTAATTGGCCCCTTCTCAACCTCATTAACTCCTTCTAGGCTAGTGTGGGGTGAACACCCCATCAGAGTCTGCCACAATGTTGTTATTCTCATGCTGGAATTTTGGGGATTGAGTGTCATAGCTTGGCTGAGGCAGGTCAAGGGCATACGGATCAGGCTGTGATCCTCATTCGAAATGCTGCAGTGCTTTACACAGTTTAGTACATACCAAGGATGCTTTGGGGCTCCATAACCAAGGTCAGGCTCTCTTCCGCTAGCGTGAGACTCCAGAATGGCCAGACCCATCTTGGTGTGCCAGCACTCAGCCTCTGGGACCATGGTCTACAACTGAGTTCTTGCTGCATGGGGGTCTTCAGCATGATTCAGAGCCCTGACAGTCTCCTGGGGGAGACAGTGCCCAGGATCTTGTCTGCACTTCAAGAGATCCAGATCGCTCATTTCTAATACATCTGGTGCAGCAAGGACCACAGCAGTGACAGCTCTGCTCTGCTCCCAGCTGACTCTGGATCAGTTCCGGAAAAGGTCTCTGGTCTCTAAATACTGCTATGGACTGTGCTGTTCTCTGCTCTCAAGGGGAGATGGGACACAAGCAGTTTTGACGCATCGGGTCTCAACCCCTCCAGGACTAGCCATGCTCATCTCCTCACCCCAGCCCCGAGTGGTCAACAGGCTGCCTTCCGTCACAATGGCCACCATTTCCCTACAGCATTTGCACGTGGAAATGAGGCTGCCCCTAGTAAAGAGGACTGCTGTCTCCCATTGCTTCCAATGGAAGTGAAGCCAGGCTGCCCTCAGAGAAGATGGCCATCTCCTATACCCTATGGTTAGGCCACTGCACCATTGACTGTCCACCTGGCTAATGCCCCCCTGACTGGATATCTGAACTCTCTGACTAAAGGGAGGGTTTGAACACGTCATTGGGGCTTTGATTCTCTTGGGGACAGGCATGAAGTACTGTGAGCTCCTAGAGGCAGGCCATGATGTTTGTACAGTATCCAGCTAGGGTGACCGGATGTCCCGATTTTGGGTCTTTTTCTTATATAGGCTCCTATTATCCCTCACCCCTGTCCTGATTTTTCACACTTGCTGTCTGGTCACCCTATATCCAGCACAATGAGGCCCTGGTCTTGAGTGGTGTCTCAGTGCGACTTTAATTTAGGGAGCGCAGCCGGTGTTCAGTGCGAGCTGACTTCTTAGGCCACGTTCAGTGTTCAAGCCTACGAAGACAGAGAGCTAAGACAGTGCCACATTCAAGCTTTATTCCTTCCTCTGCATAGACAGCCTTCTCTCATCAAGCTTCTCCTGACACTAGAGTTCTCTGAGATCCTAGACCCTTCCCTATCCATAGCATACTATCATACTGTAACACCTTCTACTGGGAAGTGATCTCCTGCTGTTGCAATAGACTCGTAGACTGAAGGGATGCGAGGACATTTTAAACCTTTGCCATAAGAGTATAATTATCCTGCCTGCATCTGCAGACCCCAGACTTAAAAACAGCGTGAAAACTAATCTGCCGTGAGGAGCATACTATTGGGAGTATCCGAATGGAGGAGGTGAGACTACCTTGTCATGTTGCGATCAAGGACAGTTTTGAAATTTTTCACGCAGTCCCTGAGCTCCCGTGTGTATATAAAATATATTCCCCTTGCAACTGACTTTGGTGGGAACTACTCTGCTGAGTGTGGGAGCTGTCCTTTCCCACCAGCCCTGAGAGCTTTCCCTGCTCCCAAAAACAAAGATTAGTGACTCCACTTGAAAGGAGGAAGAAAATGGCTTCATCTGATAAGATAAAATAAAGTGCTGTTTTTATTAAAAGTTCTTCATCTTTGATAACCACAAACAATTGCTGGCGGGAGCCCAGCACATCTGACTGGCTCTTTTGGGGGGAGCGAGGGAGGGAGTGGATGTTCATCAAATGTACAGAGACCAAATGAACTGGGTCACTAGTTGTTACCGTGCTTGTTTGTTTCTTTGCCCTGCTATGAGAGCTTTGGGTGTTGTGATGAATGGATTGAATGCTCTGTCTGGTTTCTCTAAGTTCAGGGATTGACAAATCAAAGACCCGCTTAGAAATGTAAAGGAAGCTTCTGGGTCAGATCAAGCCAGGAACTTTTCTAGTCCAACGTCCTGCCTCTGACAGTCACCAGTATCAGATGCTGCAGAGGAAAGTACGAGTAACCCCGGAATGGACAATGATAGAAGAACCTGCCTATAGGGGACATTTCTTCCTCAACATGGTCCATTGGAAGTTGGCTTTGCCCTGAAACCGGGAACAGCCCAACCCCCCCTGAAAAGCGTGAGATTTTTGTAAATTCTCACAGTGGGATCAAGCGCTGGAGTTCAGTGAGTGGACAGGGCTGTCGGCACACCCATATTTGGGGCTTGCAGCTTTAGGTCAGTAGGCCCGCTTGTGCTTGAAGTCAAGTATGTATGTAAGCGCTTCACTGGAGCAGGGCATGGGGGCTCAGCACGCCCAGCACTTGGAAAGTGACAGCTGTAACTCTAGGTCGCTTAGCGCTCCAGGGGCTTTGTCTTCGAGAGTGAATGTGATATTGCCCCCTAGTGGCTGGCGTGTAAGACTGGCTACTGCTGCCAGCTGTAACAGAGTCCCACTCACTCTCCATAATGCTCATTAGTTGCCTTTGGAGGGTTCAGCCCTTCTCCCAAGGGAGACAGAAATGGAACCGGAGGAGAGTGGGGACGGGAAGCTATTTAGACACAGAGGAGAGAAAAGATAAAAACAGGACCAAAAGTTGACAATATGTAGCAAGGGAAAGGCCTTAGGAGAAAGGAAACGTGTCCTGGATATAGAGAGAAGGTTTCAGAGAAACCAAAACATGAAGGAAAAAATACAAAATGAGCAACCTTTTCTTGCCTGGAAAGGGAAGGGAAAGAGGTGATAAACTTACGAAGGAGTGGGAGCCCCAGTCCACGCAAGAAACTCCAGCACCCCCTTCCCCATTCACTCCGGCCTGTATCGAAAACCTACAAGGGTTTGGGTAGCAAGTGCCTCTTTTGAAAATTCAATCCCACCGAAATCTGAGCCACAAAAGAGCCAGCAGAGGGCAGCAAAAGACAGAGGGAAAAGGAGCCGCTAAAGCAGAGCTAGGGCTGGATTTCGGTGTCGCCTGACACTGGGGTGAGGATTAAGAAGCGGGTGCAGGGCAGTTTGGTGGAGGCTGGGAACATCTGCCTTTAGCCTGTGCTGGGGTTTTTAGTCAGGCACTGCTGCTGCCTCAAACAGAAGCAGTTGCTCTCTCGGTCCCTTTGAAGACCACGTCTCCTGCTAGCAGGGCAGGGAGCCACAGCCTTTGAAGGCAACAGGCCACATAAGTGATCTTTTAAAAGCATGTGGCCAAATGCTCCCTTCCAAAGGGGCCAGTGGGCTGCGTGACTGGAGAGCTTCTCTTTAAAGGGAGTCCGTGCAGCATCACTAAAACCACTGGATCCAAAATACAATTGAACAATGACCAAATCTACTCCGCTTCCCAGACCGCTCAGAGCTGTCAGTTTCACCTCGTCCCTGGGAGGGGAGGGACTGTTATCGACTGGGCTTGGAGGCGTGTTCGCTCTGGATTGATTTTCGGACGCGTTTTCCCATTGCCCCGCCCCTACCTTCCCCACCACCTCCAAAATAAAAAATAAATTCCAGCATAATCTCAAAACCAGAGACGGTACGTGGCTCTGCATCAAATCAAAAATTATCCCTGGATTCCGTTGAAACTAACTACAATCTGTAAAATGGGGCTAATGAGCCATCCTGACCTCAGCTGTAAAGCACTCTGAGACCTACTGATGAAAAGCACTATGGAAGAGCAAGGTTTATTATTATTTATTGATTGAATTTGTACAGATTTCCCCTTACTGACAAACAACCAGGTTTTCTTTCATTTACATCATCAACAATGCCAGCAATGCCCCTCTGCCATGTACATTAGCCAAACCGCAAAGGCTCTACGCAAAAGAATAAATGGACACAAATCAGACATCAAGTATTATAACATTGAAAACCAGTCGGAGAACACGTCAACCTCCCTGGTCACTCCATTACAGACCTAAAAGTGGCAATTCTTCAACAAAACTTGAAAAACAGACTCCAACGAGAAACTGCGGAACTGGAATTAATTTGCAAACTAGACACCAACAAATTAGGCTAAAATAAAGACTGGGAGTGGATGGGTCATTACACAAACTAAAAACTATTTCCCCATGCTAATTTCCCCCCCCCTACTGTTACTCACACCTTCTTGTCAACTGTTTGAAATGGGCCATCCTGATTATTACTACAAAAGATTTTTTTTCTCCTGCTGATAATAGCCCACATTAATCGATTAGTCTCGTTAGAGTTGGTATGGCAACCCCCATCTTTTCATGTTCTCTGTGTGTGTGTGTGTGTATATATATATATATATCTTCCTACTGTATTTTCCACTGCATGCATCTGATGAAGTGGGTTTTAGCCCACCAAAGCTTATGCCCAAATAAATTTGTTAGTCTCTAAGGTGCCACAAGTACTCCTCATTCTTTTTGCTATTATCAACTTGCTGTTCAGTTGGCAGAATATAAGATGTTCTTGGCATTTTGGCTAAAATCAGATTTAGGATCAATTGATGCATGTTCTTTCTAATCACTGGACTCTTCTGCATTGTACCTAGCTACCTGTGGTATTTAAGGGTTAGATCCTACAAGATGCTGTGCATTCTGGCCCCGATCCAGCAAAGCATGTGATTAAGCACATGCATAGGCCTATTAAAAGCAATGGACTACTCACTTAGGTACAGTCTCTACATCTGTATTCCAGATGTAGCTACCTATCGCCATGGTTCTAGAATAATAATAAAAAAAACCTCCTTGAATTCAAACATTTAAAAAAATAAAAGGTCAAAAACCAGAAGCCCAAAGCATAACTGGTTAAAACACCTTCTAGGTGTATCACTTACTAGTGTGAAGCTACAAGACACATGGTGGAATTCCTGCTGAACAGGAGTAGAAGAATTGCTTGTCTAACAGTGTAATCCTCAAAGAACATTATGAACTCAGTTGCCTCCAGCAGTCTCTGACTTTGCTATCAGGTTCATAGGCTCCTGTGCACCTGCCGGAAATTGCCTCTCTGAAAAGGTTACATGCAATCGTCAGTGGCCCTGCTGTGACAGAGAACAAGTAAGAAAAAACGAATCAATCTGAAGTACTAATGGCCCCTATCACCATGGTATCTGAGCATCTCACTGCTCTTTTAATGTCGGTAGGCTCACAACGCCCCAGTAAGGAAGGACAGTGCTAGCCCAGAGAGCCTGACTTGCACAAAATAACCCAGAATGTTTGGGATCGGGTAGGAATGAACCTGTGTCACCCACAGCTCAGGTAAGTGCCTTACCTGCTGCACTAGCCTTCCTCTGCTCCTTTCCATCATCTTCTGCTCAACAGGGCAAGGGGGAATAGGAGGAAAGATGAGAACTGCGTACTACCACCATCATGGACTGCATTTGCCCTTCTAGCATTGGTGAGGCCTCATCTGGAGTACTGAGTCCAGTTTTGGGCCCCACACTACAAGAAGGATGTGGAAAAATTTTAAAGAGTCCAGCGGAGGGCAACAAAAATAATTAGGGGGCTGGAGCACATGATTTATGAGGAGAGGCTGAGGGAACTGGGATTATTTAGTCTGCAGAAGAGAAGAATGAGGGGGGGGATTTGATAGCTGCTTTCAACTACCTGAAAGGGGGTTCCAAAGAGGATGGATCTAGACTGTTCTCAGTGGTACCAGATGACAGAACAAGAAGCAATGGTCTCAAGTTGCAGTTGGGGAGGTTTAGGTTGGATATTAGGAAAAACTTTTTCACTAGGAGGGTGGTGAAGCACTGGAATGGGTTCCCTAGGGAGGTGGTGGAATCTCCTTCCTTAGAGCATGTTAAGGTCAGGCTTGACAAAGCTCTGGCTGGGATGATTTAGTTGGGATTGGTCCTGCTTTGAGCAGGGGGTGGGACTAGAACCTCCTGATGTCCCCTCCAACCCTGAGATTCTATGATTCTATGAAGTAGGGGTTACAGTAAGGGAGCGTGTAGCTCCCCTACCCCTGTGGGAAACGGAGGGGCTTAGGTAAGAAGCGCTCCCCCCACCCAGTTCCTCCTTGGCTGGCGTGGTGAGAGCTCTCCCTTCCTGGTTCTGTCTACCGAGCACTAATATGGGATGGCCACCAGTTACCAGTATGAGCCTGGTGCACCATTCGTGTATGCTCAGCTTGCAGAGGGAATTGTGTCCTAGGAGCTCCTTTGTGACCGTCCAGCCTGAGCCACTCGCTGTGAGGAAATAACATATCAGTAGAGCCGGGGCATGTGCCGAGGGCGTGAATGGGAATGTGGGACTCCCAAGTGAGGAGGTGACTGGCACTGACTGACGTCTACGTTTTCTTTCATTTACATCACCAACTTGCTGCTCAACTGGCGGTATATAAGTTGTTCTTCTTGGCATTTTGGCTGAAATCACATTTAGGATCAGTTGAATACCTGCTGCATCTTCTCTCTAATCATTGGCCTCTCCTGCATTTCACCTGTGGTATTTGAGGGCCGGACCCTACAAGATGTTGTGCGTTCTGGCCCCGATCCAGCAAACCATGTGACTAAGCACATGCTCTGTTTGCACAGCCTATACATGTACGTCCACACTGCGAATAAAAACCCACAGCACTGAGTCTCAGACACCAGGTCACAGGACTCAGGCTGCGGGGCCGTAAAATTGTAGTGTAGACATTCGGGTTCAAGCTGGAGCCTGGGCTCTGAGACCCATCCCTCATGAGCCTGAACATCTACTGTGCAATTTGATACCCCCCAGCCCCGGGGAGTCCAAGTCAGTTGACCCAGGCTGTGCCACAGGTCTTTTATCACAGTGTAGACGTGCCCACAGAAGCATTAATGACTACGGACAGGAGAACCAGTTTGGATTAAGCAAGAATTGACCTCAAAGCTTTATCGTGGTTTGAAAATGTGTAATGAATTCCTGGAGGGGCGTGGGGCCCATCAGCGGTGTACAATTCTCTGGCGGCTCGGAAGGGCTGTGGACACTGATTTGTTGTTGTAGGGTCACTTAGGATGGCTGAAAACACACACACACACACATTTGCTACGGGCTCCTGGGTGAGGGCTGCGCACCTCGCTTGTTAGTGTAACGTCCACACTACAAAGTTACGTCACTCGGGGATCTGAAAAAGCCATACTCCTGAGCGGTATAGTAAGCCGACCTAACCCCCAGCAGAGACAGGGCCGCCCAGAGGATTCAGGGGGCCTGGGTTCTTCGGCGGCGGGGGTCCTTCCGCTCCGGGTGTTCGGGGCATTTTGGCGGCGGGTCCCGGAGCGAGTGAAGGACCCGCCGCCGAATTGCCGCCGAAGACCCGGAACGGAAGAAGTTCCGGGTCTTCGGCAGCCGGTCCTTCACTCGTGGGGGCCCCTGAAAAACTCTCGTGGGGGCCCCAGGGCAAATTGCCCCACTTGCCTCCCCACACTGGGCGGCCCTGAGCATAGACAGCACTAGCTTGATGGAAGAATTCGTCTGCCACCCTAGATACCGCCTCTCAGGGAAGCGGATTGCCTACGCTGACAGGGGGACCCCTCCTGTTGGTGTAGGAAGGGCCTTTGCATGAAACCCTACAGCTGTGCCATTGTAGCATTTCAAATGTAGACAAGCCTTTATTCGTGGTTATTGGGAAAGATTTACACCTGAAACCAGCTTTTAAGATGGGGAGGGGATGAGCTTAATGAGAGATCTGGTCCGGCAACACCATTACTGTCAGCACAACCCCCCGTACAAACACGTTAAACGTTTGCGTGACTCTTGGCAGGATTGGGGCCTTGTAGCGAAGTGACGACTCACCGGTGCGGCACCTCCTGCTGGTCGTCTTGGGAATTAGCTCTCCAGCGTATGGAGCGCCCTCTGCAGGCTGGTGTCTCGCCTGCCGCTGGCCCCGTGTCCCTTCCAGACCCTGGTGCCCTTTTCCTCAGGGTTCTGCCCCAGCAGTACCCCCACACTCTGGGTCTCCCCTCCCAGGGGAACCCCCAACCCTCTAAACCCACCTTGCCTCAGTGGCTACTGCCAGTCATCATCTAGTCCCCGCTCACTGGAGCAGACTGCAGTCAGTAAACCACTCATCACTGGCAAGGAGGTTGGACCAGCCACTTCTGCCTGTTCCCAGCCTGCACCTCTGTAGCCCCAGTACCTCCTTAGGCCTTGCACAAGGCCTGCAGCCTGAGGAGTTGTCAGGCTGGAGCTCCCCAGCACTGCTCCAGTCCAGGTACCTTCCTCTCAGGCAGCCAGCCCTTCTCCCTCCAGGGCTGGAGAGAGACTCCCTCAGCTCCTGGCCCCCATCCCTCTTATAAGGGCCAGCGGGGCCCTGATTGAGCTGGCCACAGCTGCCTTTGCGAGTGCTCTTTTTGCAGCATTCTCCCCATGGTCGTTCACACCTCAGCTATTCTCACTTTGCCGGGAGCAGGAAAAATTCTCCTCTTTACATTCTGCACGTTCCGGATCTCGCTTTCTTATCCATGTCTTTCAAAACAGAACAATAGTAAGGCGGTCAATATCCAGTTTTTATCACCTCATCACAGGCTTCTCTGAAGTACATAATGATTAAATCCCCATCAGCCAGTTGGTCTAACTGAAATACAGTTCCTGGAATAGAACCTTATCCGAAGATCTAAGTCTCCTGCGTTGAGGATACAGTACAATGGCACAATGACTCTACAGAGGTTACCATACAAATGGCTTCCCAAAATTACAAAACTAAAATGTCCGTGAGAGGGAGAAGTAAAAACACCCAGGGAAAGGAGAAATGATGGATGTCCAGATGAGATTTGAGCAGGGATGGAGAGCTGATGAAGCAAAGAGAAAATAGACGGCTCATCTCTGCCAAGGCTCTCCCCCAAGTATGATATAATCGACTAATTTCTCCAGTGGACTTTATCTCTTAATTAACTTCCTGGTTTCAATGTCCCTTCTTCTCTGGATGGAAAGCCGGGCAAGATCACTCCGGAGGATAAAGGGCTACTGAAGTTTCCCATCGTTCTAGCCGGTAACAATCCCAGCTGGGGCAGTTCTCACCAGAGCTAGTCAGGAACAGAATGTTAGCATTGTTCTCTTGTTACTGTAAATTAAGGTCTGCTTGTTGTATCCATCTCAGGACTACCCTCCCTTAGAAGCAGGCAATTCATACATAAATCATGCATTCCTAATATCTAACCTAAATCTCTTGCTGCAGATTAAGCCCATTACTTTATGTCCTACCTTCAGTGGACACAGAGAACAATTGATCGCTGTCCTCTTTTTAACAGCCCCTCACGTATTGCAAGTCCCCCCCCAGTCTTGAGTTTTTTCTCAAGACTAAACATGCCCAGTTTTTGAACCTTTCCTCGTATTGTTTTTGACACGGAGCTAGGGTGTCACATTTTTCATGTTGGCTTGGAACCATCCTTGACTCTTGACCAATGTCATGTGAATACGTTTCACTGAGATTGTGAAATGCTGCAGTGCCAACCTCAGCCCTGGGCTGCATTGGGGGAGGGGGGTGGAGGGAGAGAGAGAGAAAACAGCTCAGCATTCCCTATGTGGCCTTAGGCAAGTCATGTAGTGCCCCTAGATGGGACAGAACCCCACCCCCAGGTGTGGGGGTTACACATAGCCCTCTCAAAATGATGGTGAGAGGTGCCCACCTTATAACTTTTAGCCCACTGAGTAGAGCACTCACCTGGGATGTGGGAGACCCAGGTTGATAGACTTATAGAGTCCAAGGCCAGAAGGGACCATTGTGATCATCTAGTCCGACTTCCTGGATAGCAGAGGCCAGAGAACGTCCCCCAAATAACTCCTACGGCAGATTGTTTAGAAAAATATCCAGTCTTGAGTTTAAAATTGCCAGTGATGGAAAAATCCACCATCCCCCTGGGTAAATTGTTCCAAGGGTTAATTCCCCTCACCATCGGATCGTGTTAGATCTTTCTCTACTAGACTGAAGTGCCCCTTAGCAAATATTTCTTCCCCGTGTTGGTACTTATAGACTCTAATCAAGTCAGCCCCCCCTTAGCCTTCTTTGTTAAGCTAAGTAGATTGAGTTCTTGGACTCTGTCACTACAAGGCAGGTTTTCTAATCCTTCAGTCAGTCTCATGGCACTTTTCAGAACCCTCTCCAATTTATCAACATCCTTCTTGAACTGTGGATAGCAGAACTGGACATGGGATCGAACCTGGGACCTCTAGGGCTAAATACATGAGCCTCTACTGCATCAGCTAATCGCCATATGGCTGCTAGCTAACGCTGTAGAGCAGACTCATTAATCTCTCTCTCTAAGTGGTCTCAGTGCCGCTAAATAGGACAGGACCACCCCGCCCCCCCCCCCCCAGGAGGCGTTTGGGTTACATTAGCCCAAACCCCTGTCATTGGCATCTCCCATTGGCTAGCTCAGGCTCCATGTCTAGCGGGCTGACTTTTGTGGATCGCATTCTTAGATGCCTGTCTCTCCCTGTTCATTGTACATAGAGAGCCAAGGTGCCTAACTCAGCTTTGTGGACCTCAGTGTGTTCCTGAGATTAAGCACAGAGCAGCTTTGCCTTGTCCCCACACAGCATAGAATGCAGTTCCCCCCCAGAGCCACCTGGGAGTGGTACAGGTGTGAAGAGAAGGATCTGGAGCTGGGCGGAAAATGATTTTCCTGTCCTGCAACAATGTTTGACCTTTTTCCCCTGTCCTGAACTGGGACCAAAAAATATCAAAATCTTGATCATGAACTCATAATCTGGAGAGAAAAAAATCAGACTGGGCCAACCATAACACTTCATTTTGAAAAACAACAAGGAGTCCGGTGGCACCTTAAAGAAAGCTTCTGCCCAAATAAATCTGTTAGTCTATAAGGTGCCACCGGACTCCTTGTTGTTTTTGTGGATACAGACTAACACAGCTACCCCCTGATACTTGATTTCATTTTGATCATTTTGAAATGTTTCATTTTGAACTCAACCCCTTAACCTTTTTTAACCTTTGCTATAAATTAACTCCAATTTCAAAACAAAAAGTCATGTCAAACCGGAAAACAAAACTTTTCCTGTCACTCTTTTCTCTTTGTGCCTCAGTTTCCCTGTCTGTAAAATGAGGATAATGCCACTGGCCTACCTCCCAGGGGCGGGGAGGGGATTTGTTATTATTGGTAAATCTCTTGGGGATCCTCAGATATAATATTATGTTAAATTAGTCAGGTGCCAGAGGTTATATCATCCCCTTTCCTGCCCTTAGGAGACTATTCCACAGGCTGGCAGATCCTTCACCTGCCCAGAAATGGTTCAATTTTCCCCATACTCAGTCTCCAAACTTCTGGAATATGGACCCGCCTCAGCACACCTTGAGGATACAGACCAGGCTGCAGAAAGAGCAGAGAACAGCTGGGCTCATTGACCAGGAATTAAAAACCAGGCAGCTGAGTCTCCCGTTCTGTGAGCAGCCGCACACACGTTTCAAAGCTCTCCCCGGCATTACAAGGATAGAGTTATGTCATCCATGCTTGGCAGCCACTTTAGTCTTGGCGCAATTTTTTTATCCCTTTCCTGGCAGAGCTGATTAGCAGACACAGACCCCCCGCAGCCTCTCTGTTAATTCACCTGGGGAGCACGGGGATGCCTGCAGGAGCTGCCAACATGCCTGGGTGGGGTGGCCGCCCGTGCTCTGCCACTGCCTGGGTGGGGGGGTTACTTTGGTTTTCACTGAATACAGATTTCTGAACGCACATAACACTGAAGGCTGGTGAAAGGTGACACATAGCAGCCCTGGAGCGGGAAGCCCTCTGGGTCCCCAGTCCAGGCAAGCTGCCCACACACACTGCGCTTCAACCCTAATCAGAAAGACCCCTCCTGGGGGACATCTGCCTTGCAATTGGAGCAGTGGTTGCAGCCCAGGGAGGCATACTCGGGCTAGCTTTTAGCGAGCACTGCTAAAAATACCTGTGAAGCGGGGGCTAGTTGCTGGAGACCCCGGGCTGGCTTGAAGCCCATGCCACCACGGCTATTTGTTAGCCAGGCGAGCACAGGGATGCCTGCAGGAGCTGGGTGACCAGACAGCAAATGTGAAAAATCGGGACGGGGCTGGGAGGAGCCTATATAAGAAAAAGACTCCAAAATCGGGACTGTCCCTATAAAATCGGGACATCTGGTCACCCTATCTCCGGGTACATCTACCCATAAAGGGGGTGGGGAATCTGAGTCGCTGTCGCCCACTCGGTCAGCCTCTCCACTGAGGTCTCTCTCATCCATGCCACTGCTCTACCCCCCTCTCAAAGGCGTCGCACCAGCGATGAGAACTTGCCCTGGCGCCTGCTGTTCCCTTGGCAGGATTTGGGACGAGTATTTGCCAATGAAGGACAAAAATCCAGCACTGAATCGCATGGATCTGGTAGGGAAGTGGGGGTGGGGTGAGAGGAGGAGCCGCTTCACCCCCATCCCCATTGTCACAGAAATCTGGAAGAACAGCAGAATAGAGACTAATGCTCCCTGAGTGCCTGGCCAGTGCAGGGCCTGTGCCTATTAAGTCTTTGGCAGGGGAGGATTGGGTGCACACCCACCCACTTTACAATAACTATCCAGGCAGTGTGGCCAAATGGACAGGGCACTGCACTGGGACTCAGGAGACATGCATTCGGTTCCTGGCTGTGCCACTGGCCTGCTGAGTGATCTTGGGCAAGCCACTTCCCCTCCCTGTGACTCAGTTTCCCCATCTGTAAAATTGTGACTAAGGAGACATGCCTCCTCTGTAAGACACTTGGAGAGCCAGGGCTGAAAAGAGCTAGGTGTTATTAGTATCCCTCTATGGACTTGTAGGGCCCATCACTGTAGCGTGGGAGCACCTGCACACCAATGAGCTGTTCCCCAGAGCTGATCGCACCCAACACCCCATAAACCAGCCGCCGCTGCACAGGCAAGAAGGCTCCACTTGGCCCTCATCCTCCCTTCCCCTCCCTGTCTCATGCCAGCCTTTGGCTCCACGTTGGTACTGCAGAATGAATTTGGTGGCTTGGGTGAAGGAACCACACCAACCTCCCCCCCAGAATGGTTAATTTTGGTCTTGTTTCTCACCTAGCCGGCCCATCCCGGGAGGTTCCCCGGGGAATTGTTTTGTTAAAGGATGAAATAAAGCCGGGCAAGTTTTCTCTCTTCCTCTTCATTCCCTGTTTCAGCGGGTCTCCTGGCTAAATTAAATTCAGCCTCACAATCAGCTGAGCCCAGAGGCCAATTAAAGAAACATAATGAGCCCGGATTTTTTATTTTGTTTAGCCATTAGTTGGAGGCAGACGCAGATGCTCATCTAGTTGTTCTTTAAAAACGGCATGACTCATGGGAAAGCCAATGTTTATTATGTATAACTAAGCCTCCAGCCTACGCTTTCAGATGCAGCTGCCCAAGAGAGCAACGGAGCTAGGACATGAGCAGAGAGACCGGGGGCCGACTTGGGTTTATTAATTGTTTTCCATTCGAATTCTGATGAAGAACTTTGCGATGGTCACATGTGCTGCACGATTGTCTATTTAGTAGCCGGCAGCAGCAACATGGACACATGAGAAACGTGAAATCTACATCAGGGAAGGAAGCTAAAGGGCAGCCGTTTGGAGAACACACTGAGAGAGGAACTAAAAACGGACCAGCATGTTTAACCCTTTGGAGACTGCGGACTAGAGGCTTGGAGCTTGGGTACAGTTCTAATCACCAACTGAAATTTCAGGAGCATGAGCAGTCCAGGAGGTGTATATATGCTCCCCGGAAATTTTAAACCAATAGGTAAATCAGGCCCCTGGGGCCAACTGGATGTATCTGAACCGCTTCAGTCTTGAAACTGGGCTACAAACTCATGAAAACTCGCGCTCCTTCTTTCTCTCTCTCCCCTCTTTCCAGTAATTCCTGCTTGCAGGGCCTGATGAGCCCAATGGTATCTGAGAAGAAGGATGGTCTTACGCTTAAGGCACTGGATGGCAACTTGGACCATCTGGACTCCATTCCCAACTCTGCTCCAGCTGGCTCTGGTTGTGAGTGTGTGTACAGCACCTAATGCGGTGGGGTCTCTAGGTAATAACAACAACAGTGGAGCCCGCATGACTCACACTGGAGTTCCTGGCCGCTCTTCAGCACAGAACAGCAGATAACACAAGACTCGCCCACGTGGGCAGGCAGAATGACCATGCCCTTCTGACCTTAGGCACGTGGAGCCAATAGAAAACCAGTGGCTCACGTGGACTCAACTCAAGCTCATGTGCACACATTCCAGAACACTTTAACCCATACATTGCTGGTTTGAAATATTGCCCAGAACCGCGTGGTTCGCACACAAGAGCAGCCTCTTTCTCAGTGTTTCAGTTGGTATCTCTGGGCCCCCCCCCCCGTGGCAGCTCCCCACCCCAGCTCACCTCTGCTCCGCCTCCTCCCCGAGCATGCCGCCCCCGCTCTAATTCTCCTCCCCTCCCAGGCTTGTGGCGCCAAACAGCTGATTGATGCTGCAAGCCTGGGAGGCGGGAGAAGTGGAGCAGCGACGGTGTGCTCAGGAAGGGGGCGTAGCAGAGGTGAGCTGGGGTGGGGAGCCCTGCAGCAGCTTCCCCCCGCCGCCCTGAGGCACCCCCCCGCAGCAGCTCCCCACCCCCCCAGCCCGGGGAGCCGTGCGGCAGCTCCCCACCCCAGCTCATCTCTGCTACGCCCCCCTCCCCGAGCGTGCGGTCGCTGCTCCACTTCTCCCGCCTCCCAGGCTTGCAGCGCCAATCAGCTGTTTGGCGCCGCAAGCCTGGGAGGGGAGGAGAATTAGAGCGGGGGCGTAGCAGAGGTGAGCTGGGGTGGGGAGCCCTGCGGCAGCTCCTCCCCCCCGCCCTGAGGAACCCCCCCCCCCCCCCCGCGGCAGCTCCCCACCCCCCCGGCCCGGGGAGCCGTGCGGCGCTTTTTGGCGCCCCCAAATCTTGGCGCCCTAGGCAACCGCCTAGTTTGCCTTAATGGTAGCACCAGCCCTGCCTAAAGGACACATAGACTGTGCTAATTATAGAAGCTTCTATTACCTTTTGAAACTTAAGACTGTAACTCATGTATGTATCTCTGGCTTTAACCTCGTAAATAACTCTCTTGCTTCCTTTTCCTATTAATAAATCTGTAGATAGTTTATTACAGGAGCGGCTACAAGCGTTGTCTTTGGTGTGAGATCTAAGGTGCAATTGACCTGGGGTCAATGGCTGGTGCTTTGGGACTGGGAGTAACCTGAGTATTGCTGTGACTGGTGGTGTCAGGGACCATCGATCAGAAAGGCAGGTTCACCTGGGTGGCGAGACAGATCGGAGCACCCCGGGGGGATTCTCTGTGACTCCATGTTAAGGCTGTTCTAGCAGCTGAGGAGTTGACACTTGATAATTGGTTGGTGACATCGAAGTATAGAGCTCACCACCCGTTTGGGGTTTGTGCTCTAGTTCTTAACAGTCTGTGCTGAGGTTGGCACGCACACTCTTGAGTCACTGCAGGCAGTGTGACCACCCGGTCCTGGAGTGGAATTCCCAGGTGAGGTAGACCCAGCCTTCTTCCCTGTTCTTGGTGTAGAGGGGACACGTCCGGAGGCCGGCAAGTTTGGCTGTAGTGCCCTTATTCTCTGGCGATCCCCAGCTGCTAGAATAGCCCCTTAGAGGCTGTTGGTAGCTGGCCCAATGTCGAGCAGTCCTGAGCCTCAAAGGTGGCTTGCCAACATGGTGCTTCTCCCCCACTTCTCCCCCCCGCACGGGACACCGAAAGGTCAGTCCCAAATTCGATTGCGGAGGTTGAGTGGTTGGTCCCATCTTATTCGGCCTCCCCATTAAGGATCTGGATGGGGGTGGCAATCTGCCCGAAATGAAACCCCAGGTGTTATCAACCTGTGAGGGATTACACACAGCAAGGACAGAGCAATCACACAAAGGGACTATGAGGTCTTTGAACCTGCATTATCCCCACCTGAAAAGGGGACACAGGCCGTCTGTGTGTTCGTGCTGCTGTCCTAGGCGCTCTCATATTCTCCAGGCACAGCCGGTAACTGTCTTATTTAATAGACAATTACAGCGGCTGAAATCCCACTTGACACCATTTTCGCTCAAGCTGTTAGGATCTCAGATCCTGTTCTCGTTGAGCCCTGTTGCTATACACTGCAGACCCTTTGGGAACGGGCAGAGCAACCCCGGGGGCCCTAAAGTCTGAGCCCTGCTCAGATCTGCAGCACACCTTTCCTCAATTCTCTCTCTCTCTCTCCCACTTTTGAGTCCTTTGCTCCTCTGGCCCATTGCTCTCTCTGCCCCATCAGTCCCTTGCCTCTCTCCTGGCCTTAGTGACCTGCTTTCCTACTCACGCCACTGAGCGCCAAGTCCTGAGAGCTCCCCCACGCCCCCTTCATCCTGTCTTCTTTCACCTCTGCTCTTTTCCTGGCCAGCCAACCCTGTCCACTCCCAGGCCTCGCGTCCTCTGCAGGTCCTTGCCACATTCCCTTCTCAACACCATGGCACAAGGAAGGTGGGGCCAGAATCACTGGCACACTCCCGTTGCTTTCTGCTGGCCTGCTTAAGCGGGGTTCACTGCTTTTTTGCAACTCGGGGCCCGGGGCTGAGGTCAGCCTCCACTTGCTTCTGCGTTCAGGGTTGCTCAGCTAGAGTTTATTGATCCTTAGGATGCAACAAAAACAGCACCAGACAGGGCGTAATTGACCTTCGCTCGTTTCACTTTGTCTGCTTTCCGCAATTCAACCTGTCACGGATCCAGAAGGAACCTGCCAAACCCCACACCTGGCGCAGGACAGAGGTGCTGGAACAATTTTTATAATGGGGATGCTGATGATGGCAACCATGGAGTTGGTGTTCGTTATTCCTACTTCAAGCCAGGGGGCGTGGCAGCACCCCCAGTTCCAGCACCACTGGAATATGATTTCCAGGCCATTGGCCTTCCCTCGGCACCCCTTGTTTGAAGCTGGGGGGCACAGTGGGGTGTTCGTAAGGAATTCAAACGTGGGGATGCCATGCCACTTCCTGAGGCTGCAAACCCACTGCTGGTAACAGGGCACCAGGCTTCCTTGTGGGGTTTCTGCCGTTGCTAGGCCCAGCTGAAACACCATCAGGACAAGCTTCGTCCCGGTGTGCTTGCGTGCCTGATTCCAGCAGGAAGTCTGAGGTGTCTCAGGGTTGTCAAAGCGAAGCAAAAACATTGTCCAAACAATCCGGAGCCTCAAGAAAACTTTGCTGCCAATGAAGGAATTGCTGCTGGCTCTGCCTGGGGTCAGATGGAATCCAGGAGCAACGAGCCGGTAGCTTTTTGTCTTGTGTTCATAACAGATCCTCCTTAATCCCACTGCGCCTTAGAAACACCTTTGAAGGCAATCGGAGCTGGATCAGACCCTTAAGGTGGGATTCACAAAGGGACTTAGGAGCCTAAGTCTGAGTCCCAGTTTTGGCTCCACAAAACTCCCGCTGAACCCAGTAGGCCCTGAAACTCCCTCAGTGCCTGAGTTGTCAGGGTAAACGTTCCCTCAGCGCCTGTGTTCCTGCCTCCGGGCAGGCGCACTGCTGCCGCCCTCTGGGTGTCCGGACACCCATCTCCCACCTCAGCCCCTCAGGGCCGGCGCTACCACTAAGGCAAACTAGGCGGTTGCCTAGGGCGCCAAGATTTGGGGGCGCCAAAAAGCGGTGCCCCCAATTTTTTTTTACAGCGTTCCTGGGCCACTCCTCTTGTCCCGTCTCGCAGGCTTGCAGCGCCAATCAGCTGTTTGGCGCCGCAATCAGCTGTTTGGCGCCGCAAGCCTGGGAGGGGAGGAGAATTAGAGTGGGGGCGGCGTGCTCGGGGAGGAGGCGGAGCAGAGGTGAGCTGGGGTGGGGAGCTGCTGCACGGCTCCCCGGGCCGGGGGGGTGGGGAGCTGCCACGGGAAGGGGGTGCCTCAGGGTGGGGGAGGAGCTGCCGCAGGGCTGGGGGGGGGGACGCAAGGTGGAAGTTTCGCCTAGGGCGCGAAACCTTGCACCGGCCCTGCAGCCCCTGAGCAATTCCCAGCCCAGGGGAAGAGGCTGCCTACCGGATTGTGTCCCATTCAGAATCTGGCCACCAGAGGAGGAGGAGCCCACCTCATTACTTTTAGCCCCATGGTTAGAGCACCCACTCTCCCACTCTGGCCCAGTGACTCTTTAAGTATCTATATGCAGAGGAATAGCTTCAACGGCAGAGACTGAGGGAAACCCCCGATCAGACTGTCCCATAACTCAGCAGTTAGATTAGATCAACCTCCTGGGCGGGGGGACCCCTGTTCGAATCCTTTCTCCCCCTCAGACAGAAGGGAGAATTGAACTTGGGTCTCCCACATCCCCGGGGAGTGCTCTAACCCCTGGGCTAAAAGCTATGAGGCAGGCTTGTCCTCTGGCCATTTTGTGTGGAGGAAACACAAGGAGGAAGGTACAAGACGGGAAGCCTCCTGATTCATACTGAGAAAGTAGGGCAATCGGCTAGTTATCTTAGGTGCATGTACACAAATGCAAGAAGCCTGGGAAACAAGCAGGAAGAATTGAAAGTCCTGGCACAATCAAGGAACTATGACGTGATTGGAATAACAGAAACTTGGTGGGGCGGTTTACATGACTGGAGCACTGTCATGGATGGTATAAACTGTTCAGGAAGGACAGGACGGGAGGAAAGGTGGAGGAGTTGCATTGTATGTAAGAGAGTGGTATGATTGTTCAGAGCTCCAGTTTGAAACTGGAGAAAAGCCTGTTGAGAGTCTTTGGGTTAAGTTTAGAGGCGAGAGCAACCAGAGTGATGTTGTGGTGGGCGTGTGCTATAGACCAGCAGATCAGAAGGATGAGGTAGATGAGGCTTTCTTCGGACAACTAACTGAAGTTTCCAGATCACAGGCCCTGGAACTAATGGGGAACTTCAATCCCTTGACATCTGCTGGGAGAGCAATACAGAGGTGCACAGACAATCCCAGAAGTTTTTGGAGAGTGTTGGGGACAACTTCCTGGTACAAGTGCTGGAGCAACCGACTAGGGTCTGTGCTCCTTTTGACCTGCTGCTTACAAACAGGGAAGAATTGGTAGGAGAAGTAGAAGTGAGTGGCAATCTAAGCAGCACTGACCATGAGATGGTTGAGTTCAGGATCCTCACAAAAGGAAGAAAGGAGAGTAGCAAAATACAGACCCTGGACTTCAGAAAAGCAAACTTAGACTCCCTTAGGGAACTGAGGGGCAGGATCCCCTGGGAGGCTAATATGAGGGAGAAAGGAGTCCAGGAGAGCTGGCTGTATTTTAAAGAAGCCTTATTGAGGGCGCAGGAACAAACCATCCCGAAGTCCAGAAAGAATAGCAAATATGGCAGGCGACCAGCTTGGCTTAACAGTGAAATCTTCGGTGAGCTTAAACTCAAAAAGGAAGCTTGCAAGAAGTGGAAATTTGGACAGATGCCTAGGGAGGAGTATAAAAATATTGCTAGAGCATGCAAGGGTGTAATCAGGAAGGCCAAGGCACAACTGGAGTTGCAGCTAGCAAGGGATGTGTAGTAGAAACCCTTCTTGTTGCCCAGGTATGTGAACAACAAGAAGGTGGTCAGGGAAAGTGTGGGACCCTTACAGAATGGGGGAGGCAACCTTGTGACAGATGATGTGGAAAAAGCTGAAGTACTCAATGCTTTTTTTGCCTCGGTCTTCACAGACAAGGGCAGCTCCCAGACTGCTGCACTGGGCAGCACAGCATGGGGAGGAGGTGAGCAGCCCTCAGTGGTGAAAGAACAGGTTAAGGACTATTTAGAAAATCTGGACATGCACAAGTCCATTGGGCCGGATCTAATGCATCCGAGGGTGCTGGGGGAGTTGGCTGATGTAATTGCAGAGCCATTGGCCATGATCTTTGAAAACTCGTGGCAATCGGCGGAGGTCCCGAACAATTAGAAAAAGGCAAATTTAGTGCCCATATTTTTAAAAGGGAAGAAAGAGAACCCGGGGAACTACAGACTGGTCAGCCTCACTTCAGTCCCCGGCAAAACCATGGAGCAGGTCCTCAAGGAATCCATTTTGAAGTACTTGGAGGAGAGGACAGTGATCAGGAACAGTCAACATGGATTCACCAAGGGCAAGTCATGCCTGACCAACCTGATTGCCTTCTAGGATGAGATAACTGGCTCTGTGGATATGGGGAAAGCGGTGGATGTGCTATATCTTGACTTTAGCAAAGCTTTTGATACGGTCTCCCACAGGATTCTTGCCAGCAAGTTTAAAAAAGTATGGGCTGGATGAATGGACTATAAGGTGGATAGAAAGCTGTCTAGATTGTCGGGCTCAATGGGTAGTGATCAATGGCTTGATGGCTAGTTGGCAGCTGGTATCAAGCGGAGTGCCCCAGGGGTCGGTCCTGGGGCCAGTTTTATGATCTGGATGATGGGATTAATTGCACCCTCAGCAAGTTCACAGATGACACTAAGCGGTGGGGAGAGGTAGATACACTGGAGGGTAGGGATAAGGTCCAGAGTGACCTAGACAAATTGAAGGATTGGGCCAAAAGAAATCTGATGAGGTTCAACAAGGACAAGTGCAGAGTCCTGCACTTAGGAAGGAAGAATCCCATGCACTGCTACAGGCTGGGGACTGACTGGCTAAGCAGCAGTTCTGCAGAAAAGGACCTGGGGATTACAGTGGACGAGAAGCTGGATATGAGTCAGCAGTGTGCCCTTGTTGCCAAGAAGGCTAACGGCATATTGGGCTGTATTAGTAGGAGCATTGCCAGCAGATCGAGGGAAGTGATTATTCCCCTCTATTCGGCACTGGTGAGGCCTCACCTGGAGTATTGCGCCCAGTTTTGGTCCCCCCACTACAGAAGGGATGTGGACAAATTGGAGAGAGTCCAGCAGAGGGCAACAAAACTGATTAGGGGGCTGCGGCACATGACTTATGAGGAGAGGCTGAGGAAACTGGGCTTATTTAGTCTGCAGAAGAGAAGAGTTGGGGATTTGATAGCAGCCTTCAACGACCTGAAGGGGAGTTCCAAAGAGGATGGAGCTCGGCTGTTCTCAGTGGTACCAGATGACAGAACAAGGAGCAGTGGTCTCAAGTTGCAGTGAGGGAGGTCTAGGTTGGATATTAGGAAACACTATTTCACTAGGAGGGTGGTGAAGCACTGGAATGGGTTCCCTAGGGAGGTGGTGGAATCTGCATCCTTGGGGGTTTTTAAGGCCCGGCTTGACAAAGCCCTGGCTGGGATGATTTAGTTGGGGTTGGTCCTGCTTTGAGCAGGGGGTTGGACTAGGTCAGGGCCGGCTCCAGGCACCAGGCAACCAAACACATGCTTGGGGCAGCGCCTGGTAAGGGGCGGCCAATCTTAGGGTGGCGGGGGGCAGCGCGGCACGGCATTCTGTGGGGGGGGGCGCTCTGGCGGCGCGGCATTCCGCGGGCGGGGGGGGGGCGCTCTGGCGGCGTGGTGCTCGGCGGGGGGGGCGGGCTCCGGCGGCGCTCGGCGGGGGTGCGGCACGGGGCGCGGCGCTCGGGGAGGGGGTTCCGGTGGCGCGGCGCGGCGCTCGGCGGGGGGGCGGGCTCCGGCGGCGCGGCGCTCGGCGGGGGGGGTTCGGGGGGCGGCGCTTTTTTTTGCTGCTTGGGGCAGCAAAAAAGTTAGAGCCGGCCCTGGACTAGATGACCTCCTGAGGTCTCTTCCAATCCTAATCTTCCATGATTCTATGAGTGACACAGGCACCTTATTCGTTCCCGCAAGAAATGACTTAGGTGCCGCAGTTATCTACCCCCAGGCAGCGGGTTCCTGTTCGTGGATCATTAGCAGAGCCAGGCAACTTCCTGCCAGCTGGACTTAGGTGCCTATCTCTAAGAGAGGGGCAGGGCTTAGGTACACCCCTCTGGGCAGCATCTCCCACTGGCGAGCTTAGTGGCTCCCAGCCTAGCGAGCTGGCTTTTGTGGATCTCTTTGATAGGTACCTCTCTCTCCCCGTTCATTGTACCGGGAGCCTAGACACCTAACTCAGGCTTTGTTGTCCCAGTGCGGTTCCTGTGATTTTCTAGGCACTGAACAGCTAAGTCCCTTTGTGGCTCTTGGCCTTAATGCTTAAGCAGTACTAGAGTGGTTGTGATGAATCATTTGTAGGACAAGGGCATTCAGCAAATTAATGGGGTCTTTAACAATAAAAGTAGAGTCCAGGGTTTGCTCCGCACCCCCAAGGAATCAGACCTCTCTTTAGGTGCCTGCATGTGGATTAAGGAGCCTAACTTTTAGGGTTGTGGGGCTGATCATTGTGGCCGTCATAATTAACCTGCCTGGACGCTGTAAAAGAAACAAAACAAAAAATACAGCCCCCCAACTTTGTCCTGTGCCCTAGACTTGGTCTACTCTAGATCATGGCTTGGCTCGTCTAACGGCCTCACTGCCTTCCCTCTGATCAAGCCAACCGTCTCGTTTGGGTTGACCCTGCGACAATGGGAGTAGGGTGGCCAGATAGCCCACAAGTAATTGCGGGGGACAACAGATGAAAAACAGGGATGGGAGGGGGGTCAAAGGGCAGTAATGAGGGATCAAGACGGGGACACCGAGCAGAGAGTCCCCGACAGCATCCACTGCTGCACAAAGGCGTCTAGGGAGTCAGTGGATGCCACCGAGAGGAGCTCTGCTCAGAGGCGTGAATGGACAAGGGAACAGAAACAGGCCCCACCGTCGCAGAGCGCCCCGTCCAGCGTCCTAGGCGGGTGGCCGTCTGGGCCAGCACCAGGAGGAGGTTGACAAGGAGGTCTCATGACTTTGTGGGGCCTGACTTCTGAAAGGGGTTAGGATTCAGTGCGCGTTATGGGCAAAGGGTCTGGTGTGAGTTAGATAACAGGACGGTCGTGTTGCTAAGCAGAGCACTTGTTCCAGTGGTTTAACTCTTCCGCCAAAGGGGAGGGCTGGTATTTGGGCAGAGGCACGGGTCTGGGGACCCAGGACTTCCTTCCCCAACCTTGGGATACCCCCCTTGACAAGAGGCATCACCTAGGATTTGGGGAGTTTAGCCCAGGATCCTCGCGACAATGTCTGTCACACAGGCAGGTGGAGAAGCAAGAGCATGGTTGAATAATTCAGACCCTCTACAGATCTCCTCCAACCCATGTCCCCAACTCACACTGATCTAGCTGTCCAGGTTCTTCTACGGTCACTATCACCATAGTATTTGGATGGGTTCTGACCCCGTTCACTGCAGTTCGGATACAGAACGGTCCCAAAGTCGGGGTCTGTTCATACCCTTGTCTGGCTCCTAGCACGAACTCTTGCCCTCTTCTGGAGTACCAGAGAGCAGTGCTGCACGGTAAGCCAAGCCACAGTTCCCATTCAGTTCCTGCTTCCCTCTGAGCTCGGCTCAGCATGTCTCCGCGTTCTTATTGTGTAATGTGGAACAGAAGCTGCTTCACCCTTTCATCAACCCTGGCTCCAACAATAGCGCGAAGAGGCACATTAATGGCATCATGTTCCCCTGGCCACTGGCTGTTTCCGAACAGCGGGATGCCCGCACAACCCTTCCAGCTGCTTTGCAGAAACTACGTCTCCGCAAAAATCCTAGCAGAGTTCAAAAAGAGGAACGGCCTGACAAGCAATAAAGCGGGAGGCTTTCTCCTAAAGAACAACGTGGCCCAATCTAAGATCAAGTTAGGAGCTGAAGCAGGAGAGGAGGGCATCTGGCTAAAAGTCCTCCTTGACAATAGTGCTGGGCAAAATCCATCCGGTTTGGTGTTTGCGGTTCCCTTGCAATGAACCAGAAGCCCAGAGACGCATGAACATTCTTCTGGGGGGTGCCGCTGTGAACTGGAGCCTCTGACGGCAATGGGCATAAATAAGGCGATGTTTTAGTCACGGGTATTTTTAGTAAAAGTCATGGATGGATCAATAAACAAAAATTCACGGCCCGTGACCTCTCCATGACTTTTACTATATACCCCTAACTAAAACTTGGGCTGGGGGGCCACGAGTGCTCTGGGGGAAAGGGGTTCGGGGGTGCCATGGGTGCTGGGGCAGTGGCTCGGGACCCCCACAGGTGCTGGGGCAGAGGCGGGTGGTGGCACATGGCCTGGGACCCTCGCTGGCACTGTGGGGGGTGTGGGCAGCGACACACGGCCCGGGACCCCTGCTGGTGCTGGGGGGGTGGCCGGGCGGCAGCACGCAGCCCGGGACCCCACTGGTGCTGGCGGGGGGTGGAGAGGGTTGGCGGGGCTGGCAGGCTCCCTACCCAGCTCCAACTGGCAGGTCCCTGCAGCTCCAGGGGAAGGGGCAGACAGGGGGACTCCGCGCACTGCTCCCTCCACAAGCGCCGGCTCCACAGCTCCCATTGGCTGGGAACAGCAGCCGATGGGAGCTGTGGGGCCGGTGCCTGTGGGCGTGGGCAGTGCGCGGAACCCACTGGCCCCTCCGCTTAGGAGCTGCAGGGACCTGCTGGTGGGAGCCGGGGAACCCTCCCCCCCGAGGTAAGCGCCACCCTAGCCCCCTGCCCCAGCCTTGAGCCCTCTCCCACAGACCCAAACTGCTGCTGCTGGCCCAGGGCCTGCTCGGTTTGGCTGTCACAGTAATAGCTGAAAGCACTGTTGTTTGAGCGAGCATTAGCACAGCGCATCATTGTAGAATACTATAAAATATTTTTTTTACAAGGGAATTACTGGGGATGGATGTCAGGAGACCCGGGTTAGATTCCCAGCGGTGACACTGCCTCCTTGGGTGATCCTGGGCAAGTCACTGCCCCAATATGTGCCTCAGTTTCCCCATCTGTAAGAGAGAATGAGGCTTGTTTTCCTTTGTACAGCATTTCTTTGAGCTCAGAAGGGAAGGGGCAGCATGAGCTCATGTGGCAACAGAAAAAAATCTCAGGACTACCCCCCCTCCCACCATAAATGCTGGAACCAACCATCTAACCCTAAAGAAAGGGAGCGTGATTCTAACCCCCTAGAAGCTTTTCATGACCCCCCATGGGGGTCACAAACTCCCCCGCCCCGCTTGAGAACCCATGAACTAGATGACACAACTTGTTGCCCTCAGGCCAAAATGATCCTCCACTTCAGGATAATTTGTGTCATCCGGGCACCGTGCCGGATCCTAGTCGCCCCCTCCTGAAGCCCCATCTCCAGCAGCGAGACTCTCCTAAGCAGCAGCCGTAAGGCACTTGAGCAGCTCATTAGCCGAGTCACGAGCGCCCTGAATCACACAGAGGCCGTGGGAGTTGAGCACTTGCAGTGAAACATCTCGTAACGAGACATCTTGTGAGGGGCACAGAGACGCCGTGTATCGCCGAGGGCCAAAACAAAACACATCCCAAGAAAGTCAAAAAGAATGAAGTTAGCAGCTTTTTACGTCAACGACGAGACCTGGTTCTCGCACTGCGGAGAGGCCGGGGTCCGGCTGTGAGCTAGGGCGCTAGAACGGGATGTCAGAAAACGAATGTTCTAATAATACGAGGCTGAATCCGGCAGCCCTCACTCAGGCACCCAAATAAATGTGTTAGTCTCTAAGGTGCCACAAGGACTCCTCGTTCTTTTTGATATCTCCCACAGAGGCACATTACTCCTCCGAGGGTGCAATCTGCCTCCGTGGAGGGCAGCCACCCTCCTGTGAGTTTAAAGGGGTGACGTTTATTCTCTAATGCATATTTGTGAGGACTGATCCAGCAAGCATCTGTAGAAACCCCCCTAATCTTAGGATACTCCAGCCACACTTGACTCTGCCATGTCAGGCCGGAGATCCCACTGGATCAGAGGATTTCTTTGAACAGCTTGCTTCCGGGTGGACCTTAATTTTGCCAAGAGCTGCCATTCTTCGCAGGAATGTGTGTGCTTCTCTTCCCAACAGCCCTGGAGAGCAGAGAGGGATAAGAAAGCCAGCGATGCTGCTGCGCATCTGTGGGGCGCACCAACAACTCGCCGAAAGCTGGTGCGGGATGGCTTGTTTCTGGTTTTGCAGGACTGCCTGAGTTCGTGCAGCGGCGGGCGCATCTGCAGGTACAGCAGGAGTTGCATTTGATGGCCAGTTTTAGCAGCTGCTGTTGGACCAGTGTCCCCGTGGAACACAAAGAGGAATACTTCACTGAGACCTTTGCTTAGAGACGGTCTGGACTCAGACTCACTCCCACGGCCCAGGGTGGTATCTAACAGGCCTCTGGGGATGATGCCTTTGCTCAGTCGGAGTCTCACGAGGCTGGGGGAGACTGGGACACCACTTGGGAGCACCCCATACAAGCCCTCCTCACACAGACCCACCCTTTTCTGCAGAATTTAAACCTCCATCTAAAACCAATTAAGCGTCAAGGAAATCTTCCAAATGTGACCCAGTGCAGAGATGTCTTACTAGCTGCAGACAGACTGAAACAATGCTTCTGAGGGGAGTGAACTGCTTAGCTCATCTCAGGAGGGTGTTTACTCTGAAACCTAGTGATGACGGTGACAACACAGAAACTGAAAGCTTTCCTCAGCTGATCATTTGGGTAGAAATTTTTGTGAGTGTGATTACACCCTGACAGTGCAGGCAGAGATGGAGTAGCCCAGCACCCCTTTCATTCCCAACCTGAGTCTTGGCTGAAGGATGAAAGTAAGCACTAGTTTTCCATGCTTTGGCCCAGTGTGACATTACCCAGGGTACAATCTGAACTGTTGAACAGCTGTGTTCTCCAATGTGGGATGCATTTTACACTGCTTCGCTGTGAGAACAACCATTCCTGATCTGCTCACACAGCCTCCAGCATGTCAATTACTCCCAGCTATGCTGTCTGAGTGCTATGGCCAGCCACGCTCGAATTACACTGCAGAGCCACACCAGCAAATTCCCAGTCCCAGTCTTTCCCCCAGAAACGTGTGTCTTGTACTGCCCAGCCTCTTCTGGACAACACAAGCTCATATAAAGTCTGTCATTTTATTAATAGAAAATGATATGCCCAGATCCTCTTAGCTCAAGTGGAGTTTCCCAAACACTTCAAGCAAAACACACTAGTTTAGATAAAACAATAAGTTTATTAACCACAGAAAGGTAGATTTTAAGTGATTACAAGTACTGAGGCATAAAAGTCAGAATTGGTTACTGTGACGGGGCAGCCCCGCCCCGCACTAGTCCCGGCAGCGCCAGACAAGTAGCTCTGTCGGCGGAAGTCCCGCCCCGTTCGTACTGGGCAAGCTCCAAATGCTCAGGGAGTATAAAAAGAGGGAACTCAGCTCAGTCTGGTCTGGCGGCTGCAGGAGAAGCACCTATAGGGAGAGCTCCGGCCGAGGACCAGCCCGCACTCTTGAAGCTACCGGGAACCGAGGCCTCTCCAGGCCTGTGCAAGGCCTCACTGCGGGAGGAACCAGAGGAGGCAACAGACCCCGAGACTTGCGGAGAACCAGAGGAACCGTGGGAGACCCCAACGGCTGAGCTGGTAGGAAGCGACCCGGGGGGAGTGACGGACTTGTATCTCGGCCCCGGTAAGCCTCAGTGTGTTTCGGTAGGACCCCCCGCTGAGTCAGTAACAAGGTCCCACTGCCCTGTGACGAGGGCTAATTCCCTGGACTCTGGCCACTAGGCTGTGCTGCCCTGTGACGAGGGCTAATTCCCTAGACTCTGGCCACTAGGCCGTACTGCCCTGTGACGAGGGCTAACTCTGTGGACTCCGGCCACTAGGCCGTGCTGCCCTGTGACAAGGGCTAATTCCCTGGACTCCGGCCACTAGGCCGTGCTGCCCTGTGGCGAGGGCTAATTCCCTGGACTCCGGCCACTAGGCCGTGCTGCCCTGTGACGCAGGGGTTAAACCCTCACAGTTACAAAGAAATAAAAGGTACAACACAACTAATACCTAACGCAACAAGCTAAGTGAATTCAAAATAAAAGTCTCTCTCACCACATGCTTCAGTAGTCTTACTGGCTGAAATCCTTTCAGACAAGATCCCTCCCTCGGTCCTGAACTGTTTCTTTATTTCTCTGGTGTCGTGGCTGCCATGGGTAGAGAGAAAGGGATGAATATTTTGGGATGTCTGTTCCCCATTCTTACACCTTTTCCTCTTTGAGAATCATCTCCAGCTGAGGTTCGGACGACAGAAAGTCTGTGGGGATGGGAACTTCCAGCTGTTTCTTTGCCATAATGTAAATTTCTCACTCCCACCCTTTTCCAAGTATCCATGTGATAGTCCATTTGATTTTGTTGACACCTGGCTGAAGCATCAGTTTGCCTTTTGTCTCTGTGGAACTGGTTTGTGACTGCTTCCCCAGATTTGGAATATGTCTTAGTAACATCATGCAGTAGAACCTTATAACTTTATATACAATGTTGCCACACATATTTTACCAGGACAATAATGATCAGCAAATTATGAGTTTTCAGGTGATACCTTACAAGACATAGTTTGTACAAATTTTATCATAGTCTTGAAAAGGGGGTGGACATAGGGATACAGACTGTCACACTCAGTCAGTTCTGTTGTAGCGGTCTATATGCCCATTCCAGACAGGTCTCCCGTAACCAAAGACGTATAGACTCGGCATGTAACAGGCCTTCTACAGAGTCTTGCATGGTAAACACGGGACACATGGGGCCCTGTTTTCCTTCTGCATCCTTGTATGGCTGAAAGCACATCAGTCATTACTGTTATCAGACTGTGTGGTTTGTGCAGGACAGTAATATTCGTAAATTCTTAGATTATAATGTCAGAAAAGGGAACACTGTGATTCTCTCCTGCATAACCCAGGCCATAGGACTTCCCTGAACTGATCCCTGTTTGGACTAGAGCATCTCTTTTAGAGGAACCTCCCATCTTGCTTTTAAAATGGCCAGTGATGGAGAATCCACCAGGACGCTGGGTAAGATGTGCCAATAGTTAGCTACGCTCCCTCTAAAAACGTGTGCCTGCTCCCCAGTCTGAATGAGCGAACGCATCTGCATGGCTGCTATTTGTATTTATCGTAAGGACGTTTCAGTCCCTCCCATGCAGAATAAGCCCCTTAATGACTCCCCAGAGCCCGTGGGGGCTGGTGTGGGATGGAAGATCCTGAGCTATATGGACAGAAGGGAAAGTGAGAGGGGAGGGGTTTATCTCTCCAGACCAGAGAAGGAAAATATCTCCTATCAGGAGAGGAGACTGGAGAGGCCAGGGAAGCAGTGGGAGCACATAATGGGATGCCAGCCACCCCCACGCTACCAGCTGAACAACAGTGCATGCCAGGTCCTGCTCGTCACATAGCCCCAATCAGCCTTTTCCACCAGCAAGTCGCTGGGAGAGGCGCTGTGTGATTGAAGAGGACTTGTGGGGGCTTATCTCCCCCAGCAGGTGCTGGAGCAAAGAGAGAGGGGATGCATTGATCTGACAGCAGCAGGATGTTAGGTGAAGAAACAGCCCGAGGGTGAGGCAGTGATGTAAAAATGATGTAAAGAAATCCCTTCTACTGCCCCGCCGGCGCCTCGCCCTGGGGCTGCCACCAGCCCTTAGGGCAGTGGTTCCCAAACGGGGGTTCGTGAACCCCTGGGGGTTCGCGAAAAATGTTACAGGGGGTTCTCAGAAAAAAATTCCCTAATGGCGGACAGAGCTGTCCCTAGGGACCCCGGGCAGCACGGGGCCAGCAGCCCCTGGACTTCCAAGAGCTAAGCAGATCAAAGCAAGCATATCTATCACACTGAGGAGATTTAAACTTCAAGACTCCTTATAAGAAATGGAAAGGGAGGTGGATATTTTTTGCTGTTTTTAAAATTAAATAGGCAGCTAGGATTGTTTTTAAAATGATTATGAAGAACAAGTTTAAGCTTTGTAGTAACGTGCGTTGTTTGCCTGGACTGCTCAAGACCTGAATGCTTGTGTAGGAGGAACTCTTTGAGTTGGCTTCTTAGATACCTTCATGCTGTTTCACATCTGATACTCCTTGATGAAACATAGGAGCCCATAACAGGCTTATTCAAAGTGATACAAGCTACGAAAGTGAGATCTTGGAAGAGTGTTGCCGTTTTCATAATGTAATAAAAATACTGGAATTATAAATGATAATTAATAATAAATAGTGTGTAATAAGCATGTCATAAAAACAATTTTTATATTTCCAAGATCACTGCTTTTATAATTTATGTGCAGGTAGAGGAGAAAATCCCTGGAAATATTCATTTTTAGGAGGGGGGTTCGTGAGACTTGACATTTTAGTGAAAGGGGTTCACAGGTTGTTAAAGTTTGAGAACCACTGCTTCCCATGGGTCTGATGTCAGGGATCATTGCTGAGAGGATATGAGGTACCTCACCCTTCTGAGCTCCAGTCATTCCCAGCTCAGGCATGCGTCCACCTGTCTGCCCAGCAGGGCCAGGGCCGGCTCCAGCTTTTTTGCCGCCCCAAGCGGCGAAAGAAAAAGAAAAGAAAAACCCGATTGAGCTCCCGCCGAAGTGCCGCCGAAGAGGAAGAGACAGAGTGAAGGACTCGCCGCCGAATTGCCGCCGAAGACTACAGCGGAGCGCTTGACGGATGGACTGCCGCCCCTTTCTATTGGCCACCCCAGGCATCTGCTTCCTTCACTGGGACCCAATGAGAGGATTTTTCCTACGTGACTAGTGATTTTGGATGCACAACTTGACAGCCCTTAAAGCAGTGGTTCTTAACCTGGGGTGCACACACCCCCTGGGGGTGCAAGATGCCCTTTCTGGGGGTGCGAGGCATGCCAGGTTTTTTTAGAAGGTAAATCATCGAAAACACAAATTAAGCACAGGCACATAAGTACAACTGCTTTGTTTCATCAAACCTCTGTATTTATTAACATTATACATTTTTTAACGATTACTGTAATATACAAACAAAAAATATATCTAGGTTTAAAGAACTGACCTACTTCAACGATGTTTGATAAGGGGTGCGAGAACATATTTTGAGAACCAAAGGGGTGCAGGCTGCAGTAAAGGTTAAGAACCACTGCCTTAAAGGGACCTGGTTTCCAGAGGGTGGGGCTGGGTGCGCTCTGAAAACCAGGCCTCTTTGAGGGATGTCCTTTGAGAGTTGTGCCCCCAAAGTCACTTTGAGCATTTTTGCCCTTGTGCCAAGATTTTTCATCTTGGAGACCCAAAGTTTCTCTCCTTGCCACCTGGCCCTGCGTCCAACACGGGGGCAAGGTGGCCTACATAACGAGAAAACATTGGGGAGCTGTGCATGGGTTTGCCTCTTTCGGGTGTAGGAAGAAAGCTGAAAAATGTGTGTATGTTAGTGGGGTTATACTTGGTTTTTAAAAAAAAGGGTTTTTTCCCCTTGCTTATGTTTATGCTAGAAATGTCGCTCTTGTCTGCCTTGGGAGACTCTGTGGGTGACTGGAGAACAGGTAGGATTGTGAAATCATAGTGACCTCAAGAGTGAAAACGGATTCATTAAGAGAGGAAGGGTTTTTTGAAACTCTTTAATGTTCATTGGTCTTTTCTCAGCACCCTGTTCAACTCGAAGAGTGGGCAGGAAGCTCCCGCTGTTAAACCATCTCACCCTCTCCCCTTAGTCACCCAAAGAGTCCTCCAGCAAAAACAGGAAATATGATGCATTTCAAGTCAAATATATAAAAAAGAAGCAAACAACGGCCCAAGCCCATTTTTGTGGTGTTTCCTTTCTGGGTTGCCTCTAAAGGGACGTACTCCCCTAGCACAGAGTCATTCGTTATGTCATTACATGTCCAGCCTGTAAGAGTCCTGAAGTTTTCTGGACCAGCAGTAACATTGTCATGACACAAGTCTGTATCATTAGATGCCTAAATCTCCTCGCACTCACACCAGTTTTACAGCCATGGGGCCAGCTCTTCAGCTGGTTTAAATCAGCGTCACTCTACTGACTTCAGTGGAGCAATGCCGGTTTACACTGGCTGGGGATCTCGGGCCAGATTTACACCAGTATTTAGGCACCGAAAGACGCGGAGAGGTATCTAGTGGAATTTCCAAAAGCACTGAAGTCCCATTGAAATCATTTGGAACCTGTTAGGTGCTGAGCTCTTGTGAAAATCCCGGCAGAAGTGTCACACTTTGGGGGGGGGGGGCACTGCAGCTTTCCTGGAGCCAGTATGGGCACCGGAGCAGTGAAGCTACGGTAACATGGGCTTCAATGCAGGCTGTACAAGCCCACCCAGGACCCTGGTAATTAGTCAGCTGAACCCCGTGCGGACGTGGCTTCGGTGCTCCAGCACCAGAGCCAGCTAGATTAAAGATAGCCCGGGAACGTCTACACTAGCTGCTGTCACCCCCCACGCAATTCTGCCGAGCTATGGCCAAGTGAGGATGGAGAATCACTAAGACCAATGCTTGTGGGCTCAGAAATGGGTAATTAGCCTGGAGACCTTCCGCTGTCTGTACCTGTAGGGGGTTTGCAAGCTGATGTATTATGATCACGATGAGTAATTCATTATTCATTGTTACTATCATTACAGTATTATTTATCTCAACGTTTCAATACAGCCCTTTGCTGCAGTATCCAGGCAGCTGGCTGTCTCTGTTTAAAAGGAGTGGGTTTTTTGCAGAAGACAAAGAGAATATGTTCCTATAACTCACAGAGACACTCTGTGTTTGGGAGAGAGGCTTCCTTTATGCATGCTGGTCTGGAGAGACTCCCGTGGACAGGCTGCCAGAGACAGAGACTTTTAGCTGCAAAAGCAATCTTGCTTTGCCCTGCTCTGCTGTAGGGAACATTCACATACCTTCCAACGCAAGCTTTGTGCCTGGCTGCTGACGATTCCTCTCGTGTCATAGAATATCAGGGTTGGAAGAGACCTCAGGAGGTATCTAGTCCAACCCCCTGTCCATCTAGGTGCCCTTATTTTCAGTGATCTTTTAGCTTGTGATTTTCTTTCTAGACTGATAATCCCCCCACTCTAGAAAATCCAGAATCAATAGGTGATAATCCACGCCCTACTCTAATAGCCCTTTGTCCTTTTCTCGGGACTTTCATCCAAGGAACTCAAAATGTTTTATGAGCAAGAATGAATTAAGCCTTGCAACCCACTCGGAAACCAGAGAATTTTATTCGCCCTATTTTGTACAAGAGGCACAAAGCAGCTCTTGGGAGTTTTGCAAGACCACATAGTGAGAAAGTAGCAGAGCAGAGACTAGAACCCAGAAATCCTAGCTCCGCGGCCCTGGCTTTAACCACTATATACAGTGCACCAAGGAGTTCTGTGGGACTGCCCCCCTCCGAACCAGCAGGGAATGGGGCCCCCGGGCTGTCTTGGAATACTGTACCTGCTGACTTGGCTGTGTGGATCTGAGGCCCACACACGCAGTAAGTCTCTGAGGCCTGTTTCATTCCCAAGGGCTGAAGCTGAACACAGGTTACGTTGAACGTGCGGCACTTGATTAAACCCTGCGGACTGCTCTGTCCATGCGGCTGAGTCGCGTCCAGCCGAACTCCCAGCATTCCCTGTTCCACTGGTGTGGTGTCCCGTCCAGAACAGTGCCTCCAGGGAGGTGACTCCCATTCCAATGATCATGATACAAGGTCCAGCCGTTCCTTATTGCAGAACATGAGTGGAGGATGTGATGGTCATTTACAGAGAACCACCATGCTTCCCCCCCTTTCAGCCCCAAATTTGTCATGAGGCACCTTGGCGTCAGCGTGAAGCACCCGTTATTGCCTATCCAGTGCCTATTCTCTGGATCGATCTGTTCTCCATTGATGTCCACCAGACATGACATACACACTTGGCATTGGCCTAAATCTGCTCCCGTCCAAGTCAGGGCAACTTTAACCCTCTATACGGCACTGGTGAGGCCACATCTGGAGTATTGCATCCAGTTTTGGTGCCCCCACTACAGAAAGGATGTGGACAAATTGGAGAGTCCAGCGGAGGGCAACGAAAATGATTAGGGGGCTGGGGCACATGACTTATGAGGAGAGGCTGAGGAAACTGGGGTTATTTGGTCTGCAGAAGAGAAGAGTGAGGGGGGATTTGATAGCTGCTTTCAACTACCTGAAGGGGGGTTCCAAAGAGGATGGAGCTCGGCTGTTCTCAGTGGTACCAGATGACAGAACAAGGAGCAATGGTCTCAAGTTGCAGTGGGGGAGGTCTAGGTTGGATGTTAGGAAACACTATTTCACTAGGAGAGTGGTGAAGCACTGGAATGTGTTACCTAGGGAGGTGGTGGAATCTCCTTCCTTAGAGGTTTTTAAGGTCAGGCTTGACAAAGCCCTGGCTGGGATGATTTAGTTGGGATTGGTCCTGCTTTGAGCAGGGGGTTGGACTAGATACCTCCTGAGGTCCCTTCCAACCCTGATATTCTGTGGGTCAGCACAGAGTGGGGGCAACCGGTAGCTCGCAAAGAGCTAGATGTAGAACTGACAAAGGGAAACTGACATGCTACAGTGAGATACAAGCGCCGCCCCCCCCCCCTCCCCCACTACAAACAGAGCAGCCTCCAGCTCAGGGCTTGATTGGATTCTTCTGACTTGGTTACTTTAAAAGCTCATCAAAGCCCAGATAGCTGTTAATAAGAACAAAGCTGCTTTGTCATTTTGCCTCTGTCGTTTTAAGGGCAGGATCGCTGCTACAAGCACACAAAGAGAGGGCTAATGAGCCTGATTTTTTGAGACACTAATATTCTGCCCCCGGTCTGGAGAAAGTAGAGAAGCATAGTCATTTCCCAGCAGCCCGCCCTCCCATGGTACATGGGGACGTGAGACCCTTGGCTTGGTGGTGAAGGAACACGGAGAGCGAGGATCAACTCCCAGCTCTGCACAAGCGTCCTGGCCCCCGAGGAGTCCCACTGACCTCAAAGACCACATATGGGAATGAGGCACTGTCACGGGGCGCCTCCTCCTGGCCGCTCTGGGGATTAGCTCCTTCCAGGTCCAGGGCCCCCTGCTGCTGTCTCTGCATGCCCTACTGCTGCTGCTCTTTCAGTCTCTGCAACTCCAGCTGCTCCCGCTTCATGGCCTGGCCGGAGGGCCAAGTCACTAAGCATGTTTCCTCCTTCCAGGGAGTCCAAGTCTTCTCCAATGACCAGGCTCAGGCAGTCCTTCCAGTCACTGCCCAGCCGATGCCACTTTCCCGGTGGCTGGTAGGGGAACCCGGGCCCACCCTCTACTCCAGGGTCCAGCTCAGGGACCCTCTAGTCAGCAGCCTCCTGAACCTTGCAGCCTTCTCCCTGAGCCCTTCCTTCCCTTCTGGCTCTCCCCCGCTCTGGGTTTGCCAGCCCCACAACCCCCTCCTCCCGGGGAGTGACTGTAGGCAACCTGCCTCTGTAGCCCAGGCTCCCGTCTCCCTGGGAGTGACTGCAGAGCGCTTCCCCGCAGCCTCCCTTTTGTTGCCAATGTCCTGTCTTTATAGTCCCAGCCCAGCTTGTTCCTCCTCAAGGGCATTTACTTAGTCACCTGATTCCCCTCAGCAGCGGCTTGTGGGGGGAATTATCCCCCTTCTCAATCTGCATTAACCCTTTCCCGGCAAGTGTGGGGTAATTCCCACTCCCGCCCCCCCACAGGCACCTAGATCTCATTGCCTTTCAGGGACACGGGGTGGCCGGAGTGGAGGCGCTTTGTGCCTCTGGGCTTTGTCAGATCCGGGGCTCAATCTCTCTGGGTTGCCCAGCTGCAAAAGGAAGACGGTAACAATCCTTCTCCACCACGTTTTCTTTAGGTCGTCAGGGCAGGGACCGCATCAGTGGGGCCCCGATCTCGGCTGGGGCTGTGAGGCGTCACCCCAGTATAACTAAATAATAATATCTGCCGCGAATTGGGTGATACTCAAACTGTGCTTAGAATGTGAGGCGCAGGGAAGCCATTTTGTTTCCGGAGGGGAACTTTACTGGCCAGTGTCTTATTCGCTAGCCGTTCAGCCTACAGAATGGTCTAGTCTCCTGGGCCTGTAAGACTTCGGTCTCATTCCAGTTGTTGGATTTAGCGTGGGACTGGCGGTCTGGGATATACAGGAGGTCAGACGAGGTGATCTGCTGGCCCCTTCTGGCCTTACCCTCTGAAATTTAGCCCACTCCTAGCATCCCTTGGGCTTTCCCCACCATGCTGAGGTTGGAAAATATTCCCCCTCTCACCCTAAGTTCTAAAGAAATGGAAAATGTACCAGCCAGCATCAGGTGCTTAACGCATATCCTGCCAGTGGTTTTTGCATTCGGCCAACAGGTGGCAAGAACACGACTCTCTTTTCTTCTACAGAGACCGTAGCACCGTTTGCAAAGGGACCCGCTGTACACTGCAAGGCACAGTCATCACATGGCAGGAGATTTGAGTTGGTGCAAAAATACTTTATTGATACACAAGCGCCAGGACAGACACTAAAGGAGAAAAGGCACTTGTGCACAGAGTAAAAGTCTCCACCATTATATAGATACACGGCGTTGCAATCAAATCTACCGTCCCCTGGGGCTGCAGTGCTGTCCCTGGGCTGCACGCCACAACAACAGCAAGGAGAGAAGGTATCTCCCTACATGGGACTCACCCCTCACGCTGAAGAGAATCTCAGTGAACTGCTGGCAGTGTAGGGCCTATGACACGCAGTGGAGCAGTGCTGATTCCCCCCACCCCCAGCAGAAGGCAGCAATGCACACACTTCAGCCAGCTCCTTGCACCATTTTCACATTTGAGGGTAGAATAAAATGTCCAGAGCTCTTGTTTATGTCCAGATTCCCAGCCACAGGGTAGAATTTCATGGCACTGGGGAATGAATACACCCCATGGTAGGCCCTGGTTCCTAGGAGCTGTTACACAAGATTAATGCAGAGGAAAATGTCTACATTTGAGATGTCTGAGGTGTGCAAAGTGCTTCTTCAGGATCCTTTGGAAAAAGTTCCTCTTGGTCTTGGCAGGGAGCTCTGGGCTGGAGTAGCTCCTCTGACAGACAGTTTCTAAGGGCAGAGCCTTCTGCTTGCCCTCTGTGTCCTCTGCCTCTCCGCTCCCCAGCATGTCTGTGATCTGGCTGCCTCTTACTGGGCCGGAACTTCTTCTGGGCAAGGGGGGCCTGGCTGGTTGATCACAGCCCTGGCTCCCTTTTCTACCCTTGCAGCTGGGCTGCTGGGAACCGGGCAGCCTGCAGTCTGTCGAGTAGCCACCCCTCCAGGAGCGACCATCTGTGTGGGCGATGGGTGCCCCGGGGTCTTGGCAGTTTCCCAGCTGCTCCTGGGTGGCAGGGTGTTTCTTGGCCCCAGGACACCTGGAGGGAGCTAAGTGCAAGTGGAAAAACAAGGCCTCCTCGTTGGTCACTTGAGGGCTCTCCCCCAGGGTGACAAAACCATAAGGGGTGGTGATCTTGGGCAAGTGGGGCAGGGACAGGGCCGCCCGGGTGACGGGGTCTGGAATATCCTCCACCCGGGCGGCCAGCTCTGCCCTGGAGCAGCACGGCACGGAGCCCCGCAGGGCACGCCCGTTCTTCATGGCGGGGTCCGAGCTGCTCCTTCTGGCCTTCCGCTCGGGCTGCCCCGCGCCCGGCCTCCACAGCTGCTCCTTCCCCTTGCTGAAGAGTCTGTGGTCCTCCTGGATGGCCAGCGAGGGGATGATGAACTGCGGGATGCGGTCGGGCGTCACCACGTAAGCGAAGACGTCTCGGGCGCATTTGCCGTGGCGGGAGCTCCAGCAGAGCCTCGCGGGCTCCCAGACGGACATCTCCAGCCGGAAGGTGAACTGGCTCCTCTCCTCCGTGCCCGGGAGCCTGGTGCTCTGTGGAGCAGCCTCCTCTCACTTATACTCTCCACCGAGCCCTGATTGCTCCCCCTTCAGTGACGCTCCGTGATGACTATTACCAGACAGCCAGGGCTGCACCTGCTCTCTCCGAACAAGCCATTATTCATCAGCTGACCCATACAAAGCAGAGCAGGGAGGAGAGGAGAGGACACCCAGTCCCCTAACCTCGGCTCCCACTCGCCTTCTCAGGTGGAGCCTGTCTAGGGGCCACTTACACAGATGGGTTCCTGCCACTGCTTGGATAAGAGCAAAGGGGAACTCTTCGTCCAAGAAGCAAAGCGCCGGAGCAGGTGCTGTCCCCGGGGGCTGCGGGGCACTCGGCAAGCAGAGAGCACTTGGCTGCTAGATCCAAAGAGGAGGAAAGAATCAATCAATAGAGCATGGGCTTTTCCAGGGCTGAGGCCCGTAGGCACAAGGTATGGGGAGCAAGGGGGGCAGTGTATGTGGACAGCAAGAAGTAAATGCTCGTCTAAGTGTCAGCTCGCTTGTCTGTCTGTCTTTCTTTAACCCCTTCAGGCTTCCATGTTAACACTGAGGCCAGGTAGGATCTTTAGTTACAAAGCCACCGCTCTGCGAATGTTTGGCCCAGAAACCCCAGCTAGTATCTTTGCTGTTATTAGTTCCTGATTTGATTTTAATTGCTTCTTTTCAGCAACTCCTTGTATTTCTCTCCCTTTGTGCAGCGCCGGAGGGGCTGAGGCCTCTCTGCGGGGGCGGGGGAGTTCTCAGACTCCAGAGATGAGGAGCTGTCTCAGCCATCGCCGAATCTGACAAAGGGAGAAAATATTCTTTCATGAATGACTGGGGGGGGATGGCAGCCGGGCAGTTACAGTGGCGTGGCCCCCTAGGTGTGGGAGACCTTGAAATCATTCCCAAAGGGGGCGGGTCTTTTATCCTTCTCTCCCTGCGCGGAGGCGGAGACGCAGAATGGATGGTCCCCGAGGGAGAGGCTTTGCTCATGAAGCCTGCTCTGGGAACAGCTGCGGAAAGGCTGCGGTACATCTGTTCCTGCCCTTGAATCAGAGTGAAGAACGCAGAGACGCAAACCGTCTAGATGACCATATTGGTCCCTTCTGACCTTAAAGTCTATGAGTCTATGAGTCTCGATTGCTGCGCTACGCTCAACAGGGTAACCAGGGGACGCTGGCCCCTGCTCACAGCCCCGTCCAGCTGAATCTGCCCTAATAAAGACCTGTCTGTTGTATTGTTCCTCGCTTTTATTCCAGCCCATTTGCTCGCGGGTGACCTTTCTAGTGCAGCCAGCGCTTTCCAGAGGGCTGAGTTCCCAAGACCGCACCACTAGAGTCGCTGGGTGTTTCAGTGAGCGCAGGCCCTCAGCTGGGACCCCACCCCAGAGCAGAGGAAATAAGAACTGGCCTGAATTTGTGCCCCAAACTGAAGCGAGGGGTAAATCTGCACAGCGATCAGAGGTGATTCTGCAGCACCCCTGCACGTACCCGAGCTAGCTGTGATCTAGCAGCATGGGCTATGCCGGGGGAGTACGGACACAGGGCTCTGGGTGGAGCTGTACAATCCACGGTGCTGCAGCTTCACTGCTTATATTCTTCAGGCTAGCTAGATCCAGGTGTGTAGCATGTCTACACATGCTGCAGTCACGCCTCTGGCTGTGGTGTAAACATACCTTCAGTCTGAACCTACATTCAATTCCCATAGGCAAAAACATGCCCATTCCTATCTCATAGAACTGGAAGGGACCCTGAAAGGTCATTGAGCCCAGTCCCCTGCCTTCACTAGCAGGACCAAGTACTGATTTTTCCCCAGATTCCTAAGTGGCCCCCTCAAGGATTGAACTCACAACCCTGGGTTTAGGAGGCCAATGCTCAAACCACCGAGCTGTCCCTCCCCCTTGTGTGCAGGTTGATCTGAGCCGGCAACAGAGCAGTGGGACTGATCCCATGGGGACAGCTGTTCCCGGGGAGTTTCCAGATGGGCTCAGATCCCTCTGAACTGTTCGGCTAGGACCCCAGTGTGGGAAGTGTCAACCACCCCTGGCTCCATGGATTTGCACACTGCCTTTCAGATAAGCTCTGCCAAGCCCCAGAATTCTAGGTTGCTTGACTTAATCTTTCCAGGGTTACCCCTCTCGAGCTGCAGTGTCCAGCTGGAGAAAGGAGGGGGCGTAACGACACCCCCATGTTAACCTAATAGCACACTGTGGGGCTGGGGTCCTGCTCCTCACCTGCCCTATGTGGCCTGCAGCTCTTGTGGGACTCAGCAAGGGAGCATCGGGGAGGTTAGCTCAGTGGGAGGATAACGTGAGGCTCAGATCTAGGAGCTGGAGAAACATCACTAGCTCGAAGCGTACTTTAACTGATGTGCCAGAGTCCGACACGCGGTCTTGGCACCCTCGCCCAGCAAGGGCCCGTAGTGCGCCCCTAGCCCACAGATCCTCTTGCAGCACTCACGTCCCATCTGTGCCCTTTGCTGGCCTTTTATAAACCGAAAATGAGGGACAAAGGCAAAGACAGGACTGCTGGTCCTGTGGCTAAGGCGCTGGCCGAGGACTCGGGATTCAATTTCAGGCTCTGCTGTTTGACCCTGGACAAGACCCTGCCGATCGGTAAAATGGAGATACGGATGCTTCTGTTCTCCCCCCTGTTGTCGGTCTTATCTATTTAGATTGTCCCTCAGCACCGCCCACCCCAAACGTTCAAAAAATCATGAGTCAGCCCCTCCTAGAGCCATGAGACTTTAAAATATAATACCTCTAGGGTTCTTTGCCTTCTGCTTTCTCAGCCTTTAGGTTGCACCCAGGTCATATTTTCAAGCAATTTCTGCAAGCTGAGGGCTAGAAACTTACTTTACGTATAGAAAAGCTAGATTCTCCCCCAATCACGTGCTTCCAGGAGCTGGGGCTTTAAGAAAAACACCAAGTATTGTGATTAAGTCACAGACGTTGCCAACACAGGTGTCTATACAGCCCCTAGCACAGTGAGGCCCTGATCTCAGCTGGGGTCCGATCCAAAGCCCACTGAATTCAGTGAGTATCTGTCCCTCGCTGTTGGGAAAGGCAGAGCCATGTGGAGACCTCTGCCTGTGCAGGGGGGAACGGGATGGAGAGGGGTGCAGATCTAGGGGTCAAAAGGCTAGGATCTGAAGAACAGTTCCGCTGGGCTGCTATTGTCAGGGGCTCGGGAGAAGGCCAGACACGGTCCAGTGATGGGTGTAGGGTTAAAACCAACAAGACAGACACATTGGTTGATTCAGGGCCAAATTCTGAGCTGGTGTAAATAGCTCCACCCAGCTGACAGCCATGGAGAATCTGGGCCCCTGCTCTGGCAGTAGCCAGTGTCTGATACTCAGTGGAAAGCAAACCTATAAACAGGATGCCGGAGGCCTGGGCCATGGCCTAGGTGAGCCTGGAAGCTGGGAGCTCCCCACTGACCCCTAGCTGGGAGGGGCATGAGACACGTTCTCTGCTCCTAGGAGCTCGGTGCACGCAGCTGCACACGTCATTAATCATGGGAACTGTTTTGCAATGCCTTTTCTAGGCGTGGTACCCGCTCCTCAGGCTCCGTGGCAGCCCACGCCCAGCACTGGGTCAGCATGCCATGGGGGGAGGAATTCTCAGTGTGACACCCTGCCCCCCAGGAGTGGGATGTGGGTGGGAGATGGGGGGTTCTCAGTGTAACCCCAGGAGTGGAACATGGGTGGGGCATTGGCAGCATGAACTCCCCAGGAGTCAGAGATCAGCATGAGACAGCAGGTGGTGAGAGCTCTGAGTTTAAAACCTTTTGCATAGAATATCAGGGTTGGAAGTGACCTCAGGAGGTCATCTAGTCCAACCCCCTGCTCAGAGCAGGACCAATCCCCAGACAGATTTTTGCCCCAGATCCCTAAATGGCCCCCTCAAGGATTGAACTCACAACCCCGGGTTTAGCAGGCCAATGCTCAAACCATTGAGCCACGTTTGGGGGGAGGGGCAGGGGGAATACACAGCAACAAGGCAGCATTTGGGAGGCGTTTTCTGAGACCACGTGAATGTCTGTCACGAGGAGGCTGTCAGCCGCTAACTGAATCAGGCAGAGGTTTCAAAGGACCAGACGGCCTTCCCGCCCATTCATCTTTATTGGCTCAAATGTAGGGGAGAAGTCGCTCATTTTAGCAGGGGGCGGGGGGGCTCTCTCGCTGGGGCTCCAGCTTCTCCTGCTGTTTGACTGCGAATTCAGAAAAGCAAGTTATCTGCAGGATCTCCCCACTCTAGCGCCCTTCGCGGGCAGGGGACTTGGTACTGGCCTTGGTATTCGCAGTAATCACACAGAGAAAAACCCTTGTGGTAGAATTGCCCCGACTCAGCTGGGCATAGAATGGACTCCGGGCCCTACCTGGAAAGGGCCCCCACGAATTCATATTCCACAGTCACTTCAACAGCACCCTCCAAAGGCCCAATTTGCAAAGGTATTTAGGTGCCTAAAACTCCAGTCTGTCAATCCCGCTAGGTGCCTCTCCGCCTCTTTAGGCACCTAAATACCTCTAAAAGCTGGCCCCAATTCTCCAGCCTCGTGTGTGGCTATTCACCCCCGAGGGAAGCCGGTGTGAAATGCCAGCAGCTCATAAAGCTGGCATCGCCTGGGGGAAATGCCCACACCGAGAGCAGAGCACCGGTGAATCCAGCCCAAAGCACATGCCCACGCAGCCCTGCTCTCCAGCCACCCATTCCTAACCAGTGCCTGCCAGAAGGCCCTAAGGCCACTCCCTCAGCTGGGGAAGCTCTGCCCTGCAAGGAATAAGGGTCTCAAGTTGCAGTGGGGAAGGTCTAGGTTGGATATTAGGAAACACTATTTCACTAGGAGGGTGGGGAAGCACTGGAATGGGTTCCCTAGGGAGGTGGTGGAATCTCCTTCCTTAGCGGTTTTTTAGGTCAGGCTTAACAAAGCCCTGGCTGGGATGATTTAGTTGGGGATTGGTCCTGCTTTGAGCAGGGGGTTGGACTAGATACCTCCTCTGAGGTCCCCTCCAAGCCTGAGATTCTATGAGGCAAAGCCTGCGGGGAGCTGGGCTGATGAATTGAGACTGGCAGCTCATCAGCACAACGCAGAGCAGCTGGGTCAGAACCAATATGTAGCTAAGGTGCTGGGGGGGTGGAGCTAAGCCAGGTTTCTGTCCACACCAGCCTGGCACTTGTCATGCAGCAGCAAACTGAGCTCATGGCCTCGCAGGCCGGCCCGGAGAAAAGAGAGCTCCCCCAGGTGATGGGCCAGGGTCCCGGGGAGGCAATGGGCAAGGTCTGGGGGGGTCTGGCTCTTCTAACTACCCCTCTCCCTCTGCATTCAGGAGTTGCCAGCTGCCTGGACAGACTCTGAATCTTCACTGGCCAGGTTCTTCCACCACATTGCTCCGCTGGGGCTCTTCAGTTCCCTGGTAAGTAACTCCCCTGCCGCTGGCAGCGCTGGTGGATCTGAGCTGGGGGCTTGCCTGGTTTTAGGCCCTGTAGCTTCTCCCCCACCCTGTACCTCTGTGCTCCTGCTTCTTTTCACTTCTTCACCCCACCCTCTGGTGCTGCAGTCAATAGACAGGTGCTCTCCTGTTTGCTCCCCTCATCCCCTTGCTTTGTGCTCTAGTCCCTACCCAGCTGAGACTTGAAGGGTTTGTTTTAAAGGCTGTCTTGTTCCCGGCTGGGCTATGGAAAGTGCTCTGCCCTCCTGCCTTATGGCCACTACATATTCCTATGGCATCTGCTGGGTAGGTGGCCTGGCACTGCTTGCCCCCTGGGATGGATCAGGGCTGGGAGTACCCCCCACCCACCTTTCCCACGGCAGTTTTCCATTCAGACTCCCCCCACTATCCCTGTCAGAGCTGCCCAGTTCAGGCCCCAGCCATGGTCCTGCTCAGGGTCGGATGTCTGGCTGTGAGACCGAGCATATGGTAGTTAACAAACGTGCCTGTGTAATGTTGTGCGCCTGGGTCGGTTGTCACAATGATTGGCACCCAGTTCCTCTCCACTGCTTGAGCTGAAAGACCTGGCTCTGTTCGCCAAGGCTCCCCCGCCTCTCTCTCTGACCCAGCCTCCATTAAAGGGGGACAGAGCGGGGTCCCTCTGCCAATTGCGTCATTCAACTCGTGTGAAATCTCTCCTGTGGCGCGGAACAAAACTTGACTGCCAAGGCTCAGCCCTGGGTTGCTCCTGGATTATAGAGGCCCAGTTTTGTGCGAGACCCTGTGATGCTAACTTGCCAATAAGCAACATCCGTGTCCGCTTCCACTAGAAACAAGGCTGTGGAAGGTGCGTCTCAGCCCTTGAGTTAAGTCTCCTGTTTCTCTAGATGGTGGCAGGAGCAGGGCAAAGGCACGAGGCCTGAGCCGGTGACGAGGCGAAGTGCACCAAAACGTGGCTGGCGCTCACTAGAACTGGTGAGACCAAGGCCTGTGCTCACCTGGCTCCCAGCCCAGTGCAATTCTCCTAAGCCAAGGCCTTGCAGCCTGTGCTGTTGTCCCTGAGACGTGGGCTGGCAAATGCATGAGTGGCCCGCGGGTGCAGACACTCTGCCCATCCCCTCGTTGGGTTGTGCTTCCTGCCTTGGCCTGGCATTACCAGAACTCTTCCTGCAGACCCTTCGTTCCCGGTGATCGCAGTTCTCCTCTGAGCGTGCAGCGCTTAGTGCACGTGACGTGTGTCTGCGCTGGGGGCCGGGCTCATCCCAGGCCCAGCAGACAGCCGGCATGCGACTCTGCCTGCTTCCTCCTGCAAAGTGTCCCCAGCCACCTGTTCTGGGAAAGGGGAGGGGTTGCTGGCTCGGGCAGTGAAATGGGTTCCTCTAGAGCAGAGGTGGGCAAACTGCGGCCCGTGGGCCACATCCAGCCCGTGAGACCGTCCTGCCCGGCCTTTGAGCTCCCAGCCGGCGAGGCTAGCCCCCGGCCCCTCCCCCACTTCCCCCCTCCCCCACAACCACGCCACCGCGTGGGCAGCGCTCTGGGCGGGGGGGCTGCGCGCCCCTGCTGAGCAGCGTGGCAGCGTGTCTGGCTCTGGCCGGGCGCCGCGGCTGCCAGACCTGTTGCTCTGAGCAGCATGGTAAGGGGGTGGAGCGGGGGGGTTGGATAAGGGGCAGGGGGTCCCGGGGGACAGGGAGCGGTTGGATGGGGCGGAGGTTCTGGGGGGTGCTCGGGGGGGCGGGTTGGATAAGTGTGGGAGTCCCAGGGGGGCCTGTCAGGGGGCAGGGGTGTGGATAGGGGTCAGAGCAGGGGGGTTGGATAGGGGGTGGGGTCCTGGGCGTGGTTATGGGCGGGGGGTCCCGGGAGGGGGTGGTTAGGGGACAAGGAGCAGGGGGTGTTAGATGGGTCAGAGGTTCTGAGGGGGGCAGTCAGGGGGCAGGAAGTGGGAGGGGGCAGATGGGGGAAGGGGCCAGGCTGTTTGGGGAGGCACAGCCTTCCCTACCTGGCCCTCATACAGTTTTGCAACCCCAGTGTGGCCCTTGGACCAAAAAGTTTGCCCTCCCCTGCACTAGAGCCGTCTCCCCAAGGCAGGGTGTGGCTGGAGTAGCTAGTCCAATGGTGCGTCTACACTGGGCTTGGAGGTGTAATTCCCAGCTTGCGACCGAGCTAGCCCACAGGAAGTAACGGTGTAGCCATGGTAGTGCGAGGGGCCGGGGCACCCTGAGTACAGTCCTGCCCGACACCCTAGGTACTTACTGGGTGCCCTGCCCACCCTCAAGCCCCCACAGCTACCCTGTTCCTGTTAGTGCACTAGCTCAATCAGAACTGGCGTGCGAATGCCTCGGCGTGCTGCAATTACACCTTCGGCGCCAGTGTAGACGCACCCAAAGTGCCCCACCTGATCGTTGGAGATGGACGCAGGCTCTGCGTGTGAGCAGCGAGTGGGGCTGGCTTGGTGAGATTTCAGCAATACCCACCCCCCCATCTAGGCATCTGGTCCTGCTGAGTCTGAGCCCTGTTCGCAGGATGCCTGGGTCCATCCCGCCCCGCCCCGGGCATGCATTGGCAATGGCTGGGATTTTCAAATGCGTTTGTCACTCGGGGACAAGAATCCAGCCGAAGTCCATGGGATGGGGCGCTGAATCCACCTAGGGCAGCTCTACACTGGACAGTGTTGGTTAGGGCTGGCTCTTGCTGGAGACAGAGCTAGAGCAGGAAAGTCCTTTCTGAAGACAGTAGCACCACCAAAAGCTCTCCTATGCCAGTATAAGTTGTGTCCTCACTGGGGCGGGGGCTGGCTGGCATAGCAGTGCTGGCAAAACTTTTCTAGTGAACTGAACCTTAAATACTTCTGACCACACACACCCTCCCCATGGCTCTGGCCAGGAGGACAAGTGAGTCTCTAACAGCCTGTGGGATGGCACAGGTCTGATCCCAGCCAGCTCCCCTTCCGCATAGAGCCCACATGCCCTCACCCCGTGCCCATGAGGCCTCGCGTACCACCACAGCCAGCCTGGCTCGCCACAGGCCAGTCGTGAGCACTCTGAAAAGGCAGCCGGCCCCCAGCCACGTGCACTTGGGCGCTTGCTGGCCAAGACTCTGCTGCCATCGCTTCCAACAGGAGCGTGTGCACCGGTGACTCTTTGGTGGAGGCAGGGGAAAAGCAGCTACCACCTCTGATTAACACGGCCTCTCTGACCTCCCCATCCCCAGGGTGTGCTCCCTGGGCGATTGTTATTACAAACCCCTCCCTACACCCATCCGATCGAATGGGGAGTGGGGAAGAGGTTCGGAGGCGTGGCCGGGGAGAGGAAGAAACTGTGCCCCATACCTCCCCATCCTACTTCCCTTCCTGCAGCCATCTGGGGACGCTCCACCACTATTTAGTGTCCGAACTAAACTGAGAGCAGGGAGTATTGACCCCTTCCTATCGTCAGGCTCCTGGGAGAAGGGCTGGGGCTATAAGTAGCCCAGGCAGGGCTTAATTTGTGCCAGGGCCTGGCAGTTCCGGGCCCCGGCACCTCTGGGTTTGCTGCCTTAGTTATGGAAGTAAAAAATTGCTTGAGCTCCAGCTCCTCTCTCGTTACAAATTAAGCCCTGGGCCCAGGGGGCTCTGTGGAGAGAGGGGTGGGAGAGGAAATAACATAATTACGGCCAGACTGGGTCAGACCAAAGGTCCATCTACCGACAGTGGCCAATGCCAGGTGCCCCAGAGGGAGTGAACCTAACAGGCAATGATCAAGTGATCTCTCTCCTGCCGTCCATCTCCACCCTCTGAAAAACAGAGGCTAGGGACACCATTCCTTACCCAGCCTGGCTAATAGCCATTCATGGACTTAACATGATGAATTTATCCAGTTCTCTTTTAAACCCTCTTATAGTCCTAGCCTTCACAACCTCCTCAGGCCAGCCGTTCCACAAGTTGACTATGCGCTGTGTGAAGAAGAACTTCCTTTTATTTGTTTTAAACCTGCTGCCCATTAATTTCATTTGGTGACCCTTAGTTCTTGTATTATGGGAATAAGTAAATAACTTTTCCTTATCTTTCTCCACATCACTCATAATTTTATATACCTCTATCATATCCCCCCCCCCTTAGTCTCCTCTTTTCCAAGCTGAAAAGTCCTAGTCTCTTTAATCTCCCCTCATATGGGACCCACTCCAAACCCCTAATCATTTGAGTAACTAAGGTGCCAAATGGGCAGAGTCTAAGCCACTTGCCTTTCTCCCCCAGCTGCTAGAAACTAGCCCTTCATCGCGGCAAGGTGCCCTACAAAAGCGACCCTGAAAAGGATGAAACGCAGCGAGCCGGGCTGCCAGACCAATGACCCTGGGCTGCACCGAGCGCTTCCTAATACCGCTCCTCGGTGCTTTCTTGCAATAATCCCTTAGCGCGGGTGGGAAACACATCTCCTGTGTGTGATTGCAGCTCTGCCCGGGGCTTGCTGAGCGTCGTTCACCTCTGTGCCCTGTGCGACGCTCCTCGGCAGTAGAAGGGCCTTGGCAGATGGATGGCGGTGAGCCTGGCTGGTTAAAGCCCTAGGATCAGCAATGAGTGAGGTGGTAGGAATCGAACCCGCACCCGCTAGGCCCAGCCTGCAATGAGGGGGAGGGGGGATTTTACAACTCGAGGGATTTGAACGCTTTCTGACAGTCTAATTTCTGTTCTCAGGCCCGGCTCCTCCACCAGCTCTCGGCCTGGGGTGGCTCCTCTGTCCCTGTGGAGAACGTTGGCAGCCAGGACGATCGCGCCTCTTCCCCTGACAGGCCCGTGCGGCACGCCAAGAAGCGTCTCGGCAGACTGGCGCACCTCCTGTTCGCCATCATCCCCGCCAGGTTCCAGCGTGCCCTCGGCTACCTGCCGGCAGACTGCATGGGTCAGAGCGGGATCCCTGAGGGTAAGACCGCTCTGCGACGCGGAACGAAGCAGTGGATGGGTGAGTGGCCTGGAGCTGCCGAGCGTGAGGTGGCCATGCAGCAGGCCTGGTGCATGCTTGCTGCCTGGGCGCATGCGTGCTGCGTCGCTGCTCCTGGGGCACAAACGGTCAGGCGGAACGGCCCACGCTCCAGGGAAAACGCTCTACTTTAGGTATCCGGTGTGAGACCTCAAAGGGGCTGGACTTCCCAAGAGCTGGGGTCTTGCGTTGAATACCTGCACAGTCACTAGGCAGCCCTTTAAAATGTTGGCCCTGACCTTCCTGGAGTGGAAGGGGAGGTGTTTGGCAAGCTTGTAGTGGGAACCTTGTCACAGGTCCCACAGGGTCCGCTGGTAGACGTAGGGTGACCAGATGTCCCGATTTTATAGGGACAGTCCCGATTTTTGGGTCTTTTTCTTATATAGGCTCCTATTGCCCCCCCACCTCCATCCTGATTTTTCACATTTGCTGTCTGGTCACCCTAGTAGACGAGTCCTGCAGGCCAGGGACTCCCAGCAATGATCTCTGCTGTAATATTTGAATGAATCCTTGGCGATTAAACTGTGCAACTCCAACTGAGCTGGTCCAGCCCCCGTGGCTGGGAGCTTCCGATCACCTTAGCACGGTTCTGCCAGCTCCCCTTCCCTGTGCCCTGCAGCACCCCTCCCTCCTAGGTAGACCACATGACAAAACAGTGTGCTGGCTTAATAGTGGTGACACTGCAAATGGGGCAAGGCTGAGGCCAGATGCTTGGCCCTTCTGCTCCAAGGTGCGATTTTAACTGACATCTGCAGATGTGAGAGGCTAGTTCCTTAAATCAGATAGTGTCCTGGCCCCAGTCCACCTTCTCCCGAATAACCACTGCTTCCTCTGGGCTGGAGGAACGGTCAGGCTAAGCTAACTGTGAGCTCAGAGGAGAGGTATCTGTTTGCTTAAAACCCTCACGGGCTCCCCTGGCTGGTACCAGGACCTACGTCCATTGCCCTGTTGCTGGCTGGATAAAGCGGCAGCTCCCCGATCACTAGCTAGGAGACTCGGTGGGTCACCCTTCCTCTGGCAGGAGGGTCTCTCGGCAGAGGAGCAGAGCTGGATGTCTTAGGCAAGGCTGGCGCATCGGGCCCGTGAGTCATGCAGCTAGTGTCAGGCTCACCCAGAAGATGTTAGTCTAGCTTTGCTGTTCCTGTTGCAGGGAAACGCCACTGCCAGCGAATGGGACTCAACACTTAAGGTGCCTAAATTATGCAAGCAAGACTCCCTTCCTTGTATGTGAAAAGTACATGGGGCATCCTTTCCTTGAGCTCAGCTTTTAATACACTAATGATCTTGGAAAGAGGGCAAGGAGTGGAGTGAGGGGGATAAAATCTGCATTAGTCTGGAGAAGACCGAGGGAACCGAACCCAGCCAGGGGAATGAATAGCACAGTGGGGGGGTGGAAGCTGGCATTGACAGATGCCGGCTGATGCATCGTTCAGATTATTCTTTTTCAATATCTGAGAGGGTCCTGAGTAACGGCAATGACTTGGGGAAGAGCCGGGCGTCACAGTGGGCAGGTCTCTGCTGAATGTGCAGAGGCAGGGGTGGAAAAAAGTAAACTTAATCTATTCTGCCTAGGGAATAAGCTAGAGCAGTGGTTCTCCAACTTCTGTACTGGTCACCCCTTTCACATAGCAAGCCTCTGAGTGCGACCTCTTCTCCCCCCCCCCCCCCCTTATAAATTTAAAACCATTCTTTATATATTTAACACCATTGCAAATGCTGGTGGCAAAGCGGAGTTTGGGGTGGAGGCTGACAGCCCGTGACCCCCCATGTAATAACCTTGTGACCCCCTCAGGGGCCCTGACCCCCAGTTTGAGGACCCCTGAGCTAGAGAGACCCTGAAAACCTTTTCTAAATCCATGCCTGTACTCCTGGCATGCTTAGAGTTCTTGGTCCCCCCTGTCTTGGAGCAGAACTAGAGGGGCTTCCGAGGTGAGTAACAAATGATCAGAGGCCTGGAAAGGCTTCTGTCTGAGTGACAGGATGTGGGCTGTGTAGTTTAGGGAGAAGACCGGCTATGGATGCAAAAATGAGTGATAGCGAGGTCAGTCCTGTGCTTCTATTTACCTGGCTCATAACCAAAAACAAGGGACCATTCAATGCAATTAGGATGCAACACTTTAAAACTGGTAAATAAAACTACCTTATTTAACATTAGGCGGAACTAGCCTGTGGAACACCTTGGCCTCAATGATCTTGTGGCAATAACTCTAGAGTCTAATGAATTTCATTATCCATCATATCGGCTCTAAACCCAATCTCTGGCTGCCTCACTTAGGAGGATGCTCTGATGCTGAAGCCGGTGGTTCTAGAACTACCCGGAAGTGGGTGTCTTGCACTTCCCTGTGGAGCAGCTAGTCCAGGCTGCTGTCCAATAGGATGCTGGATGAGATGAAGCCTGGTTTGGCAGTTTTGTTCCTCATTCCCCAGGAGCACGTCTCTCCCAGCCCTTTCCCCTACTGGGAAGAGCTATGCCACACGGCTCCATCCTCGTGGAGACTGACCACTCCTGGCTCTGACTGATCTCCCAAAGCCAGCAAAAGAGTTGGGCTAAGCCTCTGATTAAGGGGGAAGGGAACCAACAAAGCTTCCCAAAAAGCAGGGGCCAGGGCAGGAGGGAGACTAGCTGCCAGTCCAACACTGAGCCAAGACACGCCTGCGCTGTCGCTCATCCTCTTAGCCAGGATCCAGCATCTTGAGGTCCAGCCGTCACCGGGGTGAAGCTATCCAAATATGGCTGGCCTATTAGTCACATGGCAAACCCGCTAGGCCATCCCTGCTCTGGAGCATCTAGGGTCTGTGCCTGCCCTTTGGGAGGGCAGACTTGGGCAGTGGTGACCCTTGCCTCCATGTGCTGTTTGTGGCCTTCTTGCAGAGATTCAAAAAAGTCCAGTCAGGCCCTCCGGCAAAGGGAGCAAAAGGAAACAAGATGACGTAGCTCTGGAGGAGCAGCAGTCCTGGGTGGAGATCTTGCAGCAAGAGCTGCCGGAGGACGATGAGGCCGAAGACTCTACCTATGAGGTATGACGCACTTGCTGTTTGGCAGAGCTAGTCCCTGCGTGCTGGGTTACGCAGAACCGTGGCGTAGCTCCAGCACATTAACGTGGCTGTTTGCGCCCGGGATGCTACATCCCTTTCCGATTACTGAGATCTCCCTGCTGGGGGCAAGCGGACTGCTGCAAAGCATGCAACGCCTCCAGGTGGTGGCTTATGCAATGAGTGGAATGATGGAATCTCCTTCCTTAGAGGTTTTTAAGGTCAGGCTTGACAAAGCCCTGGCTGGGATGATTTAGTTGGGGATTGGTCCTGCTTTGAGCAGGGGGTTGGACTAGATGACCTCCTGAGGTCCCTTCCAACCCTGATAGTCTCTGATTCTATCAGACTGGGGCCTGGCAGGTCTGACAGTTGCATCCCTTGCCTCCTAAGGAAGGAGATTGCACCACCTCCCTAGGTAACGAATTCCAGTGCTTCACCACCCTCCTAGTGAAATAGTGTTTCCTAATATCCAACCTAGACCTCCCCCACTGCAACTTGAGACCATTGCTCCTTGTTCTGTCATCTGGTACCACTGAGAACAGCCGAGCTCCATCCTCTTTGGAACCCCCCTTCAGGTAGTTGAAAGCAGCTATCAAACCCCCCCTCACTCTTCTCTTCTGGAGACTAAACAATCCCAGTTCCCTCAGCCTCTCCTCATAAGTCATGTGCTCCAGACCCCTAATCATTTTTGTTGCCCTTCGCAGGACTCTTTCCAATTTTTCCACATCCTTCTTGTAGTGTGGGGCCCAAAACTGGACACAGTACTCCAGATGAGGCCTCACCAATGTCGAATAGAGGGGAATGATCACGTCCCTCGATCTGCTGGCAATGCCCCTACTTGTACAGCCCAAAATGCCGTTAACCTTCCTGGCAACAAGGGCACACTGCTGACTCCTATCCAGCTTCTCGTCCACTGTGACCCCCAGGTCCTTTTCTACAGAACTGCTGCCTGGCCACTCGGTCCCTGGAAGCACAAAGGGCAATTAGTCAATGCCCCTCAAAAGCCAAAGGGACGTGAGTTCCTAACTGCCCTTTGCCTTTGCCCCCTTCCCCAGTCGTCATCCCCTTTGAAGGGAGTCTGTCCCCTTTGCTGTGTCTGTGCGGAGAGCAATGGGCGCCTGCTGGGGCATTGTCCTCTGCTCTAGGCTTGCTGCTGCTCCTCTTCCTGGATGTAGTTTGGCACAAAGCTTGTGTCCTCACCAGCACGGGCCTCCTTCCCTCTTGCAGCCAACACGATCGGAGATGGACAGCGAGGAATACAGGTCCCAGAACGAGACCGAGACCGACCTGGAGTTTGAAGAGAAAGACGGGGTCCTGGTGCTGAAGGAATCGCCGAGTCTGCAGGTAAGTGAGCCCCTCTCGACGGCCGTAGGATCACGCAAGGGGGCAAGCAAGGCCCCTTGTGTAGGGACTCTGCAAGCGTCCGTGTGATTAACAGGCAACTGGGCTGCAGCTCTGATGAATTATCTTGCCTTCTGCTTAGCTGTGGGAGAGTCTAATGATGGCACTGGACCAAAGCATGGATCCTCCTAACCCTGATTACCAGTTCACCAAAGTAAACCGAGCAAGATGCGGGTTTATGGGGCCAGGAGTAGCTGAAATGAGCCAGTTCTCTGGAGCTGTTCCGGCTGCTGGTATATCTGTTTCAACGGGGGCGGGGGAGGCATATCTCCTCTCTAAGCACAAAGCTTTAGGGTGGGTTTAGACTGACTCTCCTGAGCCCCAGGTGCGAGCCCCAGTGTTGATGTAACTGCCCAGTTCTTCGTGCCAGCTCCACTCTGAACTGCCCGACTGTGTGCCCTGGACTCTGCAGGGGACTCTGACTGGCGAGAACATGTTGGCTGCAGCAAGCAGCAGTACCCTGGAGCAGCAGCAGGCGGCGGCGGGCGGCGGTGGTGGCGACGCCCTGGAGCAGCAGCAGGCGGCGGCGGGTGGCGGTGGTGCCGATGCCCTGGAGCAGCAGCAGGCGGCAGCGGGCGGCGGTGGTGGCGACGCCCTGGAGCAGCAGCAGGCGGCGGCGGGCGGCGGTGACTGGGTTGAAGTGATTGGTAAGGATGTCTCTCCCTTGCACACAGGTGCTTTCTCCTGGGGCAAGGGGGGATGGAGCTGTGCACACAGTGGCAAGAGGGCTACTGAAACTGCATCTTGAGAGCATGTTTCCCCAATACTGTGAGCATTATAGGATGTTCTCCCTTCCCCTGGCTGCCTTGCGAAGGCAGGAGGGTGTTGGGGGCTCGGACACCTCCTTTTCCAGGTCCTAAACTCCCAGCTGCTGAAATGGCCGGCTCCATTGACCGCCTGTGTCACCACATCTGCTGAGCAAGGCCCTGGTGCCAGCTGCTGAACAGCTGTTGGCAATGCTCAAGCTAGTGGGGTGGTTTTACTCAGGGAAGGTCAAGTGCCTCCCTCATCTGATCCACTCAGGTGAGTGCAGGGCAACGTGGAATCCGGCCCCAGTCTCTAGTGGCCAGAGGAGATGGTGTAGGCCCACTTGAGCATCGGGTGAGAGAGGAAAGCCATGCAGAACTGTGCTCCGTGTTCATGCAGGGACTGGAGTCAGGACTCCTGGCTCCAAGTCCCAGTTCTGCAATAGTCACTCTGACCGTGGCCAATTCCCATCAACCCTTTTTGCTTCCATGACTTTCCCCCTGGGGATAATGCTTGGACCCTCAACCCTTCCAGCCCAGTGGAGGCAAGTGTGGGAGATGCTTGGATGACAGGCCCCTAACCTATGCACCTCACCTCCCTCTTGAAGAGGACTCTGAGTGGCTGTGCACTTCCCAAGTGCCCACTAACGCAGCTTGTTCCCACACACTGGACTGACTGCCGGTGCTTTGTATTAATTTCTCTTGAAAGCACTAGTGACTCTGGTAAACTAGATGTGACTGTATCCAACCTGTTTAAAGCCCTAGTTCCCGAATGATCCGTTGACCACCAGTGTCCTGCAGAGCACTGGTGGGTGGGCCAGCTGGCTGGTCACATGGTCGTAGGGCCCTCCATTTCCACCTGCTAAGCTATGTTAAAACGGCTAAATACATTGGACGCTCTGCCTGTAGGCAGAGGCTGTAGATGCTAAAGGTGCTATTCCTTCACCAGCGGAAAGAGGCAGCCCAGTCACAAATAGGCGGGCAGGCTTCCAAGCAGCGCTCGAAGAATGGTCCATGCACCAAAGTTTGGAGATGCCGGGCTTAAAGGATTACAAAGCACCAAGCCCGGGCTTACTACCACCTCTTGTTCCCATCAGCAACTGACTGCAACTCGCTCTGTCTGAAGTTGACCAGGGCTGTTAAAACTTTGGTCCTATTGGCTCACCCTAGATAGAAGAGCTCAAATCAGGTATTGGTGAGAATCAGGACCTCCTGTGAGGTCACTTAACTTCCCCAGCTGCTCCCTCTAGCTGGCAGACCTAGTTATCCCAAAAGTTGCGACCTCCGGTGTTGGTGTTGGATGAAGTATTGGCCTCAAGCTTCCAGAGGTGCTGAGTGCTCCCAATGAAGTAGGTGGGGTTTGCTGGTGCTTGGCTTACCGCACCGTGCAGCACCGTCTCTGTTGCTGATCTCGGCCAGTGCATGAACTGGAATAACTGTTCTTTCCCTTTACCTCCTAGGATAAATGGGCCCCTTGACTCCTGGACCAAGTTTCTATTTTTCCATAGTGGCTGCTGTGGCTTTGAAATGCCTGGTTCTCCCCTAGCCAACTTTGCCTTGTGAATGTGGATTAAACTGTCTTGTAAAATGCAATGTTAATATTTTGGAACCTATGATGATAAACCTTTTTTTCCACCTGACTTCAAAAGCAGCTTGTCTCTTCTCTGCCCCAGAGCTTGGCTGGCTCAGTAGCTGGGAAACAGAAAGTAGTTGGGGGGTGAGGGTCACTGCTGTAGTTCGGTCTTGGGGTACAAAGCTGGGCTCTCTGCAAATTCTAGAAGGTAGCACATGAAACTACTGCACCACCCCTACCTCTTCCAGGATGGGTCCCAGTCCACTGTTTGGCAGGAGAATGGCAACGCTGTCCTCTGAATATCCCAGTTCATCCCTGTGTCGGCACAAGGGGCAGTTCGGCAGATGGAAAGGGTCTTGTACCTTCTCTGGGGTTGCTCTGCACCAGCATGGCTAGTTCAAAGGTGCTGCAGAGCAATGATGAATTGGGGGCCCTCTGCCTCCGGAGCTGTCCCAGCAGCAGCGGCAAGGCCAGGGCTGGGGCACTGTCCAGTCCTGATGTGAAAACCCTACAGTGGAGCTCCAGACATGGGGAGGGTCCTGAAATTAACTGTCTAGAAAACCGGCCTTGCAGTGGGAGACTTAATGTGCCTAAACTACTGAGTTCATCAAAGAGGTGACTTCCAGAGTCTAGAAGTACCTCCAGAGAGCTGGTTCAACTGAACGAAGTGGGCTTGATATGGGAATGTCATGGTGAAATTCTCTCTGGCCTGTGATCAGCAGTAGTGCGGGCTAGGAGTCTCACACGTGCTCAACTTAACTCTACCCAACAGTAGGTGGGTGTGGCTGGTTTAGTTATACTGGCCAAACCATCTTGGGTGGCTGCAGTGATACTGGTATAAAACCTCCGCTGGGTCCCCCAACGGCCAGAAGCTATTCTGCTACAAGCCCTGTTTTCGGCCGATACCTCTCCGCACTAGGACTCTTTTCTTGGCGTAGCTATTTCCCTTTGGGGGTGATTCTCTTTACCAGCATGGCTATGTTGGTGACATGTAGACCAGGCCTAAATCTTAAAGAACTGACTTAGGCTGTTGGGTTTGAAGATATCTGGAGACCTTTGTTCTCCTGCCCAGTACGAAGCTTATTCCTTACAGAAGCTGTTGCCCTGGAAAAGGCAGTGATCTCTGCACACCTACCTGTGCTGTACAAATACCATGGTGGGGTTTCTATCGGGCTTGGAGTAGGAGCAGCTGGGGTGGAAATGTAGGTGCCTAAGGGGAGTAGACTATGTTAATTTACCAAAATTAATGTGAGCTGGCTAACTTCAGCCTGAATTGCTTTTCCAGTGGGTGCCACCTCCAGGAGCCCCTCCCTTGACCAAAGGGTGGAGACGATCACTCCTGGCCCCTCTCTGCACCCAGATTAAAGGGAAAGTACATCCCACACCCTCAACTGACTAGCCTATAACAATTCCTGGTAAGCAAACTGTTCAAAATCAAGCACCTCCTTTACGTAAACCCAGAGCTAAACGTTGCAGAAGCAGGCTTAGAATCGCTCTTAGCATGTCCATGGGGCTTGCACTCAGAGCTCTGGGAACATGGGCTAACCCTTCTACACCAGGGGAGTGTTGCTGTCTCCATTTTATAGATGGTTACCAGGCACAAAGGTGAGGTGGTTTGACCTCTGTGAGGTTGGTGCGGGAGCTGTGATTAGAATGTAAGAGGCCCAAGCTCTTAGTTCTGTTTCTAATCCACCAGGATGTGGTCTGGGTGAAGCCAGAATATGGTGCTACTCATCTTTCTAATTAAAAAGGCTACTTCATCTGGCAAAGATCACGTCAGGGAACAGTATGCTCACGGCAGTGCTTACTGTGAGGCTAAACTGATCCTGGAAAGTATTGAGGTTACAGCCACTATAGTCTGGCCAGCTAGAAACCTGTTCTAAGAAGAACTTTCCTTGATTTTTACTAATTGCTGGTGGGCTGATTAGTGAATACCTGCCCCCTTTCTGAGGCTGGGACACCATTCTACTTGGACAGCATGCTTTCCTGGTCCAACCTTGAGTGGTGAATCTCCTGGGCAGTAGTGGTGGTAAGTCTCTCTGGCGTTAACTTCAGCCATGCAGAAGGAAGGTTAGATAGTTGCCGAGCGCAAGCCCAATTAGGAAAGATCTTCTTGAATGCTTTAGAGAGGCAGCCTGGAATCAGAACCAAAGTGCAGGCCTGATGCGCAGTGCACAGCAGTAGCTGCATGCAAGGGGGAGAAACTTTTTTTTTTCCTGGGTGACTCACAGGGCCCTGGGGTGTAGCTGTTGTTGTGACTTCCATCCATCCCCTATCAGAAGTTTCTGGGCTCTTTCAAATACCAAATTAAAGGCAGGCCAGCTGGGATACTCTCTTGCGACATGTCCCTTGGCAGTCGAGACGAGAGCTTGGCTCAAACTGCAATGCCTGGAGCTGGGTTCCAGGACTCCAAAGGCCAGAGGTGTTTAGATGCAGGTATTCAGGCCTGTCCCGTTATCAAGAGCGGGGCTGGTTGCAAAATATGGGTCTGCTTTTGAAGAGAGCAGTAGCATATGTCATTAAACTAGGTAAAAAATATTTGCAGCACTTCCCCCTGAGGATGGAAGTCACAAGTGCTAACGTGTCAAAGAGCTATACTGCCACCTAGGGAATGCAGCCTGTCGCACATATAAGCCCATTGCACCTAAAACCGCTTTCTCCTTTAGCAGGGGATGTAAGGGTTGTGTGTTTGGCTTAGATGCAGTTGAGACCTATCCCCATTTAGGATTCTGCATGCTGTGGGTGCACAGAATTTATAACCGTCAATAGCCATGAAATCTATGTAGTTATGAATTTGTTAAACATTTTTCCCCTGGGCAGTGTCTCTTTACATGTAAATATGCCTCTTAGACAGCATTATCTGTGTGCACAATAGCAATGATTTGATTACCTCTGAATAATTTTTTTTTTTTTTTTTTTTTGTGGATGAAGCATCTGATGATGCAGCTTGTAGATATTCTATTGTGCTCTGCATTAATTCAGTTGCTCTTTCTTTGTTTGCATTTGATGGCTCTCCTGTTGTCTGCAGCCAGTTTTTCTAACACAGGGGCTTAATAAAATATGCATTAGCGCTACATGGCGATGTACGAGCTTTTTGAACTCCGCATGATTTTCATTCTTGCTCCTGGGCTTTCGCTCAAAATCTAACGTTCGTAAAGATGAAACGTTGTCCATCATTCATGCTCCAGGCTGCACGATCATTATTTATGCTTTAAAATTTAAGTGGGCGGGGATGGGATGGGAGGGGAGACCCACTGCATTTGGGATCTTAAGCATCACCTGCGAATTCACTCTGCGAGCACGTCTGCTAGTGGGAAGTGGGCCAAAGGCTCCCTGAGTTTTAGCAAGTCCTGGTGAATGGAGATCAGAACAACTCTGAGGTCCTTGTGCAGAGGAAGGAAAGGGGCTCGGGGGAGCGATAATTGGCTGGGAAGCCATTTCACCTCGAAGTCGTCCTCCTTGAATCCAACCAAAGCAGGTAGGAAATGAAAATTGCTCCCATCCGATGGGCTGGGCGGGAGGTCGAGACTTCTGCTGGAGCTAGTGCTCTAACAACAGAAGAGGAGCCACCGCAACGTTAGCTGCAGCACGTACACACCTCTCTGAGAAGCTGGGTGCGTACGGGGGCAGCGAGCGCCTTCCTCCACTCACAGTGCAGCTACCTTTCTATTTTTAGTGCACTTACCCAATCAGACTAGCACAGGTATGTTCCTGAGCTGGAAGCTACACCCGTAACTCCAGCATCGATGGACCCAGAGTGGAAAGAGTTGGTGATCTCAGTCAAGGGCCCCTGCCAATGTGCTCGGGCATGGCCTGGAGAGAGAAGGAGGAACAGGCAGCCTGGTGCAGTGCCAGGACACTGGGATGGTAGAGCGGCGCTCTGGGTTCAACGCTGCTACTGCCTCATTGTGTGACCTTGGGCAAGTCCCTTGTGCTTTCTGAGCCTCAGTTTCCCACCTGCAATGTGCTGACCTTCCTGTGTAACCCCCTCTCCCCCCTTTAGAGCAGCACGCTCTCTGTGGGTGCGCTACACGGGGAAGCATACAGTCCAGCACGCAGAGCCATACCCCTGCTGGCGCTGATCGAGCTCGTGCACTAAAAGAGCGAAGCCGCAGAAGCGAGAATGGCATGTGGAGCCTACCACCCCCTGTCGGTGCCTCAGTCTCTGACAGCTACATCGTCGGAGCAACTAGCCCCCCCCCGGCCCTGTGGCTACACACTAATTCTCGCACACCGGCTCGGTCACAGGTATGGCTCCTTGAGCTGGAGTTCACACCTTCCGCCTGTAGTGTAGACATCCCCTCTACGAGCTGAGGGGTGTTACCCTGGAGGGGAAGGGAGAGCGTCGTTCAGGCCCAATCAGTCCTTCCTCTCTCCTGGGAGCAGCAAGTCTGGGACGTAGTCTGGCAGCCCCTGCCTTGCATCACACTGGCTTCTCCTCAGCTTCCAGTCACTACAGCCCTGCCCTCGATTTGGAGCTGCGGGGGGGAGGGAGGGGCAACAAAAGGCTTTTTATCCTGTTGTCAGTCCCAAGCCCTTCCTCCCGCAGTCACCTGGCTGCTGGACACGCTCGCATGCACCGCTAATGCGGCTGCCAGCTGGCTCGGCCGAGGCAGGAGGCGGCCTCACGTTGCTCTCTGTGGCCAGGTGGCCAGCCAGGCTGTGAATTAGCTACCCTCCACATACACTGAACTGTGGGTGTCATTTAGATGTAATAAGATAAGGCCCAGACATCACAGGGATACAAACGCATCCTTAAAAGGTTGTTTGTGGGAGGGTTGAGTAGCTCGGCTCACTGGGATTTCATAATTACCTGGTGTTTGTTTAATACTCAGCCCTTAGAATCATAGAATATCAGGGTTGGAAGGGACCTCAGGAGGTCATCTAGTCCAACCCCGTGCTCAAAGCAGGGCCAATTCCCAACTAAAGCATCCCAGCCAGGGCTTTGTCAAGCCGGGCCTTAAAAATCTCCAAGGAAGGAGACTCCACCACCTCCCTAGGTAACGCATTCCAGTGCTTCACCACCCTCCTAGTGAAATAGTGTTTCCTAATATCCAACCTAGACCTCCCCCACTGCAACTTGAGACCATTGCTCCTTGTTCTGTCATCTGCCACCATTGAGAACAGCCGAGTTCCATCCTCTTTGGAACCCCCCTTCAGGTAGTTGTAGGCTGCTATCAAATCCCCCCTCATTCTTCTCTTCCAGTTCCCTCAGCCTCTCCTCATAAGTCATGCGCTCCAGACCCCTACTCATTTTTGTTGCCCTCCGCTGGACTCTTTCCAATTTTTCCACATCCTTCTTGTAGTGTGGGGCCCAAAACTGGACACAGTACTCCAGATGAGGCCTCACCAATGTCAAATAAAGGGGAACGATCACGTCCCTCGATCTGCTGGCAATGCCCCTACTTATACAGCCCAAAATGCCGTTAGCCTTCTTGGCAACAAGAGCACACTGTTGACTCATATCCAGCTTCTCGTCCACTGTGACCCCTAGGTCCTTTTCTGCACAACTGCTACCTAGCCATTCGGTCCCTAGTCTGTAGCTGTGCATGGGATTCTTCCGTCCTAAGTGCAGGACTCTGCACTTGTCCTTGTTGAACCTCATCAGGTTTCTTTTGGCCCAATCCTCTAATTTGTCTAGGTCCCTCTGTATCCGATCCCTACCCTCTAGTGTATCTACCACGCCTCTTAGTTTAGTGTCATCGGCAAACTTGCTGAGAGTGCAGTCCGCTCCATCCTCCAGATCATTAATAAAGATATTAAACAAAACCTTCTTCTATTAAATCAAGTGGCAGAGGCATTGCTACTTCTAGCTACTGTAGGCCTGGATGCCACGTGAAACTCAGGCTGCCATAGCTCCGGCACTCAGGGGAGAGGGAAATTCACTGCACTATGCCAACCTAACCCCCGGGGCAGACACAGTTATGGAGATGGAGGGGGAGGAATAGCTCAGTGGTTTGAGCATTAGCCTGGTAAACCCAGGGTTGTGAGTTCAATCCTTGAGGGGGCCACTTAGGGATCTGGGGCAAAATTGGTCATGCTAGTGAAGGCAGGGGGCTGGACTCGATGACCTTTCAGGGTCCCTTCCAGCTCTATGAAATAGGTATATCTCCATATATTATTATATGGAAGCAGTGGGCCGTTGCTCAGGGAGGTGGTGGTCCTACAGCACTGGACAACCCTGTAGGCGGAGTCTATGGTGCCTTAGCCCCTGTAGGGTAGGCAAGGCCTTACAGGCCCCCCCCCCCCTCACTGAAGTCTCGGAGCCCCTTACATGTTTGAGTGTATTCCTCCTGACAGCCCCCTGGTGTGACAGGGCAGTGCTGTTATCCCCAGGGTACAGATGGGAACTGAGGCACCAAGACCAAGGGACTTGCCCAGGGTCACACAGGGAATCTGTGGCAGAACATGGACTTGAACCGGAGTCTCCCAGAGCTCTTCCCTTAAAACTCCCCCAGGCCTCAGGGTGACCCACTGTGGAGGTAACGAGTCAGGCAGGCCTGGTAGAGGCTCTGCAGGCTGGGGTCATGCTGTCCTTTTGGTGTCCTGTTTGGGACTGGCCTGGTAACGGGGGTTATTTAGTCTGCAGAAGAGAAGAGTGAGGCGGGATTTGGTAGCTGCTTTCAACTACCTGAAAGGGGGGGGGGGGTCCAGGGAGGATGGAGCTTGGCTGTTCTCAGTGGTGGCAGATGACAGAACAAGGAGTAATGGTCTCAAGTTGCAGTGGGGGAGGTCTAGGTTGGATATTAGGAAACACTATTTCATTCAGAGGGTGATGAAGCACTGGACTGGGTTCCCTAGGGAGGTGGTGGAATCTCCATCCTTAGGGGTTTTTAAGGTCAGGCTTGACAAAGCCCTGGCTGGGATGATTTAGTTGAGGATGGGTCCTGCTTTGAGCAGGGGGTTGGACTAGATACCTCCTGAGGTCCCTTCCAACCCTGATATTCTATGGTTGGCCGTGCCTTAGTGCCACGGTGCAGGGACGGACTGCAGCGGGCTCAGTGGGGCCAAGTGAACCCAGCAGTGAGACAGGAGCTGGATGTGGCACCAGAGGGGGCGAAGGGAGGTCACGCAAGCTTTAGGCTTGGCTTACACAAGGCTTCCCCCCACCTCCCCGAACCCCAGGGGTGGGGGCTAGAAGCCAGGGCAGAACCCCCCCTCCCCCCAGCAGGCTCTCTCCAGATGGAAATACAGCCCCTGGGGTGGCATTTCAGCAGGTCCAGGAAGCCCCAAAGGGCAGCTGTGTCAATGAGCCCAGGGACCAATGGGAAGGGAGCGCCTCGGCACTGCAGGGAAGAGCGGGGGTCACATGGGGGGCCTGGTTCTCCCATGGTATCACAAAGGCTTCCCCTGCCCTGCCTGAAGGAACCGGACCGACCCCTGCACCCCGGCGTGCTGTCACGGACACACGCAGCCCGGCAAGCAGACAAACACCGCACAGACGCTGCCAGAGATGCACTCGGTCTCCACTGTCCCGGCCTCCCCTAGGCCCTTTCGGCTCCTTCCAGCCCCCCTACTGCTCCTGCTCAGACCCCCCCTCCCCCCCGCAGTTGCTTTAGCTCAAAATCCAATGTTAGTAAAGATGAAACTTTGTCCATCATTATTTATGCTTTAAAATTTAACCGGGGGGTGGGGGAGATGGGAGGGGAGACCCACTGTATTTGGGATCTTAAGGATCACCTGCAAATTCATTCTGCGAGCACGTCTGCTAGTGGGAACCGGGCCAAAGGCTCCCTGAGTTTTAGCAAGCCCTGGTGAACGGAGATCAGAACAACTCTGAGATCGTTGGGCAGAGGAAGGAAAGGGCTCGGGGGAGCGATAATTGGCTGGGAAGCCATTTCACCTTGAAGTCATCATCCTTGAATCTAACCAAAGCAGGCAGGAAATGAAAATTGACCAAGGGTGTTTGCTCTGTGGCTTTGCTGTCCTCCTGGGAGCCAGCAGGGGTCAGCGTTACTGCAGGAATGGACCGGAGGCAGCTGGCTAGCCCCATGCACTGACAGCCAGGCATTGCAGGGGTGGGGTGGCCTGGCTTATGCAGAGCAGAATGCTGGAGTCCCTCACTCCATCTCCCTCCAGGCTGGAGTGCTTCCCCTCCGCTGGCCGGGCACAGAGCCTGCCTGCTCTGGGACGCAAACCCCAGTCTCCGGGGCAGGTCACACCCACGCATCTGAGATCTCTGGGCTCTTCTAACCACCACAGAGACTAGCCGAGTCGCTTCTGCGCTGCTCCGCACATTTTGTCATTGGAGCCGTCCATCCGCATAAACGCCAGCCTGAACCTCTGCCCAGATCTCAAACCCATTTCATTTCCCTGCCTCTCAGGGTGCTGGTCCCTGAGCACCCCCACACCCCGAAAAGCTCCGCTCCCCGTGTTTACAACCTGGTCTCCCATGCCTGAGGCGAGGGGTTCAGACTCCTGGTACCTTGTGGAGTTTGAGGCGGGGACAATCTCCTCCATCATTTGGGGCTTGGAAACTTAATGTCTCTGTCCAAGCCTTCCCGGCTTCCGAAGGCTCGGAATCAGGCCAGACACGCTCCCCCGTTCCTAGAGCTGGAAACCCCCCAGGCTGCAGCCCCCCAGCCAGTCCAGCCTACCTCTGCTGGGGCTTCCGCTGAGCCCACTGCTCTGGGGCGGAGTGGGGGGCACAGAGCCCACTGCTATGGGCTGGAGGAGCGTAGGAGTCCTGGCAGGCCCACCCTGGGGCGGAGCCACTCCAAGGGCACCTCTGGGGGCCATCTGACCTTGTCAAGCCCCTTGTCAAGCAGTGGAGAGGGGAGGATGGTCTGCCAGGCCCCCTGCTCAGGAGGTGCGGCCTTCCCGTCACCTCCATAGCCCTCTGCTTGAGAGATGGCCCCCCCCTCCCCACCGAATCCCCAGGGCCATTTGTCTGGGAGGTGGGGCAGTGCAGACAGAGGGCTCTCCTCCCCATGCGGGAGATGAGGTGCGCCCCCCCTGAGAGAGAGGTGAACACTGGGGAGGTCAGTGGGGTGGGGGAGGATGAAGAGGAATGAGGGGAGTCTGGGATTGGGGGGCTGCATTCTCTTGTGGGGGGGTCAGGTCCCCCAGCAGGACGCTGTGAGGTGGCTGTGCTGTCAGGGGCTGACAAGCCCACTAATGGCTCCTTGTTAGTGCCGTGGAGAGGGAGCTAAATGGGAAACAAATGGCTTAATTGAGGCAAAAATGATAGCAATTAGTGTCAGCAAATCCAATTAAGAGCGGCTGGCGGGTTACCTTGGGCCTGTCATTGGGCGCACGTGCAGCGCCGGCAACGCGCGGCGCAGTCCCATGGCTCACGTCCTAGAAACGCAGGGAAATGGGGCCAGGGGACAGCGCTCGCTGCCAGTGCCCCCCAGAGAACGCCCTTCATTAACGGCCCCGGCCCTTCAGGCAGGAGGACGCTGCTGCCTCCACGGCCTTGGTCCAGAGCCTAACTAGGGCAGTGAAATGGATGTGCCAACTGGGCTCCGTGGGGAGGAGAATCGCCAGTAACTGGGCCCCCATCGGTGGGGTGGGGGCATAAAGTGGAAATTCCGGCTCCCAGGGAGCAACCCCCCAGCTCCCAGTGAAACACAATCAGCATGCCCCCCCAAACCCCTCACGGCAAAGGGGGCCAAGGACTGACTGGGAAATGATCTGCCTTTCCTCCAAGAGGCAGGCACGCCCAGTGCAGGCCGAAGGGTTTGCCCAGCCTCCACAGCTCTGAAGCCGGGGGTTGTCCAGCACTGCGGGCATGCACTTTTATTTTATCTCAGGACACAAGGGACCCAGATCCTCAAAGGTATTTAGGCACCTAGCTCCCACTGCTTTCCTCCCTTTGAGGAGCTGGGCCAATAAGTCCCATTGTCTGGAAGCCCAGACTCTCCTGAGCACCAACTGCCCCCTTGCAAACCTCTTTCACGCTGGTCCCTGTGTGCTCCAGGCCCTGCCGGGCCCTGGACCACCCCTGCTGCTTGGTCTTGTGCAGTACGGACCCTCCTGATAATGACAGCCAGACAGACCTGCCTGGGTAAGGTCAACTCTAACCCACGTCCTTGTCAGCCAATCCCGTTGATGCCCCTCAATTCTGATTTGCTTCCTCCCACTTACGACCAACCCTGCCAAACAGAGAGCAGTTGGGTTTCTGATGAGCACAGGTGGTCTCCAGGATGACCCCACCAACCCATTATCACTTGTGCCCAGCAGGATTTGAGCCCTGATCTCCGCAAGGAGAGGCCCAGGCCCAAGCCCACCAAACCTGCTCACTGGGCCACGGAGCCCCCCACGCCACACAGCCGGGGTGTCATCTCCCTGCAGCATCACCACCTCGCCCAGCGTCACGGGTTCAGCTCGGCCATAGGTATCTGATCTGCTGGGCTCGGTCTCACTGATGGGCATGGATGGGGCTGCCCAGACGTGAGCACCGGGCATGATGCGTGCCAGCGGAGAGCAAGCACCGTGCCATGGCTGCGGGAGGTGTGAGAGCATCCAGGGTGCCCGGGGAAGCAGGCTTGTCAGGCACTGGCTGTGCCTGGCTGCTACCTCCCTGCCTGGTTCAATGAGAGGTTGATCCATCACTGTGCTCACAATGGGTGGGAGCACCCTCCAGCTGAGATGAAGCTGCCTATATGAGCACTCCCTGCTCCCCCCATGCCTCCCACCCAGAGGTGAAAGTGAGCCGGTACGGTCTGGTACGGTGTACCGGCAAGAGCTGGTATGCCGGGCCGGACTGGACCGGCTTCTCCGGTGGTGATTTAAAGGGCCCAGGGTTCCAGCCGCTGCGGGGAGCCCCGGGCCCTTTAAATCACCGCCAGAGCCCTGCCGCCGCTACCCCAGCCCTAGCCCGAGCTCTGCCGCCCCGGGGTAGCGGCGGCAGGGCTCCCGCGGTGATTTAAAGGGCCCGGAGCTCCACGGCGGCCAGAGCCCCAGGCCCTTTAATTTGCCCCTGAGCCCCGGGGCTCCCAGACGCCTCTGCAGCTGGTCGCTCCGGGGTGATTTAAAGGCCCTGGAGCTCCCAGCCACAGCCGGAGCCCCAGGGCCTTTAAAGTTTGAAAGGCCCCGCCTCTTCCAGTTGAGGCCACGCCTCTTCCGGTTGAGGCCACGCCCCACTCGGGGCTCCGGTATACCGGTAAGTCCTTTAAGTTACTTTCACCCCTGCTCCCACCCAGCTTTGCTGGTGCCTGCCATCCTGGTCTACTCCCTGCTGTTAGTCTCAAGCGGGGCTCCCCTGAGGGGCGGTAGCCATTTATGCGGAACTGTTTTGACAGGGTTTTGTGGGATTGGATGGACGGCCCCAAACTCACTGTCCTGGGAACCCCAAGATATGGTTTTGGGTTCATTTCTTTTTCACCTTAGTGCAACATAAACAGCTCTGCTCCTCCCCAGCCACAGCAATATCCGTGCCAGCAGGATCCAGTTCCCCAATAGTCTCCTTTCTCCAAGCCCTTAAGGAATGACCCTTAAGAGCCACAGCCTATAGACTATAAACTCCTTGTGGCAGGGACCATCTTTTTGCTCCGTGTTTGTACAGCGCCTAGCACCATGGGGTCCTGGTGCTGTAATAGCACTGTAAGAGGGGCAGGGCAGACGTGGGTTATTTTGACCGTCTGATTGGAGTGTGACTCACGGCAGGGGCAAGGCTTAGGCTCTGTGTAAGGATAATACTTTGCACTTTCAGCCAAAGAATTTGCACCTGACAAACATTCACTGATCCCCACCCCCCGAACCCTCCTAAGACCCAGATACAGACTATTCGATCCATTTCACAGATGGGGGAACTGAGGCCCAGGGAGGTCACACAGGGAGCAAAGTGGTGGACATGGGAATGATCCAGGAGGCCTGGCCCTTGCTTTAACTGCTAGAAGAAGCCCTGGTGAAGGAAATGAGAACTCCAGCTGTACCACTCAGTAACTCGGTGTGTCTAACTAAACCCTGAGGTATCCTTCGAGAACCAAAGGCAGGGAAGCGTGCACGCTACTCCGGGCACGGATGTGTGGGGTGTGTGACTCATGCAGTGACAGGGAGTCATTTTCAGGATCAATTAGCCTCACCCACACGCTCTCCCAGACTCACATTTTGTTGAAGACATGGTGAGATATTAGCTTAGAAACACGGGAGGCAACAGGGAGGGCTGAGGTTAGGCAACCCGCTCCGTTCTCCGGAGGCCCATCATCTGCTAACCAGGCCTTCGTGCTTGGGTTTTCCCCATGCCCTCCTTGCCCGGGAGCAGTGCTCCTGAGAGCACTGTTTGGGAGGCGGGAGCCCGACCCCCTTGGTCCGTTACTCACATCACATTGTGCCTTCTCTGAGCGTCTTCCCCAGCTCACCGGCGCCACGGCCCCGATTCAGGCACCTTCAGTGCAAGCGGATTTTATTGGCAAATTCCAGAAACAGCGAGAAAATGAGAGAGAAAACGAGAGGATTGGTACGAAAACTGGGCCGGTACCTCGAACGCCAGCGCACTCTCTAGTATCCCGGATAATTGGCCTACAGGCAGGGAAAAGGCCTTTAACTCACAGGTGAAGGGCCGCTGTCCCCTTCCACTCATTCAGTCCCACGGCCCCAGGAATGAGGACCTCGGAGAAGCAGGTCACCACTCACAGGGCACACGGCTCTTTGGCTCTGTATTCATGACGTCTCCCGTTGCATCACACCCTGAAACTGGCTTCATCTGTCTCCTGCTTCCCTTGCCCCGCTGGGCCACGCTGAGCTGGACATTAGTCAATAACCCAGGGGGGCATCCATTTCCTGCCCCGCACAGGCTGGAAGTCAGGGCCAGTGGGCCACGGGTCAGGGACTTTGAAGGTAAGACTTGGCCTGTCACCAGGTGACTGTCCCGTTTAAGAGGAAATGGGGACTGCCCCCCCTGTGATATGAATTAGTTTCCTCCCAGCCACAGGGGCAGGACTAATTGGGGTCAGGTGATAAGCACCTGTACTGGAGAGCAGCTGGGCGGCTGTGTAAAGCTCTGAACTGAAGCAGGGTCTGGAAGAAGCAGGGGGCTCCAGGGGAACAGCCTGGGAGTTGGGTTGCCCAGAAGGGGCTGGGAGCTGAGTCCAGTGGTTGGGCTGGAGAGGAACCCGAGAGGGGGTGGAAGAATCTTGGTTTTGTTTGGCCCTTTGTTACCCTGGAAGGGGTTAAGTTTTAGTGCCACGTGCCACCAACAGGGCGGGGCTGCAGAGCCGCCATGCCTGTGACCAGGGCGTGTTCCCTGCAAATGCCGGGGGAGCGGATTGGCTACGAGCAGCCGTGTGAGGTGTTCAGCTAGACCGTGACTAACCAGCCCCAGACGTGCGAGTGCCGCGTGCAATGGAACGTACATAGTGGCCCAGCGGCTAGGGCACCAGAGGAGGAACCAAGGTAGGGTGACCAGATGTCCCCATTTTATAGGGACAGTCCCGATTTTTGGGTCTTTTTCTTATATAGGCTCCTATTACCCCCCATCCCTGTCCCGATTTTTCACACTTGCTGTCTGGTCGCCCTAAACCAAGGAGGTAGGTAGGAGGGTTCTGGGGACAGGAGCATAACCATGCTTCTCACTAACTGTTGCAAACTAGCCCATTAAACAAGCTGGCCCAGAATCAAACCAAAGCAAACGCTAACCTCCATCCAGGAGCCAGTCTCAGGCTCTGGCAGGCTCAGAGAAGAGGCTACGGACCCAGTGAGCTGCCCTGACACAACATCATTTTGCCACAATAAGATCACAGGGATGGACCCCCGTGTCCTCTAGACTCCTCACCCGCCTGGCACCTTCTCTGCCCTTCCCTTCCCTGAGTCCCGCTTGCTGTCCTCTCAGCCTGCTCTCCTCCACCTGAGCTCATCTCCTGCACTAAGCAAATCGGCTCTGACACTCGGTTGGCAGGCGTCTCCAGCAGACCCTTTCTGTAGCATTCCAGGGCTGCCTCGGCCCTCCCGTGGGAGGGAGCTGGGCACGGTGCCTGCCAGTCGATCTAAAAGCAAGAGCAGGGTTGCAGGCCACCAATCCTCCCCCGATGGAATTCATGCTCTGCTCCTCTATTGTCCCGAATGACTTGCAGTCCTCTGGACGCAGCATCCAAGAACTCCAGTTCTGTTTTCTTGCAGGAGGCAGCTCAGACAGACCATCTAGCTGAGACCAGCTCAGGCACTCGGGACTAGAACTGGGAGAAATTGTTCATGCCACATTTATTTTTGGCGAAAAACAGCAGATTTGGCCTCCCAGAAACATTTCACGGATTCGGGTCCATTTCACCAGTTGTTTCAGTTAAAATATATATAAATATACTCTGAAAAAAATCAAAATGTTCTGATTTTTTTTTTTTTCAGTTCAGAATGACTTTTGGTTTCAAACTTTCCTCTAATTTTATTTGGAAAAGATCAGCAATGTCTTAATACAATGATCAGAATTGAAAAGCAACATTTTGTTCAACCTGCAACTAATTTTTTTTTGACTTTCTGATTCACTGAAGAGTTAAAAAAACAATTGTTTTCGGAGCAACCCGCAGCAAATTATTTTTTTCAATGTTTTGGACTTGCCAGTGAACTGAAAAAAAAGAATTATTTGCACAGATCGAGTCGGACTTCCTCTGCAAGGGACCGTGGTGATGGCTCAAAGGCTTCAGGGCAGTGGGGCAGGGACTGGTGCAGTGTGAGGGGATGGTGGGAGGAGGAACATGCAAGGATTGCCGCAGTAGTCGCTCTGGTCAGCTAACAGACTAGTGCAGGGGTGGCCAACCTGGGGCTCCGGAGCCACATGCGGCTCTTCAGAAGTTAATATGCGGCTCTTTGTCTAGGCACCAACTCGGGGGCTGGAGCTACAGGCACCAACTTTCCAATGTGCTGGGGGGTGCTCACTGCTCTGCCCCAGGCCGGGCCCCCACTCCACCCCTTCCTGCCCCCTCCCCTGAGCCTGCAGTGCCCTCGCTCCTCCCCCCGACCCCCCAGAGCCTCCTGCACGGCACGAAACAGCTGATCGGGAGGTGTGGGGAGGAAGGAGGAGGCGCTGATCAGTGGGGCTGCCGGTGGGTGGGAGGTGCTGGGAGCGGCAGCGGGGGGAGCGGATGGGGGGCTGCTGACGTATTACTGTGGCTCTTTGGCAATGTACATTGGTAAATTCTGGCTCCTTCTCAGGCTCAGGTTGGCCACCCCTGGACTAGTGGGTCTCTGACAATGGCCACCACCAGATGCACCATGAGAAAGTCCAAGAAAGCCCATAATGGACAATAATAAAATAACGTAACCTGCCCAATCCTAGGTATCAACATCTTCCCACAGAAGACTCCGCTGAGTAGGTAACAGCTACACGATGACCCAGCCACACACATGCCTCATCCCCCTTTAATCCCCTGAGTTGCTTAAGCACAGAATGGCACGATCCCGCCTGGGGGTGACTGGTGCTTCCTCTCTGAGGTGACTCAGCAACAGACGTCACAGATTATATGAACCAAAGCCGCTTTGCCTACTGAGGAAATGCAGCCACCTCTGGGGTGGAATGCAGCTGCTTTTTAACAGCTCTGAACAACGCTGGTCAAGATTCTAGAACAGGAAGTGAATTAGAACGGAAGTTTTAGTAAGTAATGATGGATTTACTTTCCCAAATTGGAATCTGTCCAGAGCTCTCGGGTTCTTTAGGGGGGAAAAAGCACCAGCAGACTTGTACTTGTACTTGTACTCTTGAGAAAAGTGCCAGGGGACCGTTCACAATCACAGGCAGTCAGCGCCTCTGAGAGATGACGTGTCCGGCATTGCAAAACCCCCTATCACCAGGCTGGAATATAAGCTCCATCCTCAGCACTCCCTGCTGATTTACTATGAACACCTCCCTGGTGCCTTCCAACCAGACCCCCGCTGCTCTAACGTGAGCTCTGCCTGCACAAGACGCGGCTGATGTGATGAGTCTGTAGTGACTGGCTGTGTTGCTCTGACTGGCCCACTGAGTTAAGTCCAGGGGTGAGACAGAAGAGATAAGGGAAATTCCTTACACTCCAGGGCACTCACCATGTCTCCCCCATTAAAGGATACGACTCATGCAGGGGAGAGAGAGATGGAGAACATATGGATCAGCCACTTGGTAACCTGGTCTTGGCGGCCTCTCCATCATAGTCAACTGTCTAGTGCGATGGGGGTGAGATTCCTGGTGCAATGGACCCTTGAAGAGCCTGGCATCTGAGCAGTGTCAGCTCCAACTAGCCCTGCGCCATGGCAGGCAGGGCCTGATGCCGTGTGCTAGAGTCCCATGCCTGCTGCTGGGCAGAGTAGACTGAAGAAGGCCTCGGTCTCCAACTCCCTTTGCTTCCAGAGGAGTTTCTGCATGCAGAGGTGTTTCAGGATCAGGCTCCTCAGGCCTCTTATGAGTTCTGTTTATGATCTGTGGAGCCACAACGATGGGAATGGGCTTGGTCTTCCCAAATCCCATTGGCTGGGTTGGGTATTTGCAAAGCGCTGAGACCCAGGGACCATTGTATTTGAACTCCCCAAGCTCTGGGAAGCTCCAGTTTGGGTCCATATCACACACCTTCAGGTGACCGCTCGGTCTGCTTCAGGTGCTGGGGGTGTCTTGATAAGGGCCAGAGCACCCCTTGTTGGTAGCATGAGGAGTTTGGCTACCTCCGCAGAGCTGGTCTTGCTCCCACTGAGATCGATGGCCGACCTCCCATCGACTTTCATGGGGGCTGAGCCAGGCTGGTGGGTTGAGAAGAAGATGCCCCAGCGGAGCTATCGGACACCTTGCACTGTACATGGAGCTATCGCCTAAGTCCAGCGCCCTCCACCCCAGCCAGGATCTGCAACTGACTCAGCTATGCCACCTGGGTGAAGGCTGCTGAGAGGTTCTTAAAGGATCAACATGGACAACGGATCTCTGTCCGTAGGTAGAGAGAGGAGACTAACGCAGTCCCAATACCCTGCTGGGCCTGAAACCCAGCTGACCGGGACTGGAAAAACCCAAGGATCACCGGTGGGGCCAGCGCTTCCTCACTGCCGCCTTCTCAGTCACCGAGCCCCCAGATGGGATCAATAGTGTCGAGAGATGGGTTCTTAAGTCAGGGCCTGGCCTCGATTGAGAGCAGCTGGTATCCTGCCCTCTCCCTGAAGGAAATAACTACATGCTGCACCAGCCTTCGGCCCAGCACCCTTCTCATGCTGCCTGGATCTCCCACCACCCAAAACAGTTGCTCTGGGAGGGACTTTATGGGTGCTACAGTGAAAGAAAAGACAACCTTCTCCATGCCCAGGACAGCCACCGCCTGGGCTTTCGAAAACTCTCTCTGACCCTGGGGATCTGACTCGGATTGCAAATTCTGTCCTACCGCTGCCCCATATGAGCTCTAGGTGGCCGGTGAGTAGGAGGAGAGGGCATTCGGGAGCTGCCTTCTGTAGGGCAGAGGGCAGCAAAATGTAGTTCCTTCTGCGGGCTGTCATGCCGGATGCTTCCCAGCGCCCTTTTCCTAAGGCTGGGCTGCATCTTCTCCTCCAACTCAAACTCGACTTTGTCTGATGTTCAGAGAAGTGAGAGCAGGCCCTTCTCGCATTGTTGCTGCTGGTTCCCAAGCCGCTCTGCCGTCTGTTGCTCATGTTCTCTGAATTCTTTGAGGTTCACCTGTCGTTCAAGCCAGACGATCCTACTCCCCTTGCCGTTGTTTGAGTCCGTCGTACGGAAGCTGCCAGGGAGTAGGGGGGTAGGAATCAAGGCGGTCTCCATGCGTTTCCCGCAATGCTCTGCAGCCATGAGGCAGATGTCCTACCAACAGCCATCCATCATCCACGCAAGAGTGCTCCCTCTCACATAAATCATGTTAGAAAGACAAGACACAATGGGGCTTTTAATTATAGAAACCATTACAAAGGATTAATGATGGCAGCAACGTGATGGATCGCCGCCGATACTCCCAAAGTTTAATAAAGCTAACGTACTTTGGGTCCAGCGGGGAGAACAATGAGCTAATGCTCCCTGATGTGTTTGCTTTAACAACCACTGGACGTGAGGGATATCTGCCTCCTCCCCTTCTCTCTCAGGTGTTTGCTGACAGCTGTTTTTGGCAAAGGAGGTGGTTGGCCTGGGATTAACTCCTTCAGCCTCTCAGAGAGCGCCACCATGCAAAGTGACGGCTCACAGGGCTGTACATGGGCCATCTGGCTGGGAAAAGGCCCCAGACACAGTAACCGCCGGGCGGGACGGCTCAGAGAACTGGGGATGGGATAGGATACGTCTCCTTTAGGCTGGTGGGATGGACCATCGGGTCTGGCAGCATCAAAACCATGTCTCATCAAATGCAATTTGCTCCCCAAGGCTCACAAGACTTGAGCAAGTTCCCGAGATCTTGGGTGCGTTGCTTAGAACGAAACCTGGGAAAGCCCAAACCATCGCACCGCCCAGCCCTCTAGTAGCTGAGTGTGGTGCCTCAGAGGTACTGTCCTCTCTGACCACTAGGGAGCTGCTGGTGGGGTTCCTTCTGGGTGCTTTGATTGGGCTATCACTCATCGCCCCACTCCACTCGCTCACGACCTTGTCCGGGCAACCTCTCGCTCACAATCGTCTGAGCAGGGAGTTGACGCATCTGCTTTCCTTTCGAACCCTCACAGGAGTGGCACGTGGTCAGATAATATCCCCTGGGGTCCTGCCAGCTGCCGTTCCTCACATTGCATGCTTCTTACTGGCTGGGCGAGGCCCACGTTTGTCTGTTTATCACCTCGAACTATCTATCCCTGCCTTAGCTAGCTAGCGGTCTTCTATCTTCTCCATGGATTTGCAGACACCCTCACCCCATTACGGTAGCATTTGCTAGTAGACCTCTCTGCAGAAATTTCTGGGGCCCCCCAAATTGTTCTCTTTCTCCTTTGTGCTCCCCGAAAGAGGCGTGTGTGCCTGGTACCAGGCTGCCCAGCGAAGGAGGCTGCCATCCTTTACTAACCTACTTAGAAGACACTAGCAGATAAAACGGTTCAGGAAAATGCAAAAAGTCGACAATTGGTTCCATTTGCCTGGGGCTCTAATTATCTCTCCCCCAATGAGGCCGGCTCAGCAGTGTAAGCAGGGCGGCTGTCACTTGGCATAGGCCGTCCCCAAGCATCCTTGCACTGCCTGCTAGGCATATGGGACACAAACACGGAGAGACTAAAGAGTCGCATTTAGCTGTCTGGAGGAGGGGGCGGCGGGGGGGGGGAAGCTGCGCTGGCGCGTTGAGCTGCAGGGTAGAGCGCTGATGGTGAGGCTCTGATTACAGCAGGGGAGGCTCGGCCCCTGGGCCTGTGTTTTTGACTGGCCCAGTTTCCATGCTATCTTTAAGTACCTGATAGTGGAAGTGAGCGTAGGGTTGCCAGGTGTCCGGTTTGCGACTGGAACGCCTGGTCAAAAAGGGACCCTGGCGGCTCCAGTCAGCACCGCTGACCAGGCCGTTAAAGGTACGGTTGGCGTGGGGCTGGCAGGCCCCCTACCCGGCTCAGTGCAGCTCCCCAGAAGTAGCAACATGTCCCTCGGCTCCTAGGCGGAGGGATGGCCGGGGGGCTCCGCGTGGCACCTGCAGGCGCAGGCAGCGCACAGAGCCCCCTGGTCGCCCCTGCACCTAGGAGCCAAGGGACATGTCGCTGCTTCCAGGAGCCGCCTGGAGCCTGCACCCCTTTTTGTGCCCCAATCCTCTGCCCCAGCCCTGAGCCCCCTCTCAGAAACCACACCCCAACTGCCAGCCCTGAGCCCCTTACCGCACCAAAACTCCCTCCCAGAGCCCGCACCCCAAACCCCCTCCCATGCCCCAACCCCGTCCCAGCCCTGAGCCCCCTCCTGCACTGAAATGCCATCCCGGAGCCTGCACCCCAAATTCTCTCCCGCACCCCAACCTGCTACCCAGCCCTGAGCCCTCTTCCACACCCAAACTCCCTCCTGGAGCCCACACCCCGAGCCCCCTCCCATGCCCCAACCCCCCGTCACAGCTCAGAACCCCCTCCCACACTCCAACCCCCTCTGCCCCAGCCTGGAGCCCCCTCCTGCACTCAAACCCCTCATCCCTGGCCCCACCGCAGAGCCCACATCCCCAGCCCAGAGCCTGCACCCCCTCCCCCACCCCAATCCCCTGCCTCAGCCCGGAGCCCCCTCCCACACTCCAAATCCTTTAGCCCCGGCCCAGAGCCCCCTCCTGCACCCCAAACCCCTCATCCCTGGCCCCACCGCAGAGCCCTCACCCCTGGCTGGAGCCCTCACCCCCTCCCATGCCCCTGCCCCAGCCTGGTGAAAATGAGTGAGTGAGGGTGGGGGACAGCAAGCGACGGGGGTGGGGGAAGGAATGAGTGGTGGGTGGGGCCCTCGGAGAAGGGACAGGGGCAGGGCCCCGGGGCAGGGGGCGGGGCAAGGGTGTTCGGTTTTGTGCGATTAAAAAGTTGTCACTCCTCAGTGAGAGAGATGCACACAAGGCCGGGCTCCGCTGTACAAAGCAGGACAAGGGGCCCAGCCCACAGAGCAGGGGCGGATTAAGGCACCAACTATTCCTAGTAAATTTGCCATTGACTTGGGTGGGAGAAGGAGCAGGGTCATATCGCTGGGAATGGGTGTGAGCCCCATAGACACTCAACCAAGCTCTGTGCCTCCGAACTGCATTGTGCCACCCACGGACACCTCCTGCCAGGGCACCCAGGCAGCTGTCATCGCTGAGGTGTAACGGAGGGCAGGATTCGGCCCCGTGTGTTGTACGTTGTTTTACTCCATCTCAGTCAAAGGGAGGCGTTTAATCCGAGCCGGGTTCTGATGCAATCTACCCCAGGAAACCGGAGCGCAGAGCAGTATGTGAACTGGGCGGGGTTCTCGTATGCTGCTTTGGATAGCCTGATGGATTCTGCACTTCCCAACAGCCAGTGCTGGTTGCTAAGACCTCGGGGTTCAGTTTTGCCAGAAACTGTGATTTTTAAGGTAACGCTGGTATATGCCCAGCAATGAATCACACGATCGCCGTGTCTCCAAGAGAAAGATGCCGAGTGAATTGGGCCAGATAATCCCAGCCTTTTCTCTGGCGCCTGCTGTCCCGAGACAGCTGCACACATACCGAGACTAATTCTCACCCCCCTCCATCACCGCAGGCGGTAGCTCAGTATGATCGACCTTGCTTTACAGCTAAGGAAACCGAGGCAGGGAGAGAGGAAGCGACTTGCCCATGGTCACACAGCGCATCAGTGGCAGAGAGCTCAGATTCCCTGACTCCCAGGTTGCAGGTTGTCCAGGCCGGATCTTCGTCTGGCTTCATCTGATCCTTAGCATCCCCCACCTGGTCCCCTGCCTGGCAGCCAGAGGGGCTGTGTTCAGTGCCTGTAGGTCCAGCACGAATTTCCACGGGCTGCCGTGCACTGCCAGCGATGGGATAGGAGGAGAATTCAACAGCTGAGCCTGTATTCACGCTGGGTGAATAATTCAGCATGTTCGATGGAGAGCTGGGGGAGGGCTCGGGCTAGCCTCATGCAGAATCCTGTTTTCCCTTTGGGGTCTCCTCCTGGCTCTGTCACTGACTCCCTGGGCAAGGCCCTTCCCCTGTCTATAAAACAGGGGTACGAGCATCCTGCCCCACGAGGGGCGACAGGCCAGGGAAGGCGCTGATTGGTTATGATTAATAACCGAGCACAACCCCTGCTCCCCCTGCCCCGATCTGTCCTAGACGACCCCCTTTCTTTGAACTAGCAGCTCCCCTTTGTCCCCCTGCCAGGTTGCTGCCCCCAGAGCCCCTTTCCGCCCGCACGGGCTCAGCACAAAGGGAGCAGGACGGTGCCCTATGGCCCCATGTGTCTCTGCATTGGCTCTCAGCAGCACCAACAGGGACAGATTCCCTCCGGCCACACGCAGAGTGGGGCGACCCTTCCTGCGGGTCGGGCTTGAGGGGCCTGAGCAGAGCTGTGCGGGAGGGGAGCCCGGGGCTGTGATCAGGACTGAGGTGTTTTCGCCGCACAGGGAGAGCTTGAACGGTGCCAGCCCACGCAGAGCCTGGCGCCAGGCCAGCGTTATTAGGCTTCTCACTTTCACAAGCAACAAATCCGCCCACGCAATGGAATTAAACAATATTGTTTTGAAACGAGGTCTTTCCATGGCGTAGCGATCCGGCTAAATCCATTACTAACAACACACACACACACACACACCCCCCGCCAGCCTCGCACCTGGGTCCCACCTCCAGGAATCCTGCTCCAATGCCCCACACCGCCAGCCTCTCACACGGACACTAGGCCCTGGCTCTGCTTTTACCTTCCCCACACTTCTGGGACGTGGGGCCGTGTCCGTCCCGTCCTCCCTACCCCTCGAGAGCTGACCCCTCCCCGTGGGTGCTGATGGGGCCTGGGATCTCAGGGCTGGCCGCCTTTGGGGGTAGGCCAAGGCAGCCCCTGGTGCTCAGGGCTCTTGAGAAGTGCCCTCGCCCTCATCGCTGAGCAGAGGGCCCGGTACCCAGCGGGGATGCACCAGCTCGGGGTGCTGGGGGGGACGGATTCTCTGCTTCGCTGGCCCGGTCTCTTGCATTGACAGTTTGGTCAGCTCACCCCAACCATGGCCCCCACCATTCTCCTTTCCTCCCCGACTGCTTCCTGCCACTTCCCATCTCTTCTCCGCCTCTCTCCTGCTCTTCATCACCCCCTCCTGCCCCTGCTCCTCTCTGCCCTCCCAAGCATCCCTCCCGGTCCCTCTACCCTGCTCCCCTCCCCTCCGCCACCACCTGCTCATCCTGCCAGCCCCCTCTCTGCCCCTCGCTCCACTTTGGGCGCAGGGCCCTCCTCTCCTCCCTCTCTGTGCAGCGACAGGCACCTGTGGCCAGTTTGGGGTTTGATCCCCGACACACAGAGCTGCAGCACATCTGGGGTCTGCTCCCCCCCTCCCGTGCCAGCTCGGCCGGTCCCTGCCTAGGTGCCAGGCTGTGCCCACCAGCTCTCAGCCAGCGCTTTCCTTTCTCCTGGGCTTGGGCATCCCCCCGCCCCCTCCAGCCCCAGGAAACACCTTGCCTCTGCACGGCAGGTTTGTGATCTGAAGCGGCAGCTCCTCACCCACCCTATTCTCAGCTCTGCTGAAAGGAGCCCCCGGGGCACTCCGGTCTCCCCAGCGCCTCCCGCAGCCGTCGGGCCATCTGCTCCAGTAGGGCAGCAAGGGCCCCCAACCGCGGCGTCAGGGGACCCAGCGCAGTCAGCCAGAGCCAAGGGCGCGCTCAGCTGGAAAGCGAGAAAGCCCACGAGGACTGGAGAGGGCAGGGAGCGGGACAGGGCTCCTTCAAGGCTGCAGATTCAAACCCAGCCCAGGCCAGCCCCATCTGACGGCTCCTTGGTGGCCCCCGTGTGAAATTAGCTGGGGTGGGGCGTGAATTGGGGAATTCCATACGAATTGTGTTTGATTCTGGGGGCTCTCTGTGCCCATCTGCGTCAGACTGCAGACTCCCTGTTCAGTGCCGGGCTGGTTGCTTTCTCTGTCGTTCAACTCCCTAGTGGGAGAAATAGCAAGCGGGAGAGAAACAAAGGCCTAACAATAGAGGGTCATTTAACTTGAGTGCTCGACCATTGGAACGTAATCGCTCTAGACAACAGACTGACTCCCAACCAGGGCAACAGGCTTAGCAGGGGAGAGGTGGCCTGGCAGTGAAATCACCTGGAGAGGCTGACAAGGGGATCACCTGACAGAGGGTCACCTGGAGAGGCTGACGAGGGGATCACCTGACAGAGGGGGGCTGTAAGCTATAAAAGGGCAGGAGCTTGTTCAGCCCTCAGGTTTTCTTCTACAGCTGAGGAGGAGAGAAGCAACCCAGCGTGTAAGAAGCCTGATGAAGCCGAGGACCCTGCCTACCTACCTGAACACAGATGGTCCCACGGAAGGGTGAGCTAGTGAGGGGCATGGCTGGTTGGCTCTTTGTTGTGTTTCTAATGATCTCTCGTGCTTTTGCTGTGATGAAGTAAACGAGCCATGGTGTCCCGCTCTGGGTAGGGTGTCTGTGGGCTGTCGTGTTTTATGCTTCCTGCCTGCCTCCCGAGAGAGTTCAACTGCCCCTCAGCAGGCTCACCCCTTGGGTGGGATTCTGGGAAGGGGGGTGTTTAAGCGACTGGGGTCTCTTGGGGGGTCAGCACTGGTTCTGGGAGCCGAGAGGCTCCATTTCCACAAGAAAGTGGCAGATTGAGCATTGTTGCCCAGGGAATACACCCGAGAGGCCAAGGGGGGGAAGAAGTGCTGCTGCCTGCTGAGACCTAGGGAAGCTTAAAACACCTGGGATCCAGAGGCCTGGATTCCCCTGGCAGTGGTGTAGTGATTGGCTGGGACCTGTGATAGGCTCCATGCCAGCTGCTAGGGCAGGCATCCGCGATAGGTTTGGCCCCTGGCTGGCAGTGGCGGCAGAAAGGCCAAGGCTGAAGTGGGCCGTGCAGTCTGAGCTCCCCTCTCACTGGCCCTCCGGCGGGATGTGAGGGACATTCAGAGCTGCTGCCCAGCCAATGGATTCAGGTGAACATCCTTGATGGAGGGGGGGGCGAAAACAGACCTGGATGGACCGGGGTTCGGTCTGCCATCGGGGTGGGGGGGTGAGCGGGGAGGGGAAGCTGCTCCTCCCCCCTGCCCGATGAACATCCAAAGGCACAGAAACCCGCTCCCATGCCCTGCAGGGGGCACTGTTCAGCATTATCCCAGCTCCTGCAAGGCCAGCCTCCCACCTGGGAGTGGCTCCATCCCTGACCTTCAGTCTAATGATACACATACCCCTGCCGGACTGGTGACGGGGCAGGTCTGCCAACCGGAGCAAAGCATCAGGCTACAGAGCTCAGCTGCTTAATGCTGGCAGCTCTGCGGTGCCCCCCTCGCATCCCAGCATCACCTTCCTTGCCCCCGATGCTGCCCCGGTGTGGTGGGGCGTGACCCAAACGCTCTCCTCCCTTCCTTTCTCCTCCCCGTGAAGGGAGAGGGTTCTTCACCCAGGGCTGGAGGAGGCATAACTCTTTTAATACCCAGATCTCACATGCAGCCCCTCGCTGCCGGGCTCTCCTCTGCCACCTCCGTGTCCCGGCATCAGGGCCGGCTCCAGGCACCAGCCCTCCAAGCATGTGCTTGGGGCGGCACCTGGAGGGGGGCGGCGCTCACCCGGGGAGAGCGGGGCCGTGGCCGGGCTCGGCGCCTTCCCCTGCCGCGCTCCCCGCCGGGGGGCGGCGGGAGGCTTTTTTGCCTGGGGCGGCAAAAAAGCCAGAGCCGGCCCTGCCCGGCATCCCGTGCTCCTCGCAGCTGGCGCCATGGCGCTCCATGCTGTGGGTTAAGGGGCTCCTCGCTGTTGAACTTTTCCCATCCATAAAGAGCAACCGGATACCAAAGCAAGGGCACAGTGTGTGCACGCGCCTCCCCGTAACAGGCGACGTTACGGCTCCCTCCCGCTATGCCACCTGCTGTTCAAGAACATAAGAACGGCCACATTGGGTCAGACCAAAGGTCCATCTAGCCCAGGGTCCTGTCCTCTGACAGTGGCTGGCGCCAGGTGCTTCAGAGGGAGTTAACAGAACAGGCAGGGCCGGCGCAACCCATTAGGCGACCTAGGTGGTCGCCTAGGGCGCTAACATTTGGGGGGCGGTGACCGCGGCGGCCGGATCTTCAGCCGCCCCGGTCGTCGTCAGTATTTCGGGGGCGGGACCTTCCGCCGCCTAGGGCAGCAAAAAAGCTGGTGGTGCTCCTGAGAACAGGGCAATTGTTGAGTGTCCCGTCCCAGTTTCTGGCAGTTGGGCCCAGGGTTACATCCCTGACCATCTTGGCTAAAAGCCACTGATGGACCTACCCTCCAGGAACTGCCTACACAACATTCCCTGGCAACAAGTTCCACAGGCTGGCTGTGCGGTGTGCGAAGTAGCACTTCCTTAGGTTTGTTTTAAACCTGCTGCCCATTGATTTCATTGGATGACCCCTGGTTCCTATGTTATGTGAAGGGGTAAACAACATTTCGCTATTCACTTTCTCCAGACCGGTCATGATTTTATAGACCTCTCTCATATCCCCCCCTTAGTTGTCTCTTTTCCAAGCTGAACAGTCCCAGTCTTTTTAATCTCTCCTTGTAAGGAAGTTCTTCCATACCCTTTATCATTTGTGCTGCTCTTCTCTTTACCTTTTCCAATTCTAATATATCTTTATTTGAGATGGAGCGACCAGAACTGCAGGCAGTATTCAAGGTGTGGGCGTACCATGGATTTATATAGACGCATTATGATATTTTCTGTCTTATCTATCCTACCACTCGGTGAGCTTTGTTGACGGCCGCTGCACACGGCACGGATGTTTTCAGAGAACTATCCACGATGAAGGAGCTATAGGAACTGAAAAGGGCAGTGAGAAGTGAGTCAAGTCATAGCAATTACATAGCTGTATTTGCATATCCCACACTAAGCTCTGGAAAGGGGAGGGGGGAGGCTGGAGTACCTTAACCATTATCACCAGGGGGAGCCTGCTGGAAGAGTAGGTAGGGGACTGGACTGGAAGTGGAGCCTGTTGCAAATTAGAGCCGCTCCCTCTCTTAACAGTGAGGACGATATTGGCATTATACGGCCTGCCACAACATGTCCACCACGGCAGGGCTGCTGCAGCTTGCAAAGCACGGGTGGAATGGCAAATGCTGGGAAAGTCTCGGAGGAGAGAGGGCTCTGGGTCTGGTAACTGGGTGGATGCCTTTGCTTTCTGTGTCCCTCACCTTGACATCTCTGAGAACCTGGTCACCCAGCCCCGTTTCGTCCCCTCCTGCCTCTGGGCTGGTTGGCTACAGCCAAAAGTAGAAGGAAGCCCCCGTTCTCCCCGGGTTTCTGATCTGAGCGGAAGCAGGAACCACCAGGAATTTCATGGGAGGGCCTGTTCTCCAGAGAGTTCCAGTTTGATCAATCAAGCCAAAGGAGCAGGAAGAAACTTCTGAACATCTGGGTGCTCAGTTGGCCTGAGTCGCCTATCACCGCTTGCCAGATGTAGTGCAGAACTGTGAGCTGGGGGCTGTTTTGGGGTCAGTGAAGCCTACCAAGGCATGGACACAACCCTGGAGTGATTTGAGGGGGATGGGACATGCCTCCCCCACTCTGGCATTTTAACTCTTCTGTTGATGTCCTCTGCTTGGTAAAGTGAAACTCCATGGTCCTGGGTGGTTGTTGTCCGCATTGGGATGGGACCTAGCATCTCTGAATCATAAAGCATACGCTTCTAATGCCTGAGCTCTAAAAACCACCCTGTTAGCAAGGCTGTGGCAGGTATAGGTACCTCTCTCTGTTCCCAACCACCACTAGATGGGGACAGAACTGAGTTGCTGTAGGCTGCATTAACTGCATGACTCCTGCATTTTCACTCCAGGTCCCTTGTCTCTCGAATATAGCTGCCCGGTCCTGCAAAGATTTTTGAGATTTCAAATACTTTTCAAAGTTTTCACAAGCCAAAACCCTAAAGATTTTTTTAAATAAATAAAAAATGGTCCTTTGACCTAAACAGATTTTGTTGTTGTTGCTCTAATTAGCTTACATGTCTACACAGAACATCATTTCAAACTGGAATTTTTCATTTCAAAAATATTAAATACAAGGTTTTGAAAATGTCAAAACATTTTTAATACATTTTCAGCTCAAGAAATTGATCAGAACTAACCCTCCTTGTGAAAAGTTGGGGTTTTGCCTACCTCCCTTCCCACCCCCACCACCAGGAGACCAGGGCCACCGAGAGCGGGTTCGGGCCCCGGTGAAAAAAAATTTTCAGGCCCCCCAGCAAGGGCGGACCGGCTAAACAGGGCTGACGAGAGGGGGGGGGGGGGGAGCCGGGCCCCGGTAATTTGTACCGGCTTTCCCTCCCCCCCCCCCCGTCGGCCCTGCAGGAGACTTCTAGAAAGCTCCTCGGATACAAACTTCCATCCCCTCCCCTTGGCTGGAGAAGCCGGGTCCCAGCTTGGAGACCTGGAGGTGCTGTAAGAGGTCGGAGCATTACTGACCGTTCCCTGTCTGCATTATCTCTCCCTTCAGCTTCCTGTCTCTGGCTTTGGTGCCACCAGAACAGACAGAACCCCAGAGTGCATTTCCGGCAATGACACCGCCCAGGTTTGACATGCTCTGTGCCACTGGGAGCCCACCAGCCAGGCTGCATCCTGTAAAGTAGCTAATCCTGCCCTTTGCTAGCCCGTCCCTAACTTGTGACCCAAGGATCCTGCTATCGGGGGCCATCTTGCTCGTTGCAGCATCTTCCCGTCTGTCTCCCTGTTCGGTGTCTGTCTGGCTAGTCTCTCTCTCTCTAACCTGTTCATATTCACAGCTCTGTCGCTGCTTCCCTCTCCCCCTGGAATGGGTTCATGCGCAGCCCTGCTGGCAGAGGGGCTGAATGGGGGGGAGCAACACTCAGACACTGGGAAAGGCAATCTGGAGGCAGCACCCTTCGCTGTCAGCTTGTGCCTGCCACACGCCGCGTCAGTGAGGTCTGAAGTCTCCCCCTGAACCTGTCCATGAGGAAGGAGCCAGCCCTCTGCAGGGGCTGCGTGACAGACTGGCCCCAGGGCAGCCCGGGGCCTAGGGTACCGCTCACTCTGGGGCTGAATCAGGGCAGGGCCGAGTGAGGCTGGCATTAAACGTTCACCTCCAACAGCGGGGGCAATTGAAGCCCTGAGAAGGGACGTGACTCGTCTGGAGCTGGGAACGGAGCCCACAAGCCCCGGGGCCCATGCCTGGGCCTGCCCGTAGAACACCCCCCCGCGTGTACACACACGCGCGCACACACACACACACCAGCTGCCATAACAGCCAGCACCACAGGGACAGACCCAGGAACCTGCCGAGCTAAAAGCCTGAGTGGCTCCCGCTGGGGGTGGCCACCAACGCCTACCCCCCATGGCGAGAACACAGAGGGGCCATGTAACGCTCTAACCAGTTTCCATCTCCACTTACACCACACGCCATCTTTCCACAACAGCCCTGCCTGCCGTTCTCCTTCCCCTCTAGGGAGACCGGATGTCCAGATTTTATAGGGACAGTCCTGATTTTGGGGTCTTTTTCTTATATAGGCTCCTGTTACCCCTCACCCCCGTCCCGATTTTTCACACTTGCTGTCTGGTCACCCTATTCCCCTCTCCCCAGCACTGCACGCAGCCCTGAGGGCTCAGCCGCTCTCCCTCACACATCAACCTGCTGCGGCTTTTTCCTTTAACCGTCAGGCCTTATCAAGGTCCAATGTCCCAGCTGCTCCGGTCACTGCAGAGCCGTCCCCAAATCTCACAGAGGTGGGAACGCTGTTTAATTCGATTAAGCGCGGTGACAGCAGCTGGGGCCCTGGGGCACAGGCAAGGGAAGGCACCTGGGACGGCTCCATGTTTGCCGGCCTTGTCGTCTCAGTGCCTGGAATTCTAATGTCCCTGGAAAAGCTGCTCGGACGATGCTATTTGAAAAGGAGCTCAGAGCTGCCCGGAGGGGTTCGAAGCCACGCTCAGAGAAATGCTGGCGGGATTCGCACAGGGAGAGATGGGGACGGGGCCGCACCGTTCACATGAACCGGGTGCAGCTGAGCCCAGGGAAAACGTCGGATCCTGTGCTGGCTGGGGACGGGCTTTCCATCTCTGCTGTGCAAATGCGACTGTTGACAGCTGTTACATGTGAGAGAGACAGAAATGAGAGATTGTGAGTCGCCCTCTTGCTGAAAAGAAACTGAGGGGTCCCAGCTCCCCAGATCCAGAGAGGGGGCTGAGTGGACAGATTTCCTGCAGGCTGCTGAGTGCATTTTCTGCCCAGAGCCCCGACTGGACACAGACACCATCAGCCCAGCTCAGCCATTCCTCACAGAGTGCTTTCCCCGCCCCTCCCATAACTGACATGCTCACAGGCAGCTCGGCAAACTGCACACTCTTGAAAATCTAGCCCTGAAACAAACTATTGAAGGTCCCGCCCTGGCCACTGATTTTCCCCCCTTCTCGTGATCCTGCGGGAGCGGGCCACACTGCAACAAGAGGGTGTCGGAGAGCGGGGCAAGGTAAACTCTTCTCTGCCCCGTGGCAGCCACTATCGAGAGCACAACCCACCGCCTCGAGCCGAAAACTAAAGACTCATCTCTCCGGCTGGGGCTGTAACAGGCCCATATCAGCTGTAGCTTGGATGCAGCTGGGGGATCCAGAACACACCCTGACCAGTGGGTTACACCCCCCTCTCCCCATGTCCCCCAAAGCTCCTAATGAACCAGGCTTTGAAAGGTGCAATATCCCCTGCACCCACTAGGCTGCCCATCACACGCCCTGCCGGTGCCATTATTAGGGAATGTGCCAGGTGCAGGGTCCCAAGGCGATCGGTTCCCTTGCTGCCTTCTCGGTGGATATCACTTGCTCAGCCTCTGGTGCTGAGCAGGTGCCCCCACCCCTCCCATGTACCTTCTCCCTCCCCCGGCACCCCCCTCCGCTCTTTCCCAGTACAGTAGCAGAAGTTCACGCAGAGGGCACTGCGCGGCTGCCGTCACGAAGCCTCCCCATGCAGCCTCTAGCTTCCCGCAGCCTTCCAAGCGTCTCTTTTCACAGCGGTTTCGTCTTTCCAGAGCAGTGGGTCTGGAAGATCCCTGTCAGGTTGCATTACCTCTGCCCTCCGCAGTGCTCCGGGTCCGCGTGGGCTCCACAGCTGCAGGGAACCCGCCTGCATGGCTTGCTCTCACCCTTCGGCCGCCCCGTCCCTCCGGGTCCCGGCCTGGCACGCAGAGCTGCAGGATTCCTCGGTGGAAGAAGCACAGGCTTTTCTTCGGCTGTATTTCTTTTATCAACTTCGAGATGGGGTGGGAGAGGTGGGACCTGCCAAAATGCACCTAGGGGAGCAAGGCCTGCTGGTTATAGCACCTGACTGTGAGTGGGGGCCCTGGGTACTATTCCTGCTTCTACTCCTGGCCTTGGGCAAGTCACTTCAATTCTTGGTGCCTCAGTTTCCCCTTCTGTCTCAAAGGGGATAATGAGGCTTCTTCCCCCCTCCCCCCCCCCCCCGAGATAGCTTTGAGCGGCTTATTTAATGTGCGCAGCGGGTTTAGAGATAGGAGAGCGAATTGTTGTTACAGCCTATGACCCCAGATGAGGGACATGAAGAAAATAGCTGTGTGGGCAAGAGTGGAATTTGCTCCGTTAGCAAACCTGGCATGATCTGTCATCTCCGATTGGTGAGGCCACACTTCCACATGGCTGGCTGGCTGTGCTTAGAAGAGGGCATCCCCTGCAAGAGCAGGTAATGCCCTCTCAGGCATGTTATAATCCTCTCTTGCAAGTTAAGCAGGCTTGGCTATGGTTAGTATGTGGAAGGCAGAAGGCCACTTGAAAACCTGGGTGACTGGTCGTTCTATATTGGTGCTCAAGGGAGTGACTAGACTAGAAGATTGGGAGTCAGCCCACCTGGGTTCGGTTTCTAACTAGTGAAGTGTGTGATGTTGGGTAGGTCACATTCCTGCTCCGGGTCTCAGTTTTCTCCATCTGTAAAATGAGTCTAATGATTCTGAGCTTCTCTGGATGAGACGTGCTAGGTCAGTAGGTGCGTTCTTACTAAACCAATGATGCAGCATGATGCTACAGGGTGCTGCCACGCTGCGGGTGCTGTCCTTCACGAGCGACTGCGTCACCTCAGACCAGACCAAGTCTAGTCACTAAGGAGCCGAGGCCCAAACTCTGAAAAGTGCCTAGTGAGGCTGAGTGCTTCAATTTTGGAGCAACTTGCCCTCTAATAAAGGGGCCTGATTTTCAGAAAGTGCTGAACACCTGCCTTCTGAAAACCAGGCTCCTTTATGGTGTCTCAAGGTGGGCTCCCAAAATCATTAGCTGCTTTTGAAAATGCAGGCCCAAGACTGCGGGTTACTCCTGGTGCCCTGGCCAAGTTCAAGTCTGGATAACTACTTCCTTCCCACTGAAGTGCCCCCGGCACTGCCATCGGGGTGTGGTCGTACACTTTACTTCCCGTCCTCGGTGTTGCTGTGGGCTGTCAGTTACTGCATTCCACCCCAGAGGCAGCTGAATTTCAGCGGTGACGTCCGTCTGGGAAAAGCACTCTGGGTTCCTTCGAGAAGACTGTTGCTACACAAATGTAGGACAGAAGTTCCTTGGCAAAGCCGCGAGGGTGAGGGGGAAGCTTTCACAGCATCTGCCCACACTGAGTCTGGCTCTTGCTAATCCTGGCCATTCCTGACTCTTCGGCGCGCCACATGCACTCACAGTATAGATATCTAGATCCTTAACTTTGGAGCGACTGTGTCTCTGTACGAGGCATATCTCTAGCAGAGACCCTCAGAACCCCTTGCAGCTGGAGCTGGCTGCACTCAGATCTGAATGAATAATTTGCTGCTAATATGTTTGACAGATTTAGCCTCTTTGTGCTCATGGAATATCTACCAGCGGGTTGCAATTTCCTCCTGCTTATTCGCTATACAGATTTATGCAGCAAGGGTTTCTTTGGAGATTTCCCCCCCCCCCCCCCCCCCCCACTCTTTGGATTGATCACAAATCAACATTCAAGCTGGGTTGCTTAGCTGGGATCGGGCAGATGTGGCATGTGCAAATTCAAAAGGGGTTCTCTGCTGGTAGTTGAGCGTGCGATGTTGGAATCCACTTCCCCGGAAAGCAAATGCAAATGGAGCGCAAGCAACATGCACTGGGTTGAACGTTCAGGCTAATATTCCTAGCCACTGCTTTGCAGTATTCACCCAGCTCTGGGGCTAAGCACATCCCATGAGTTTTGTGAGTATCTTGCCCACTTGGTCTGTAAACTATTGGGGGGCAGGGAACCTGCCTTGCTCTGTTTGTGGACAGATACTTACCTGGCCCCCGTTACTGCAGTACTTAGCACCTTGCAACCTTCAGTGTTTTTATCCTTACAGCACCCCTGTGAGGTAGGGAAGGGCTATTCACCCCACTGTGAAGAGGGGAAACTGAGGCAGAGATCCACTCAGGTGGTCAGTGGGACAGCAGGGAATTGAACTAGGGTCTCTCAAGCTACTCGCTTAATCACTAGACCATCCATCTTCTCTGACTAACATGCTGTGCCTTGGTGAATGACTGACCCACCCCAACTCTTTTGTTCTTTCAGAACATTGCAAACGGCCCTGGATCGGCACTTCGCCAGATCTTCTATTTCAAGCTGAAAGGCTCCTGGTTCTGCGTGAAACAGAGAGCGCAGGACAATGTCAGGGCTTCGCTGGAAACCCTGCTGGCTTCTCTGATGCCTTTTGCTTTTTCCAAAACCTTGCTGGCTGAGGACAGCGGCTTTGTCTCTAAAACAAAGGAACTGAAATCCAAACTGCCAGCTCAGCGGATCGCCAAGGTGGAAGAGAACAGCAGGCGAGCTGTGCAAACGCACAGGGCTAATTTGTGGGGCGTCAATCTCCTTTCACTCGAGCCGGGCGGGGGGCACTTGTTACAGGCCTGCGTGCGGCACGTGTGGGTTTCCGATCACTCCTTTGCCTCTGCACCTCTGGCTTGGTTCCCATTTGGCATTTGAGACTCAAAGCTACCAAAGCAAAGTTGGTACCACTAGACCCCGTGAGCACTGGGAGGATTTGTTAAAATTAAAGGGAAACTATCCGACTAGGAAGGTTTGCAAGACCCTCAATTCTGATCTAGCTTAAAATGATTCAAGTCTGATAGGGTAACAAAGACCCTCCACATGTTTGAGATAATTATACCTAGCGCATGTATAGTGTTTTTCCTCAGTAGAGCTCAAAGCACTCCGCAATCTTGAATCGGATGTAATGAAGTTACATCTTGTTTGTTTTTACTGAGTCTTAATAGGGTTAATTTCCATGGATGGACAGTAGATAGATGTATTTACTTTAATTCCAAAGCACTTTACAAGAAAATATTAGATAGACGGAGAAATCACTTTACCCACCCCTGACATGCGGCTGTGCCTGGGGCGGAGCACAGCACCACTTTAACAGCGGTACTGCACACCGGTTTAGATAATAGACAGCGAAGGAGACCATGCCCAGCTAAAAGCCCAGGTGGAGGTTAGGTAGGCAGATGGAATTATCTGACCTGCAGTTTCATCAGGACCCTGGGGCTGCCCGCCTGGCTCTTTTGAAAAATACAAGGTGATCGTTAATGATCACGAGCAACGAAGAGTTGCATTTTAGGTATCTGAAAAACGTAGGAGCTGCCTATCCCTGGTATGGACCATCATATCGGATTGCCTCACGACAGGTCACGTACTTATCCCCATTTTACAGACGGAGCACTGAGGGGCTATGGGACTTTCCCAAGGGCGCGCAGGAAGCTGGTGCCAGAGCAGGGGACTGAGGCAGGTCTCCTAACATCTTGATTAGTTCACTGGCCACTTGACAGTTCTTCCTATGGCCTGAGGGTGTTTGGTTTAGTGCTGACTTAGAGGTGAAGAACAACCCCACTTCTTGCAGCGTAGGGGCTTTCTCAGAAGGTCTGCCTCTCCCGGATAGCCTAGGCCCAACCCTGTTTAGCTTGTAAGAACATGCTATGGAGGTGGGATTGCTGCTTCTGTCAGTGACTCAGTGAGACCCCCACAGGAATTGCAACAGTGGGCATTGCTACTTGTGGGGTCCCCGCTGCTGGCTTTGCAGCCACAGTTCGCCAGCAAACCCTGTTCCCTCGAGCCCTGATGACACCACTGGTGGTGGTGGTGGTGAATAAAGAAACCAGCTGCATGCAGTGTATTTGCTGTTGATGGACAGAAAGAGCTTTGTCCGTTTCAGCTGCATTGGACACACAAATGTGGTTCATCTCCTTGGGGCTCTGTTTATACCTAGGCCCAGGCGTGAAGGTGTCAGGAAGCCCGGTGCCAGCTCAGGAACTCCGGGTGCCATTCTAGGCCAACCCAAGACTGTGACCCCATCCAATTCCCAGCAGGCTTGCTGGCCCTTTAAAGAATAGGGCCCGAGAACAGCTAATTCAGATGAGAACTGCCGCCAGCCAGCCCAACAGTATGGCAGGGGACTTGAGAGGCTGGGTTGGGTGTGTTACATTGCTCAGGAGCGACATCTCTGGACAATTCAGCATCGATGGGAAATACGGCGATAGAGAAATTCTGGATGCTCCAGGTGTCTGGCTGCCATTGAGGGGGCTCCTGGCCTGTTTTCTCACTTACGAGCTGATGGGTGAAGCCAGGCAGGATTGCTCTGAGTACAGGCGATTGAAGAGTTTGCTCAGGTGTGTAGAGGAGGGGGTGGAGTTTGTTTGGGAGTTCTGTGTGGATGAAAGGAGCCAGCCTGGCAATCCTGGAGAACTTGGTCCTTTATTTGTCTACAGAGCAGGTACAGTATGGGCAGGGGTAGGGCGAGCTTCCCCCATCCCATAGCCACTGTGTCTGAACTTTTGAGCTGGAAGGGCCAGCGCTAGGCATGAGAGAGGAATTCAGTCTCCAGGGCCTACTGAGTCCTTCCCAACCAGCTGGGCCTGCCAGCAAGGGGGCCCCTGGTAATGGTTTTTCTTGTCATGTGGACAATTGTCTGAGAGAGACCCAGCATCTGCTTTTCACACAGGCCATCAGATGAGATGCTTTAGTTGGGGATTGGTCCTGCTTTGAGCAGGGGGTTGGACTAGATAACCTCCTGAGGTCTCTTCCAACCCTGATATTCTATGAGGACAAAGGCCAAGAGGAGCAACGCTGGAGGCTTAAAGTGGAACAGCCACATCCGTGTGTAAGCACTTAAATGCGTGGCATGATTTTCAGAGGTTCTGAGCGCTCTCAGCTCCCACTGAAGCCAATAGGAAGCGGAGACAGTAAACACCGCTGGAATGTCAGGCCCCTTGCTGTGCTTCGGTGCCGAACTACAGGCATCGGAGTGAACTTCTGCTCCGATTGAAGTCAATGGCAAAATACACTGGGGCCAGGATTTCACCTTCAGTGTCTGCCTTTAGGCACCCGGAACTTAAACTCTTTCTAAATTGTCTTGGTCCCAAATTTTACAGACTTAGTGTCCTAAAATTAGGCACCTAAAATTGTATTTAAGCAGCTGGTGCAGTATTCAGGTACTACAGGCTGCCTAAATATGGACTAAATTGCGCCCAGTTCTGAAAATGTGGCCCTCAGTTACTACACCCTTGGAGTGAGGCTTGCTGAATGCCTTTTGCTCCGGCAAGCCAAACACCCTGTGTGATACTGTAAAACAGGCCCCAGATTTCAGACGTTCAGCAATTGCTTGGAGGTGCAATTGGTTTTTCCTTCATTGCTGGTTTTAATACTTTATGCCTAATTGGAGGGTATGACCCATCTCCGTCAGAAATACAGGCACTCGGCCAGAGAACTTTTATTGAATTACTAATTTTTTTTATTAAAAGCAAATGGGATTGTTGACAGTGCAGGCAGTTAGTGTTTGCAGAGCAATAGAGACAGGCATGGCGCTTTACAGGCAAATAATAGGATGAAATTTCTTCCCCATGGGCTTTAGAATCTAAATTTAAATAACTCACACACAAAAAGTACAGCAGATCACGGTGTGAGGGAAGGGGCAGAGAAGTGAGACGGGGGGGACAACAGTTTAGATGGGGAGAAGATAACTCCTTGTGTGGGGCAGCGTAGATTTTTTTCTGCAGAGAGCAGGTCGCGTACACAGATTTATTTGGCTAATCACCTTTTAGAATAGCCCTCAGCACTAGTTATAAGGCACTTTTCATCCACAATCTCAAAGCACTTTTATAAAGCAGGGTCCGTGTTATAGTCACCATTCTAAAGAGGCACAAACGGAGACACAGGGAAGGAAAAGATTGCCCCAGGATCACACAGTGCCGGGGTCAAGGTCGTGACGATTCGCCCAAGGTCATGGAGCGGGAGCGACTAGAACCCAGCCTTGTGTCTCACACTCCCCTGCTCCAGCCACCTGACTTCTTCCAAATTCACTTCAGTCCCTTTTGTTGTGGGTGGGTTCCCCAGGCGAAGTGCGCTCTCGGGCGGAATGTGAATGAGGAGAGTGGGAGAGCGTTCTCAGCATCAGGAGCGGCATGGGAGACGTCAGTAAGTGGGAGGAAACCAAAAAAACCCACCAAGCGTTCTGTCCTGGGAGTGAATGCAGGACCACGCCAGCGCCCTCCATAGCGCCCGTTCAGATCATCACCGAGGGGGCTCCAGACCTGCGTGGAGGGTTTTGGTTTTTCATTAAGAAGCGTGGCGCTGAAGGTGAAGCTAGGAAATGTTACTTGTGTGTGTCAGGACTGGGGCATGGGCAGTCAGGTCTAGTGGTTGGAGGCAGCCTTGTCAGCCAGGAAGAGCATTGAGGATCAGAGCTGGAGCCAGGACCGAGCCGTCAGAGCCGAGGCGCAGAGCTGGAACCAAGCAAGGGAGCAGGACCGGAGCAAGGCTGACGCAGAAGGAATCGCAGCTGCAGGTGTAAACCCTGAGCAGCCAGTGGGCTGCGGGCGCTAGTGGGGGGCGTAAGTACACACTTTCAGTGCACGCCAGCCCATCAGGTGGTTCTGCTGTAGCCCATCTGGGCTCATTAGTCAGCCTGGAGACTGAAGGAGCTCATCCCAGGCAGGGCCGGCTCCAGGCACCAGCTTAACAAGCAGGTGCTTGGGGCGGCCAAGGGAGAGGGGCGGCACCTGCGGCAATTCGGGGGCGGCAGGTCCCTCACTCCCTCTAGGAGCGAAGGACCTGCCGCTGAACTGCCGCCGATCGCGGCTTTCCTCCTCCCCCCCCCCCTCCCCGCCCCAGTTGCCACCACCGGTCGCGATTGCAATCGCGGCTTTTTTTTTTTGCTTGGGGCGGCAGAAATGCTGGAGCCGGCATTTATTCCTTTATTGCTTTTTTTTTTTTTCCTCCTCTGCTTTGATTTCTGAAGGCCCTGGACTCTGCCTTTTGTGGGCTGCAGAAGCACCCTGACTTTTATTTGGACTATGCCCCTGTAAGGGAACAGATGTCCTGAACGGCACAGCTAGAGGGCTGTGCTCTGGACTCCATAAGAGCGGCCACACTGGGTCAGACCAAAGGTCCATCTAGCCCAGTGTCCTGTCTTCCGACAGTGACAAATGCCAGGTGCCCCAGAGGGAATGAACAGAACAGGTAATCCCCGAGTGATCTATCCCCTGTCACCCATTCCCAGCTTCTGGCAAACAGAGGCTAGGGACACCATCCCTGCCCATCCTGACTAATAGCCATTGACAGACCTATCCTCCAGGAACTTATCTAATTCTTTTTTGAACCCTGTTATGGTCTTGGCCTTCACAACATCCTCTGGCAAGGAGTTCCACAGGTTGACTTTGCTTTGTGTGAAGAAATACTTCCTTTTATTTGTTTTAAACCTGCTGCCTATTAATTTCATTTGGTGACCCCTCGTTCTCGTGTTATGAGAAGGAGTAAATAACACTTCCTTATTTACTTTCTCCACACCCATCATGATTTTATGGACTTCTATCATATCCCCCCTTAGTTGTCTCTTTTCCAAGCTGAAAAGTCCCAGACTTATTAATCTCTCCTCATATGGAAGCTGTTCCATACCCCTAATCATTTTTGTTGTCTGTTTCTGAACCTTTTCCAATTCCAATACATCTTTTTTGAGATGGGGCAACTACATCTGCACGCAGTATACAAGATGTGGGCGTATCATGGATTTATATAGAGGCAATATGATATTTTCTGTCTTATTATCTATCCCTTTCTTAATGATTCCCAACATTCTGTTCGCTTTTCTGACTGCCGCTGCACATTGAGTGGATATTTTCAGAGAACTATCCACAATGACTCCAAGATCTCTTTCTTGAGTGGTAATGGCTAATTTAGACCCCATCATTTTATATGTATAGTTGGGATTATGTTTTCCAATGTGCATTACTTTGCATTTATCAACATTGAATTTCATCTGCCATTTTGTTGCCCAGTCACCAAGTTTTGTGAGATCCTTTTGTAGCTCTTCGCAGTCTGCCTGGACTTAAGTTCTTCAGTAGTTTTGTATCATCTGCAAATTTTGCCACCTCACTGTTTACCCCTTTTTCCAGATCATTTATGAATATGTTAAATAGGACTGGTCACAGTACAGACCCCTGGGGGACACCACTATTTTCCTCTCTCCATTCTGCAAACTGGCCATTTATTCCTACCCTTTGTTTCCTGTCTTTCCAGGACAGCCCCACAGCAATGCTGCAGTGCAGGGAGCGACCTCTGAGATGGGCGGGTGCCCACCCTCTCCCCAAGGGAGTGCCAGAGAGGTATAACTTATTACCCTACTAAAGGAGAATTGCTGTTAGCTGTATGCAGTCTATGGGCTATGCCACAGCTGAACAGTTCTGATTCCAGTCTGCAGAGGGCAGTGGAGGCTGCATGGCTAGACAATTACAATATCATTTCCCTACGTATCGTTCCAGGTTCTTAGTTGACCCCATACTACCCAGGAGCATTTTCCTGCTGCCTCATCCACTCCTGGACCTCAGCCCAAAATGCTGCTCTTAGAAGCAGGGACAGCCTCTGGCAGACAGAACTCCTCCTCCTCCTCCCAGGGCCCTGTCCGCAACTGGGCTGAAAGCAACCTGGAATCAGGCCTCATGTGTCAGTGGGAAGCTACTGCTGCAGCATCTTCCCCTGCCTGTTCCTGGCTGTTTCTCCCAGGCCAACTAGAGGTTTGTTGTTTTTTCTTTTGTTTACTGAATCAGCTGAATTTGGTGTTCATATAACAAGTAGGTTGGTGCTGCGGGGAAAAGCCAAGCGCTGTCACACTGGTGCATGCTGTGCACAATTCTCCCCGCAGCTCCTCCAGAACACGTCCTGCAGTCCCCTCTGCTGTTCCCAGGGCTTAGTCTGTAATGAAAGAGGTGCCAGGGTTCGAGCAATTTTTGTACTTTCATAACTGATGTGGCAGAGGTGCCAGGGCTATGAACTGCCAAGCCTAGAGGTGCCAGGGCCCTGGCACAAATTAAGCACTGGCTGTTCCGCTCCTAACTTTATTCACAACAAGGATGCTACACTGTCAACAATATACCTGCAACTTGCTGTATCTACACAACAGCAGTAGGGGGCGCTCTACTATTCCTTCCAATACTGAGCCAGGCAGGAAGGTGAGGAGAAAGGGAGTGCGGGAGCAAGTCGGGGGCGGGAGGGAGGGTAGAAGGACACCAGCTTGGAAGTCCCAAAGATGGGACACTCCATCTTCAAATGAAAGCCTCATCAGGGCTTGTGAGTGCAGAGAGAATCTCCAGAGGCTGGAGATGGGATTGTGAAGCTGTCCACAGCTGCCAGATGCTGGGGAGAACAGAATAGCCCGTGATAAATGCTAAGAGGAACAGAGAGGGACCAAAACTTTGCCTTGGAGTGGAGGAGCTCCAAAACTGGACCAGCTAGTTTGTGCTTCCTGGCTGGGCTGCAGGGCCAGTCAGTGCTGTGCCAACAACCGCAAGCCCTTCAAAATCATGAGCCAGCCACCCCCAAAAGCATGAGACTGGCTTAAAAGGCATGAGATTTTCCAAAACCCACACACTGGGGGTTCTTTTTCTTTGCCTTCTGGTTTCTGAGCCTTTAGGGCACGCTTGGGTCACGTGTTCAAGCTCTTCTCTGCAGCCATGAGGGCTGGAAGCTCTCTTGTATTTGTGACAGCTGCGATTCTCACCTAATCACCTGACTCCAGGAGCTGGGGCTTTAGGAAAAACACCAAATATTGCGAGAGCTGGCAACACCCCCGGGCTGCTCTTGAGCCAGTTGGGAAAAGAGCAGCCAGGAGCGCCCAGCAAACGTATCCTGCTGCAGCATTTTCAGCCCTGTGCAGCCCTCGCTCAAGCCCACCCCTCTGTTTGTCCTCATCTGGCAGTGCCGTAGTGCCGAACATGAACTGCCAAGGGCCTTGTTTCCCAAGCTCTCATACTCCCCTGTTCGAGAAGAAGGGACATGGGTCGAGAAGGTCCATGAAGTACAGATGGGGGATTCGCTTCCTTCCTTAGCAGATTTCTTTTCCTGTCGCACTCAGCTAAAATCCGCTCCTGAATTCTAATCGCTCTCTCCCATCTCAGCTCTCCCATTAATTTGGGGAACATGCAGGTGAGCCCTGCGGGAATGGGTCACGGCTGGCAGGAGTCGGTGGAGGCCTGGGGGAGGGCTCTGCCACGGGGCAGCCGCTTAGGCGTTGTCAGGCTCACGCAGCAGGGAGCAGGCCCTGGGGTGATGCTGCTGGGGGGTGGGGAGGAGGGAGCGGGATCGCAAAGCAAGTGCCAGGCTCTCCCAGCTTGGCACCGTGTCCCCGTGTGATAAGGGAGGTGGGGACCTGGCAACAGGAGGGAGAGCGAGATAGCAATCGCATTCACCCAGCAGGGAGCAGGAGCAGGCAGGCAGAATGCCTGGAGCTGGGCCAGCGGCTGGTCATGCTGAGATCCATCCCCTCTCCTCCTCCACCCCTCCTCCAGGGCTTCTTTAATCTGCAGACACACACACACACACACACACACTCCTTTCTTAGCCCCCTTTGTGTGGGGGACAGGGGTTGCTGAGTGGAATTCCTGCTTGCTACAGAAGCCTGGGGCCAGGCAAGGTGGCCCCTCAGATCTCGCTGCGTGGGGCAGCATCTAGCTAAGATGGGCAGTCCCGGCATCAGATGGGGCTGAGGAGGGCATCAAGGAGGGAAGAGCCTTGAAACAGAGCTGGGAAAGCCCTGTCCCTGTAGGTCACCTGTATCACCACCTCCACCAAGATATAAATAGCCTGTAGGGGATGATCCTACGTGTTTTGGCTAATGTAGATTGTAAATATCCCAACAATGACCCACCCCTTCCCCCCAGCATAGGAAACTTTTCCCTCATGTCCACCCCAAATCTTCCCTTTTGTCGTTTTACCCCATCATGTCTCATGTGCCACCCTGAACAACCCATCTCCTTTCTCAATGTCAATGTCTGGAGACCGGTCATCATGTGCTTCCCCTACCCCACAAGTCATCACTTAGGCCTGGTCTACACTAGGCTTTTATGTCGAATTTAGCGCCGTTATATCGAATTAACCCTGCACCCGTCCACACCACGAAGCTATTTAGTTCGACATAGAGGTCTCTTAAATTCGACTTCTGTACTCCTCCCCAACGAGGGGAGTAGCGCTAAATTCGACATGGCCATATCGAATTAGGCTTGGTGTGGATGGAAATCGACGCTAATAGCTCCGGGAGCTATCCCACAGTGCACCACTCTGTTGATGCTCTGGACAGCAGTCCGAGCTTGGATGCTCTGACCAGCCACACAGGAAAAGCCCCGGGAAAATTTGAATTCCTTTTCCTGTCTGGGCAGTTTGAAGCTCATTTCCTGTTTGGACATCGTGGCGAGCTCAGCAGCACTGGCAATGATGCAGAGCTCTCCAGCAGAGATGGCCGTGCAATCCCAGAATAGAAAGAGGGCCCCAGCATGGACTGATCGGGAAGTCTTGGATCTCATCGCTGTGTGGGGCGATGAGTCCGTGCTTTCCGAGCTGCGCTCCAAAAGATGGAACGCAAAGATCTATGAGAAGATCTCTAAAGCCATGGCAGAGAGAGGATACAGCCGGGATGCAACGCAGTGCCGCGTGAAAATCAAGGAGCTGCGACAAGGCTACCAGAAGACCAAAGAGGCAAACGGACGCTCCGGATCCCAGCCCAACACATCCCGTTTCTACGAGGCACTGCATTCCATCCTTGGTGCGGCCGCCACCACTACCCCACTACTGACCGTGGACTCTGAGGATGGGATATTGTCCACGGCCGGTTCCTCGGACATGGTAGCGGACGGGGAAGATGAGGAAGGAGATGAGGAGGACGAGGCAGTCGACAGCACTTACCAAGCTGATTTCCCCGACAGCCAGGAGCTCTTCATCACCCTTACAGAGATCCCCTACCAACCCTCCCCAGCATTTAACCCGGACACAGAGTCAGGGGAAGGATCAAGCAGTAAGTGTTTGAAACATTTAAACATTTATTTTTAACAGAACTGTAATATTAACAATAAGAACAATGTGTTTTTCATGATTTCTTTACCCTGGGCGCTTAAGTAATCAGTTCCAACTATTTAAAAAAAATCTAACAGTGTCCGGTTGTGCATGATTCTGCTGCCCAAGCTGCTCCACTCTTTAGTCCCTGCCACTGCAGCTATATTAAAATGCGGTCTATATGACCGGGGATGGAGCTGAAATCCTCCAGGGACATCTCGACGAAGCTCTCCTGGAGGTAATGGGAAAGCCTATTCATCAGGTTCCTGGGGAGAGCGGCCTTAGTGGGTCCTCCGAAGTAGGAGACGTTCCCGCGCCAGGAGATCCTCAAGTACTCTGGGATCATTGCCTTGCACAGCATGGCGGCAGAGGGCCCTGGTCTTTGCAGGCTTTCCCGAAGCATCCTTTCCTTATCGCTGTCCGAGATCCTCATTATTGTTATGTCGCTCATGATGACCTGCTTTGAATTAGGTAGGGGACTGTTAGTATTGGGACTGCTTGCAAGTTCCTTTACAGAACTGTAACCGCTGGTTTGCAGCCACGCGGTGGAGGCGGGAGAGGGGCAGCATACAGGGATCTTTCCCTGGGACATCCGCGAGGGGGTGGGACAGGGCCAGAGTTCATGCTTGGCCGATTGCTGGCAGCAGAGACTGGCATTGCTTTCAATGTGAAAGGAGGCCAGTGGTACTACTAAAGTTTTAAGCAGCCACAAGTCTACGGCTTACCATGTCTGCCTGCTACAGAAATTCCGGTGTCCTGCCCTGCTTCCCAGATCGGCAGTGCAAGACCCCAGGCACTGAAGGCGAGGTCCGAAAATTCGACCTTGTCCTGAGTGCGCATGTGATAGGTGCGGTGCATGGTCTTGTTCACAGAGAAAGACTATGTTCTTTGTTCACAACTACATTTATGTTTCGGAGGAATTCACTACCTTTTTCTCATTCCCACAGCCACATCTGCGACTGTCTCCCAACCCAGCCTGGCATCACACTCCCAGAGGCTAGCGCACATTAGGCGGAGGAAGAAGAAAACGAGAGAGGACATGTTCTCAGAACTAATGGGCTGCTCCCGAGCCCAGGCAGCACAGCAGAACCATTGGAGGGAGAATTTGTCCCAAATGCACCGGACACACATGGAACGTGAGGAGAGGTGGCGGCAGGAAGACCAGCAGGCGACTCAAACGCTGCTTGGACTTCTGAGGGAGCAAACGGACACGCTCCGGCGCCTTGTTGATGTTCTGCAGGAACGGAGGCAGGAGGACAGAGCCCCGCTGCAGTCTATCAGTAACCGCACTCCCCCGCCACCAAGTCCCATACCCCCCTCGCCCAAAGTCCAAAGAAGGAGGGGCGGCAGAGTCCGTGAAAACTCTCACTCGACCCCTGCAGACTGCTCAAGCACCAGAAGGCTGTCATTCCCCAAAATTTGAAAAGTCCTTTCCTGCCCGCCTCACCCAAGCCCCCGTCCAAGTTTCACCCCCCAGTTTGATGTGTGGTTGTTAATAAAAAATACGTTTCTGTTCATTACTGTTTCAATCATGTTCTTTTGTGGGACAGTCTGTCTGAAGGGGGGGAAGGGGCTTGGTAATTGGACAGGACAGTCACCTTTAGCAGGGTACAGAGGCGGGGGCAGGTCCAGCAGCAGGGCACATACACAGTGCAGTGACTAGTTACCCTGGTCAGTCTGGGAGGTGGTTTTCATGTTCTGTGCGTGGGGGGGGGGGGTTGCTCTGTGACTTTGTGGCGGGGGAGGGCAGTTACAGATCTTATGCAGCGGTCCTTGTCCTGGATCACAGAGCCACGCAGCAGGGGATCTGTAACCCTCCTCCCCCTGCCATAAAGTCACATAGCCCCCACATACACGCAGTCCCGCTCAGGAGGGCTGGCAGGGTCCGTTGAAACAACCAGTCCGTCACTGCGAATCCTGTCATTCCTGGAGTTTAGAAGGATCATTTGCATCAGTACACTACACCCGCTCCCCACCACAGTCTGCGTCCCAGGTTTAAAACATTCCCGCGAAAACAGTAATAAAGACAACGGTGTTCATTAAGAAAATAAAACTGATTTTATTTTTTTGGAAGGGGGTGGAGGGGGTCTGTAACTGGAGAGGATAGTCAACATTAACTGGGTAAAGAAACGGGGGCAGGTTCAGCTTCTCTGTACAGAAACTTAAAAGTCACTGGTTACCCTGCTCACTGTGGAACCTAGCTTTCAAAGCCTCCCAGATGCACAGCGCGTCCCGCTGGGCTCTTCTAATCGCCCGGCTGTCTGGCTGGGCGTAATCAGATGCCAGGCTATTTGCCTCAACCTCCCACCCCGCCATAAAGGTCTCCCCCTTGCTCTCACAGAGATTGTGGAGCACACAGCAAGCTGCTATAACAATGGGGATATTGGTTTCGCTGAGATCACAGCGAGTCAGTAAGCTTCTCCATCTCCCCTTGAGATGTCCAAAAGCACACTCCACCACCATTCTGCACTTGCTCAGCCGGTAGTTGAACAGTTCTTTTTCAGTGTCCAGGGCGCCAGTATAGGGCTTCATGAGCCAGGGCATTAGCGGGTAGGCTGGGTCCCCAAGGATCACTGTAGGCATCTCCACATCCCCAAGAGTTATTTTGTGGTCCGGGAAGTAAATACCTTCCTGCAACCGTCTAAACAGACCAGAGTTCCTGAACACGCGAGCGTCATGAACCTTGCCCGGCCATCCGACGTTGATGTTTGTAAAACGTCCCCGATGGTCCACCAGTGCTTGCAGCACCATTGAAAAGTAGCCCTTTCTGTTAATGTACTGGCTGCCCTGGTGCTCCGGTCCCAGGATAGGGATGTGAGTTCCATCTATAGCCCCACCGCAGTTTGGGAATCCCATCGCGGCGAAGCCATCTATGATGACCTCCACGTTTCCCAGGGTCACTACCTTTGAGAGCAGTACCTTAACGATTGCGTTGGCTACTTGCATCACAACAACCCCCACGGTAGATTTGCCCACGCCAAAGTGGTTCGCGACAGACCGGTAGCTGTCCGGCGTTGCAAGCTTCCAGAGGGCTATGGCCACTCGCTTCTGGACAGTCAGGGCTGCTCGCATCCGGGTGTCCTTGCACTTCAGGGCAGGGGACAGCAACTCACAAAGTTCAAGGAAAGTCCCCTTCCGCATGCGAAAGTTTCGCAGCCACTGGGATTCGTCCCAGACCTGCAGCACTATGCGGTCCCACCAGTCAGTGCTTGTTTCCCGTGCCCAGAATCGCCGTTCCACAACATCCACATGACCCATTGTCACCGTGATGTCCTCGGCGCTGGGTCCCGTGCTTTCTGACAGGCCTGTGCTACTCTCAGACTTCAGGCCCTCACCGCGGTGCCGTAGCCTCCTCGCCTGGTTTATCTGCATCTGCCTCTGGTAAAGGTGGATGATAACCTGCGAGGCGTTGACAACGGCCACAACTGCAGCGATGGTCGCAGCGGGCTCCATGCTCGCAGTGCTGTGGCGTCCGCGCTGGCACTGACCGGAAAATTGCGCGAACTGATTTCCCGCCGGCGCTTTCAGGGAGGGAGGGAGGGCGGTAGTGACGGACGGATGACGACAATTACCCAAAAGCACCCTCGACCCTTTTTTTTTACCCAGAAGGCATTGGCGGCTCGACCCAGAATTCCAATGGGCAGCGGGGACTGCGGGAACTGTGGGATAGCTGCCCACAGTGCACCGCTTCCAATGTCGACGCTTTCCCCGTTAGTGTGGACTCACAAAGTCGAATTACTGTCCTTAGTGTGGACACACACGTTCGACTTTGCAATATCGATTCTACATTTTCGATTTAAGAGAAATCGAACTACCCTCGTAGTGTAGACATACCCTTAGACAAGATGGGCGTAGTTAGCTCTGCTCTGCTGTCCTCCCATGTCAGTCACTCCAGTTCCCTGGTCACTTTTGTTTCTCTTCTGTACACTCCTGCCAAGCTGTTGGTATTTTGCTGGCCATGAGGCTTGCAGGATTGAACACGACATGTTAGGTGCTATGTCACTGGCATTGGATCTGTCACCTCCCCTGCCTCTTTGCATGGGGCCTCGGTGTGCAGCCCAAAACTGCACTGGCTTTTCTGCGGCCACGTTACATCTGAATCTCCGGTCTCCAAGCCCTTGCTGTCCCCTCGTCCTTTTTCTGCTCCACCCCGCTGCATGTCGATGCTCCACCTCTTGCATTTTCCCCTAGTGAATCTCAGTTTCACTTCTTATTTTTAATCCCTCTCTGAAAAGTCCTTTTATATTAATTCTTTATCCTCACTGGTGTTTGCAGTTTCTCCTCATTTAGCATCATTAGCTTGGTTCCTTTAATATGCTGTTTATCTTCCCCCATCTTCCAGATCAGTAATGAAGGGATATTTCTCCCCAACCCAAATCCTTGCAGTTCCAAGACATCTCCTTCCTATGCAACACAAGGCTGTTTAGCCTTTGTTTAAGGTTCCTTAGGCAGTCCATCTATCCAAGCCAATTTGAGTTAATTGAAGAGTGCAATTTTATGAGACCCTGTGTCACGGGCTTTACTAAAATCCAGATAGCAAACATCCCCTCCCCCACTCACTTTGCAATTCCCTCTGAACAAGCAATCAGCGTGGTCGAGCAAGATCTAGACTTTATATCTCTGAACTGTTTATTCCTGAGCGGTGACTCCATCGCCATTGGCTGATTTGTGGTCTCGTAATATTTGTTCTGTTATTTTAATAAGGGTTGCAGTGAAACCAATCTGAGCTGCAAGTGGAGTGCTAGCCGGCTGCATCTGCAAAGGGTACTGTGCACACGCTTTGCTTGAGAGCATTGAGGTGTGCACCAAAGACTTGCAGGATTCAGTCATTTTGACTGCTTGCCACTGAATATCAATGAGAGATAAGATGGCCCCATGACAGAGAGTGATGGATGGTGCAGGGGTCCCTTCATCCCAGAATGTATACAGGTGAGGATCTCTTCCCCAAGGAAAAGCAGTGTGTCTAACAGGCATAGCAAACGGCTCAGCCTCAGGAGTTGTAGAATCTATTCCTAACTCTGCAACTTGCCTCCTTTTGTGATCTTGGGCTGATCACGTCTTGGTGCCTCAGTTTCCCCTCATACAAAATATGCTAACACATGTCCCAGTGAATGGGATCCACCACTATAGCTGGACTCCTCCTACTGTCAGTAATCTGCCTGTCCCAGTCCCAGCCCAGCCCACAGGAGCTGTGCTAAACTGCTCTCTTCTGGGAGCCACATCCATCACACATCCAGCAGGCATAGAAACCTCTTCCAGCAGGCAAAATCACATCAGGGTTTTGCTTCCAGCAAAGAAAGTGCGAGTTTTATGGTGAAAGCAATTTCCCTGGCTCCGGATTACTAACAACAAACTCAGGCCCACAGGCTGGGGAGGCGAACAGAGATTAATTGACTCGGAGTTTTGAAACAGGGTCTTAATAACTAGGTTCAAATTAGCCACCGTCACCTTTTCAGCCCGGGGAATTGAAATGAAATGTGATTCTCTACAGCAGCTTTGGGCTAGTCCAGCTCCCCCCGCACACACAGCCCTTTTAAAACGTGTCTCGGGGAAAGTAGGTATCTTCTGCTTTCACAGGTTCTACTATTTTCATCATGGTATTGTCTGAAGTACATATTTTAGATACGCAGTGGGGGTTTTAAGCCACCACTGTTTTACCTGCAAATCAAGAGGAGGACGAGATCTGGGGGGGGAAGGAAAACAAAAAGACATGACTTGGGCCTGTTTTGTTTTGCCAGTGAAATTATAAAGCCATGTCCCAAGGCCAATGAACAGCGTCTGAGTGTCCAAAGAGCAAGACGTGATTCTCCACCAGCACAGGCGCGGGGCTGGGTGCCAGGACGGGCGCGTAGAAACAGTGGTACCCAAAGAATAGTGATAACAGCTGGCATTTCCCACGGCAGAATTCTGCAGTAATGGTGCAAAGCACCGCAAGGCCCGGCTTGACAAAGCCCTGGCTGGGATGATTTAGTTGGGGATTGGTCCTGCTTTGAGCAGGGGGTTGGACTAGATACCTCCTGAGGTCCCTTCCAACCCTGAGATTCTATGCTTCTAAGAGCACTGAGAGCAAGTAGGGTCTACTGGGCACGAGTCTGAGAATCAGACCTGCCTCCCCGTCCTCATCACTGCAGCAGGTCACTGCCTGGCCAGTTTCCCCACCTAGAAAAGGAGATAATGATGCCACTCCCTTTTGGTAAAGTACTTCGGGTGGGAGCCACAAAGGGACTTAGATGGAAAATCACAGGAACACACCGTGACGCACAAAGCCCACTTAGGCCCCTAGGGTCCCTGTGCACTGCATGGGGAAAGGTAAGTGCCTAAGAATGCCATCCACCAAAGCCGGCACTGAAGCCCCCTACCTAAACCAGGCAATGGGAGAGGCGGACAACAGGCATGGGTGACGCCCTGCCCCTCTCTCAGAGACAGGCACCTCCATCCAAACTGCATTGGGACACCTCTCAGTTTAGCAATCCCCAGACAGGAGCTCGCCACCTGGAATGGGACAGCTGAGGCCTGCTTCACGGATCCTGCCCTTTGAGAGCGAGACAATGCAAGCTAACTGCTAGGGGGTCTCGTAAGCTGCAATGCTTTGGACTGATGCTGCCGAACAATTTCACGTAGTGCTTTGTGTCCCCCGCCAGATGTCGCGGAAGCCCTATGGCTTGGTACACTGAAAACTCGCCTGGCCTAAACACTGATCAGTGCACAAATGGGCGCAATCCTGCGGCGGCAGGGAGCAGGGCTGGCCAGTCTAACTGGTCTTTTTAATCTCTGGGGTTTGTGATTTACAGACATGGATGAATGAATCCACAATTGTCCAGGGTGAGTGGAGGGACATCGCCCCAGTGCAGATGCTTATTAAGTGGTGCTGGAGCAGGAGGTAGTGTGGCTGAATAGACCTGCCATTGGCTTGGCAGTCAGCCGCGGTGAGCGCGGTTGCCTGGCTCTGCCACTGAGCCACCATACTATCTTGGGCAAATCCCTTAACCTCTGCATGCCTCCCTTTCCTCAGGTGTAATGACCCTGAGGCAGGTTTGTAAAGTGCTTGGAGGTCATTCCCTGAAAGGTGTGATGTCAGTGCTGAGTGTTGAGAGGTAGAGAACAAAGAAGGAGCTTATGCAATCAGTCTAAACCAGCCCCAATAAAGATGCCCCTGGGAGGGCAAGAGGCCACTACAGAGGACAAACCTTCTCCTTGCTAATTCCATCTGTTGCCCTGGGTTTCTGCCAGCCTGGGTTTGCTTCACACAGCAGCCGAGGAAAGCGCCTCTTGGCTGGGGTGTCCTGATGTCTCAGGCCTGGTCTACACTACGAGTTTAGGTCGACTTTAGCAGCGTTAAATCGAATTAAGCCTGGACACGTTCACACGACGAAGCCCTTTCTTTCGACTTAAAGGGCCCTTTAAACCGGTTTCTTTACTCCACCTCCGACGAGGGGATTAGCGATAAAATCGGCCTTAGCGGGTCGGAATTGGGGTAGTGTGGATGGAATTCGACGTTATTGGCCTCCGGGAGCTATCCCACAGTGCTTCCTTGTGACCGCTCTGGACAGCACTCTCAACTCAGATGCACTGACCAGGTAGACAGGAAAAGCCCCGCGAACGTTTGAATTTCATTTCCTGTTTGCTCAGCGTGGATAGCACAGGTGACCACGCAGAGCTCATCAGCACAGGTAACCGTGATGGAGTCCCAGGATCGCAAAAGAGCTCCATCATGGACCGAACGGGAGGTACGGGATCTGCTCGCCATATGGGGAGACGAATCAGTGCTAGCTGAACTCCGTAGCAGTAAACGAAATGGCAAAATATTAGAAAAGGTCTCCAAGGCCATGAAGGACAGAGGCCATAACAGGGACTCACAGCAGTGCCGCGTGAAAATTAAGGAGCTAAGGCAAGCCTACCACAAAGAAAGAGAAGCAAACGGAAGGTCCGGGGCAGAGCCGCAAACATGCCGCTTCTACGCGGAGCTGCATGCCATTTTAGGGGGTGCAGCCACCACTACCCCAACCGTGTGCTATGACTCCCTCACTGGAGAAACACACAGGGAAGCGGGTTCGGGGTACGAGGAAGATGAGGATGGAGATAATGTAGATAACTCACAGCAGCAAGGAAGCGGAGAAACCGGTTTCCCCAACAGCCAGGATATGTTTATCACCCTGGACCTGGAACCAGTAACCCCCGAACTCACCCAAGGCATGCTCCCATCCCCTGAGGGCGCATAGGGGACCTCTGGTGAGTGTACCTTTGTAAATATTACACATGGTTTAAAAGCAAGCGTGTTTAATGATTAATGATTAATTTGCCTTGGCAATCGCGGCCAGTACAGCTACTGGAAAAGTCTGTTAACGTGTATGGGGATGGAGCGGAAATCCTCCAGGGACATCTCCAGAAAACTCTCCTTCATGTACTCCCAAAGCCTTTGCAAAAGGTTTCTGGGGAGGGCTGCCTTATCCCATCCGCCATGGTAGGACACTTTACCACGCCAGGCCAGTAGCACGTAGTCTGGAATCATTGCATAACAAAGCATGGCAGCGTATGGTCCCGGTGTTTGCTGGCATGCAGACAACATCCATTCCTTATCGCTCTTTGTTATCCTCAGGAGAGTGATATCCTTCACGGTCACCTGGTTGAAATGGGGCGATTTTATTAAGGGGGGACATTCAGAGGTGCCCGTTCCTGCTCTGCTGAACAGAAATATTCCCCGCTGTTAGCCACGCGGTGGGGGGGAGGGGTGAAGTGATCATCCCAGAGAATTGGGTGTGTGGGGGGGAGGGGAGTTAGTTGGGTATGTGCTGCATGTTAACCCGGAAACCGCAGCCCCTCATTTTACATTGCAAACCCATTTTAAATGGCCAACCCAACGGGTGCTTGGTATGGGAAATGAGAGCGCTACTGTTTGAAACCATTCCCACATGTTAAGAAGGTTAAAAAAGCCAAAAGACTGTGTCTTACCATGGCTGCCTGCAAGCCGAAATCTGTGGCCTGGCACTGCGTGAGTGATCTCTCACACCAAACCGGCAGGCCCTCAATATAAGAGGAAAAATGCGACCTTGTAACGAAAGCACATGTGCTGTGTAATGTGAACAGCAAAATTTAACGTGAAAGAGTGTACCCATTGTTCTCTAAAATGTGTCTTTTTTTTAACCACCTCTCCCTTCTCCTCCACCAGCTGCAAATGTTTCTCCTTCACAGAGGCTAGTGAAGATTAGAAAGAGAAAACGGAGGACGCGGGATGATATGTTCACAGAACTCCAGATGTCCTCCCACGCTGACAGAGCACAGCAGAATGCGTGGAGGCAGTCAATGTCAGACTACAGAAAAGCACAATATGAACAAGAGGAGAGGTGGCGGGCTGAATCGCGGGATGAACAGAGCAAGTTGCGGGCTGAAGATGATAGGTGGCGTCAGCTTGCAGACAGAAGGCAAGAGTCGATGCTCCGGCTGCTGGAGCATCAAACTGATATGCTCCAGTGTATGGTTGAGCTGCAGGAAAGGCAGCAGGAGCAGAGACTGCCGCTACAGCCCCTGTGTAACCAACAGCCCTCCTCCCCAAGTTCCATAGCCTCCTCACCCAGACGCCCAAGAACACGGTGGGGGGGCCTCCGGCCACCCAGTCACTCCACCCCAGATGATTGCCCTAGCATCAGAAGGCTGGCCTTCAATAAGAGTTAAAGTTTTAAACTGCAGTGTGTCCTTTTCCTTCCCTCCTCCCCCACCCATCCCGGGCTACCTTGGCAATTATCCCCCTAGTTGTGTGATGAATTAATAAAGAATGCATGAATGTGAAGTAACAATGACTTTATTGCCTCTGCAAGCGGTGCTCGAAGGGGGGAGGGGAGGGTGGGGTGGTTGGCTTACAGGGAAGTAGAGTGAACCGGGGGGGGGGGGCAGAGGGTTCATCAAGGAGTAACAAACAGAAGTTTCACACCGTAGCCGGGCCAGTCACAAAACTCGTTTTCAAAGCTTCTCTGATGCGCACCGCGCCCTGCTGTGCTCCTCTAACCGCCCTGGTGTCTGGCTGCGCGTAATCAGCGGCCAGGCGATTTGCCTCAACCTCCCACCCCGCCATAAATGTCTCCCCCTTACTCTCACAGATATTGTGGAGCGCACAGCAAGCAGCAATAACAATGGGGATATTCTTTTCGCTGAGGTCTGAGCGAGTCAGTAAGCTGCGCCAGCGCGCTTTTAAACGTCCAAATGCACATTCCACCACCATTCGGCACTTGCTCAGCCTGTAGTTGAACAGGTCCTGACTCCTGTCCAGGCTGCCTGTGTACGGCTTCATGAGCCATGGCATTAAGGGGTAGGCTGGGTCCCCAAGGATCACGATAGGCATTTCAACATCCCCAATGGTTACTTTCTGCTCCGGGAAGAAAGTCCCTTCCTCCAGCTTTCGAAACAGAGCAGAGTGCCTGAAGACGCGAGCATCATGTACCTTTCCCGGCCATCCCACGTTGATGTTGGTGAAACGTCCCTTGTGATCCACCAGGGCTTGCAGCAGCATTGAAAAGTACCCCTTGCGGTTTATGTACTCGGTGGCTTGGTGCTCCGGTGCCAAGATAGGGATATGGGTTCCGTCTATGGCCCCACCACAGTTTGGGAATCCCATTGCAGCAAAGCCATCCACTATGGCCTGCCCGTTTCCCAGAGTCACTACCCTTGATATCACCAGGTCTTTCATTGCCCTGGCAACTTGGATCACAGCAGCCCCCACAGTAGAATTGCCCACTCCAAATTGATTCCCGACTGACCGGTAGCTGTCTGGCGTTGCAAGCTTCCACAGGGCTATCGCCACTCGCTTCTCAACTGTGAGGGCTGCTCTCATCCTGGTATTCTGGTGCTTCAGGGCAGGGGAAAGCAAGTCACAAAGTTCCATGAAAGTGCCCTTACGCATGCGAAAGTTTCGCAGCCACTGGGAATCGTCCCACACCTGCAGCACGATGCGGTCCCACCAGTCTGTGCTTGTTTCCCGGGCCCAGAATCGGCGTTCCACGGCATGAACCTGCCCCAGTAACACCATGATTTCCACATTGCTGGGGCCTGTGCCTTGTGAGAGGTCTATGTCCATGTCAATTTCCTCATCACTCTCGTCGCCGCGCTGCAATCGCCTCCTCAGCTGGTCCTGGTTTTGCTTTGGCAAGTCCTGGCTCTGCATATACTCCAGGACAATGCGCGTGGTGTTCAGAGTGCTCATAATTGCCGCGGTGATCTGAGCGGGCTCCATGATCCCAGTGCTAGCTATGGCGCCTGGTCTGAAAAAATGCGCGAAACTAGTATCTGACGGACCAGGGGAAGGAGGGAGGGAGGGAGGGGCGAGTGACGACATGGCGTACAGGTACAGGGAATTAAAATCAACAAAGGTGGCTGTGCATCAGGGAGAAACACAAACAACTGTCACACAGAATGCCCCCCCCCCCAAAGATTGAACTCAAAACCCTGGGTTTAGCAGGCTGTTGATTTCACGGAGGGAGGGGGAAGCTAATGAATACAGAACAAATCTATTTTTTACATCTTAAGCTGGCAGCCGACGGTGCAGCATGACTGATAGCCACTGCAGTACGATGACGATGGATACCAGTCGTAATATACCATCTTCTACCAAAAGGCAAGGGGCTGCTGCTGTGTAGCAATGCAGCCCCAGGTCTGCCAGCCCCACGTCTGCCAGCACCCAGATCGCCCTCGGCCTCTTCTGGGTGCTTAGCAGAAAATACTGGGCGCTTGGCAGAAAATAGCATACTACGACTGATAACCATCATCGTCAAGACAGTTCAATAGGACTGAGCATGTCTGCCCAGGTGCCCATGATTGACAGCCACTGCAGTACGATGACGATGGAAGCGTAGTATCTTCTACCAAAAGGCAAGGGGCTGGTGCAATGTAGCCCTACGGTTGCCAGCCCCATGGCTACCAGTCATGCTGCACCGTCTACCACCAAAAGGCAGTTAGCTGCTGCTGCTGTGTAGCAATGCAGTCCCACGTCTGCCGGCACCCAGATGACATATGGTAACGGTGAGCTGAGCTGAGCGGGCTCCATGCTTGCCGTGGTATGTTGTCTGCACAGGTAACCCAGGTAAAAAGGCGCGAATCTATTGTCTGCCGTTGCTCTGACGGAGGGGGAGGGGCCTGACGACATGTACCCAGAACCCCCCGCGACACTGTTTTGCATCATTCGGGCATTGGGATCTCAACCCAGAATTCCAATGGGCGGCGGAGACTGCGGGAACTGTGGGATAGCTACCCATAGTGCAATGCGCCGGAAGTCGACGCTAGCCTCGGTACTGTGGACGCGGTCCGCCGACGTAATGCACTTAGAGCATTTTATGTGGGGACACACACAATCGGCTGTATACAACCGATTTCTATAAAACCGGCTTCTATAAATTCGACCTAATTTCGCAGTGTAGACATGAGACCAACAGCCCTGCTGCAGCACGGCTGGAGAACTGACCCATAAATCAGCAGTCTCTGCTGCTTCCCTAGCCACAGCGGTCCCCGCTGGAGGACGGGCGGGGATGCTCCAGCCCCCTGCCTGGGGACGGCGCTGCCAGCCCGCCCCCTTTCCGCGCTCGCCCAGCAGCGGCTGGGGACTTTGGCGAGGATCCCTGACACCTGCGGAGAAGTTCTGGCTGGCGGCGCTCGGGGGCTGGGCAACGGGGGGAGCCGCGGGAACCTCCCGCCGCGCCTCGGCCGGGGCTGGAGCCGAGAACAGCCGGGGGCTGCAGTCCGAGGCCCCGGGCGCTGGCGGAGAGCGGTCCCCGGGGATCCGGGCGTCTCTCCTCCCGGCGAGCTGCAGCCTCCAGCCCTTCCCCTGGCGAGCAGGATGGGCAGCCCGGGCGAGCCGCTGCGGTGAGTGCGGGGGGGTCCTGCCCGGATCTGGGGGCGGGGAGGAGACTTACAGGTCCTGGCGGATGGCGAGCTCTGCCCAGGGCTCGCCTTGCCCGCTGCATGCGGGCCAGAGGGCTAGCGCCGGCGGTGGGTGTCTGGGGGGCTCTCGGCGAGCCGGGCCAGCTGCCCAGGGCCTGGGGGAGGTGCCCCCCAGCCAAACCTCAGGTGCCCGGCGCTGCTTCCGCCAGCTACGGGGCCGGGCCGGGCCGGGCCGGGCGGAAATGGGGTTAAAACAACCGAACAGCCCGGCTGCCCCCTGGCAGTGTGTGGGGGTGAGAGCAGGGAGCCGCCGGTGCCTTGGGGTCTGTGTCCACCTGGGCATGGCTGGGTATTGCAGCAGGTCTGGTGCCCCCCCCCTCTGTCCACCCCCTCCTCCCCTCTCCATCATCCTCTCCAGCCTCCTCTCTTCTCCCTCCTGCTCTCTCCCATTCTTCTGTTTCTCCTCTGCTCTTTCCCCACCACCTCCCATGTCCTCTGCCCCTGGTCTGCTCCTTCTGTGCTTCTGCTCCTCCAACTCCCGGCCCAGCCTCTGCTTGAGGCATCACTTCCCCTCTCTGCCCCCCACCTCCCCGCCCAGACGCTGCTGTCAGAGGACCCCCTTCAGCACGGTGGGCAGGGGCCTCATCACACTCTTCTAAAACCCCAGGGGGCTGTGGTCAGAAATGAGCCCTCTCTGCCCTGCACGGCGCGCCAGGCCCCCTCCTCTGCTCTAAGCCGGGTGCATCTCGCCCCCTCCCGTGGGGGCAGGACAGGAGGTGCTCTGGAGTGTGTCCCCCCAGGGCTTCGGCCAGTCTCGTTTGCATGGAAAGTGAGCTGAGAGCTGGTCTCCGATGTTAAGGCCAGAAGGGACCATTAGGGTCATCGCGTCTGACCTCCTGCACAGCACAGGCCAGACAAACTTCTGCATCAATCCCAAAGCTTCTCTTTGAACTGTAGCAGGGTTTGTTTGTTTGTTTGTTTGTTTGTTTTTTAAGACCCCCAGGCTAGCTTTAAGGGCTTCCAGGGATGGAGAATCCACCATGTTCCTAGAAGAATGGTTCTAGCCGTTAATTCCCCCTGCTGCTAACAAAATCTGCACCTTCTTTCTAGCCTGAAGTAGTCTAGCTTCATCTTCCAACCCTTAGCTCTCATACGCCTTTTCCTGCTAGATTAAAGAGCAGTCTGCTACCAGAAATCTCTTCCCCATGTGAGTCCTTGTAGACCATCCTCACGTCCCCTCTTGACCTTCTCTTGGGTAAACTACATTGACTGAGCTGCTTAAGTGTTTCACTATAAGGCATGTTTTCCAGCCCACGAATCATTCTTGTATCTCTTTTCTGAACCCTTTCCAATTCCCTGCCCTCCAGAGTCTGTCTGCTCCCTTCCGCCTCCTTTTCTTAAAAAAAAAAAAAAAAAAAAAAGCCCCTTTATTTTAAAGGTAGGCGAACGCTTCCACTCAAATATCCTAGATTCAGTTTCAACATCAATGTTGTGGGATTGTGTTTCACGGGGAGGCTGTGAGAAGTGGAGCCCCTAGAGCAGGGGTAGGCAACCTATGGCACGCGTGCCGAAGGCGGCACGCCAGCTGATTTTCAGTGGCACTCACACTGCCTGGGTCCTGGCCGCTGGTCCGGGGGGCTCTGCATTTTAATTGAATTTTAAATGAAGCTTCTTAAACGTTTTAAAAACCTTATTTACTTTACATACAACAATAGTTTAGTTATATATTATAGACCTATAGAAACAGACCTTCTAAAAGCGTTAAAATGTATGACTGGCACGCGAAACTTTAAATCAGAGTGAATAAATGAAGATTCGGCACACCACTTCTGAAAGGTTGCCGACTCCTGCCCTAGAGGAAGAGGAAAGAAGCAGAGAGTGAAAATCCAATATAGTGTGAGAGACAGACAGACGCTGAACAAAAGGGAGGAGAGAAAGAGAAACAGGACTGGATAAATGACTGCAGACAACAGGGTAACCATGTACAGCACTGTGGTCACATACGCCACAATGAGACCTGCTGCACCAAAAATCCCTTACCCCTCGAGCTAAATATATAGCTCCTTTGGTTTGACATAGCTGGCTGTTGTAGTCGCTGGAGCCAGCCACTAGCAGGAGACATGGCCACACGTACACTGCCAGCCTATGAAACCCATCTCTGCCAGCCTAGTCCAGGTGCATTCTAGGTCTATCCCAGAGCGCACACATTTGTTGGCTGCTTTGGGTGAGTTTTTGGTGCTTGGCTTTTTGTCTGTGGGTTGTTGTTTTTTAATACAAGGACTCTGTTGTGGGGAGCAGCTGGATTAAAAGTTTGGTGACGTCCCCCCGAGGGGACAAAAGCAGCCTGAAGGTTTGTAAACCCGCTGGCTCTGGGAGGTGCCTGTCCCTAGCCCTGCTAGACCAAATCGAGTTTTGAAACAGCCTCTGCCCTCCTGTTGTGGAAAGATTTTCCCTGAAACACTGGAGGCGGGGCAGAAAGGGCTGGAGGTTTGAAGAACACCATGCCGATGGTGGGGAGGGGAGCAGGAGTCCACTCTCATCTGGGTCTCCGGCAGGGAAGGAGAAGTCGGGGGCTGAGTTGCTTTTTCCTTGTGGGGCAGGGCGAGTGGAGGGATCTGACCCCGAGGGACCTCCTTCAGGTCTGGCTGAGTCCACACGGGACTCTAAGCAGGCTGGCTCAGGGGGAAGGGAGTGGGTTGTATGGCCAGCAGGGAGAATGCTGCCTCCTGTCATCTCCATCTGCAGCCAGGCAGTTTCCCGAGCCGTCCTGCCAGGCACTCAGGAGATGAGCAGATCTTGTTACAAGCCATGACCCACAGCATGGTCCTTGCCCGGCTGCCACCATCTCTAGTCACGGGGCAGCACAGAAAAGGGGGAACTCGCACGGTCCATCTCGTCATGCCTCCGCTGGGGGAGTCCACAGCTGTTGGCCGAACCTTACGTGGCTTCATTTCAAGCCTCTGCGCTGAGCACTTGGCCCATGCTTCCAAGGTCATTCTTTGGGCCGGGGGCACGTTGGGGGGAGGGGAAGCTTTGGGGAGAAGAGAGAGGACAGGAAATTGCTCCATGTGGAATTCCAGGGAATTCCTTCCTCGTGCGGAGCAGGACCCCTCTGCCTTTGGGATCCAGCGGTGATGCTCACTGAGAAGGGCTCTGAGGAGACGCGCCGAAGGCATGTTAAAAAGCCTAAGGAAAGCAGGACTGAGGGACGGGGTGCGGGGTGGGGTGAATGACTGCCCAAGTCCCTGTTTCCCCAGCGTGCTGGTCTGACACCCGAGTGGCAGGGAGTGGACGTGGTTTCCCTCTGTTTGTATCAGTGGCGTGGGGTTTGCTGCGGTGGGTTCGGCACAAGTGGGAGGGGGGATGGTCTTGTGGTTCAGGCACTGTCTCTAGTCCTGGCCGCTCGGGCCCACTCCTGGGGTGCATGCGCCCTATCTGGCACCTCTTTCTTGAGCGGTGGGAACCCCACAGTCCAACTGCCCTCGCCTCAAGAGCAGCGCTGAGCCTCCCCAGTAGCTTGCGTACGCTCCCATCTGAGCTCCACCCTCATGGGCGCTCTGATTGATAAACTGACACGTCTCCTCCAAAGCGTAGTACAGAATTGCAAGATTAGGTGCATTGTGGGTAGATCTGGATAGCCTGGGGCTTTGGAAAAGTTTGGATCCACGTCACAATTTTGTGGATTGGTCATTGTTGCGAGTATGAGAGTTTTAACCCTCCTCTGGATTATCTGGAGTTCTGACTTGTTATAGACGGGCTGCTGGACGGGCCGGCCCATTAATCTCGTCCAGTTTGGGAATTCCCTTGTGAATGAATCAGTGGAGCCATTTCTGGTCCTCCCTTGTCTCATCTCAGTTGGGAGAAAGAAGCAGTAGAAGAGAATAACCTCTTAAGAAAGGGAAATCCCGTTTTCCTATGAATGTTTCTAGTCATAAAAGTCAAAGGGAGTAAAAAGATACCAAACAACAACCCAGAAAACAGAACTGCCCCTAGACAAAATCTTTTTTCCATGAGACACTGGCTCATCTTTAAAGCTGAAATGTCGGCTTCTATTGGCCTTAAAAATGAAGCCAGCCAGCCTCACACTACTTTGACCCCACTGCTTTTTCAGTTGTGACTTACTGTGGCCATGTTGTGATCGCACATTTTGTGCATTCTGGCCCAGTGGGCAAAGCACAGGGCTAGGAGGTAGAACTCTTGGGGTCTATTCCCATGTCTGACACTACCTTTCCTTTATCACCTTGGGCCAGTTACTTAACCTCTCTGTGCTTCAGTTACCCCTGCATAAAATGAGGGTAATGATGATTGATTATTTGAATTGTGGGGGTGCCTAGCTGCTGCCTCCCCACTGTGCTAGGTGCTGTACAAACATAACAAAGAGATCATGCTAAGTATGACTTTATTTTTATTAACTCTAAAAGGCCAAGCTATTGTGGGCTATCATGCAAACAGCAGTGTGACACAAAAGCAAGTCTGATGACTACATGTAGATATGCAAAAGAGTTAATTCAATACAAGAAATGTGAACCGTGTCCTTCAATACGATTGTATAAGGATAATTAAAAATCCGATAGGAAGCTGCCAGTTTGACAGCCTGTTGATTGATTTGGTTTAATTTAATCTAATTTAGGTATTCATAGACATTTCTATGGTGCTCATTAAGACCTCAGCAGAGTGGGACGGGGGAGAGAAACAGCCATTGGAAAAGAGATGGCACAGAGAGATGAATTTTAGATCCAAGCTGCACCAAAGAGTCAGGGGTTGGCTGGAATGCAGGGAATTTTTCACGTGTGGCTAACAATTGTGTTCTTATTGCAAATCTCAGGATGTTTGATGTCTGTCTTAAGGCCCCGTAAGACTGCAGGAGAATCACTGCTTTCCTTTCAAAACGAAAAAGTTAAACTGCAACCATGGCGGTTGCAGAGAAAAGCTTGAAACTTGTGCTGGGAGCACACCCAGCAGGCTCAAAAACCAGAAGACAAATAAAAAGGGCCCCAAATTTATTATTTCTTTAAAAAAAAAAAAAAAACTCAAGATTTTAAGCCAATCCCATAATTTTTTTAGGGGATGATTCATGGTTTTGGAACACTTGGGATTGCAGCAATGAGTAAATTAAGTTCAATGAGCCAAAATTCTTCTCCCATTAACGCTGGTGCAACTCAGCTGGCTCGAGTGTAGCTGAGAGCAGAATTTACTCAGCCTCCAAATTACGACAAGAATTTGCTGTGCTATGGGTTGGAAAGTCTGTGGGCCTTTCCCATGCTTTCCAATGGGTGGGCTGAGCTTAGCGGGAGTGCCCAGCATCTCTCAGGAGGTTCTTGGGACCAAGTCGTGGCAGGTCTTTACTTCCCAGTCACAGGGTACGTCTACACTACCCGCCAGATCGGCGGGTAGCGATCTATCTATTGGGGATCGATTTATCATGTCTAATGTAGACGCGATAAATCGATCCCCGATTGCTCTCCCGTCAACTGCTGTACTCCAGCTCGGCGAGAGGCAGAAGCAAAGTCGACGAGGGAGCTGTGGCAATCGACCCCATCGCAAGGTAAGTCGAACTAAGATACGTCGACTTCAGCTATGCTATTCTCGTAGCTGAAGTTGCGTATCTTAGGTCGATTTCCCCCCCCCCCCCCCAGTGTAGACCAGGCCACAGAGTCCAGTCAGACCCCCTACCAGTTTTCACTGGGTAAAGCACTAGTAGTGTTCTCCGTTATCCTGTTACCACTCAAGAAAGAGATCGTGGAGTCATCGTAGATGGTTCTTTGAAAATATCTGCTCAGTGCGTAGCAGCAGTCAAAAAAGCGAACAGAACGTTAGGAGCCATTAGGAAAGGGATAGCTAATAAGCCAGAAAATACCATAATGCCACTCTATAAATCCATGGCGCCTTGAATACTGTGTGCAGTTCTGGTTGCCCCATCTCAAAAAGGAAATATTAGAATTGGAAAAGGTTCAGAGAAGGACAGCAAAAGTGTAGGGGGATAGAACAGCTTTCGAATGAGGAGAGATTAAAAAGACTGGGGCTGTTCAGTTTAGAAGAGAGACCACTAAGGGGGGATATGAGAGAGGACTATAAAATCACGAATTATGTGGAGAAAATGACTAGGGAAATATTATTTACCCCTTCACATAACACAAGAACCAGGGGTCATCCACTGATATTAATAGGCAGCAGGCTTCAAACGAATATACTTAACACAGTCAACCTGTGGAACTCCTTGCCAGAGTGAAGGCCAAACGTATAACTGGGTTCAAAAAAAGAATTGGATAAGTTCATGGAGGTTGGGTCCATCAATGGCTATTGGCCATGATGTTTAGGGATGCAACCCCAGGGTGTCCCTAAACCTCTGATGGCCAGAAGCTGGGACTGGATGACAGGCGATGGATCACTCAAGATTGCCCGGTTCTGTTCATTCCCTCTGAAATATTTGGCATTGTCCGCTGTCGGAACACAGGATACTGGGCTAGATGGACCATTGGTCTGACCCAGTCTGGCCGCTCTTATGTTAAGCTTCTGGAGATACTGAAACCGGAATAGGCATTTTTAAAGTTTGCTTGGAAATGTCTGGCTTTATTAGCGATGTATCTATTGCTCTGAGGCCCTATAACTAATCACTGCAGTCCCCCTCTAAGCCATGTTACAGGCCTGAATTAAACATTTAATTTGGAAGCTGATTTCAATAGGATCGATTTCCAGGCTTTAAATACCGAGCGCAAATACTCCCAGATGCCCTTGTCCTTCTGTGCAATCAATGTGGCCTCTTCTAATCTATTTTTCCTTGGCCTGTGAATAACTCCTGCTCAATCCAGCATTCCCCAATCTGTCTCTGGGAGTTTGTGGCGTGTTCTCTGAGCCTGTCTCATTGCTCAGAGCGGTGTGCTGAGATACTTGTCTATTTCAGGAAGTCTCTTTTTTTGATGCAGGGGAACACTGGGCGAAATGAACAGACCATTGGGAACAGTCTGGACTATCGGTGCAGTGATGAGCTGTACCGCCACTGACTTCCGATCTGTTTGGGTTTTTATATCGTGCCCACCCTCGCTGTTGTCACTGAGCACCCTCCTTGCTATTTCAATTGTCTGAAACGTGTGTCAACTCTTCGCGGTTGACGGTGTCGATAGTAGTGTGTGTGGTGTAGCCTTTGGATTGAGCTGGGTGATGTTTGTGCTCTCTCGTGGTCCCCCGTGACCGTCTTGGTCCAGTCGCTAAGCAAGTTCTGTCTCGTAAAATTTGCGAGTAGTTGATGGTGTCGTTCCGCTGGAGAGATCATAGAATATTAGGGTTGGAAGGGACCTCAGGAGATCATCTAGTCCAACCCCCTGCTCAAAGCAGGACCAATCCCCAATTAAATCATCCAACAGATTTTTGCCCCATATCCCTAAATGGCCCTCTCAAGGATTGAACTCACAACCCTGGGTTTAGCAGGCCAATGCTCAAACCATCACAGCTGCCGTGGGAGGCTGTAGCGTGAGAGGAAAGTGGTCTCTCACCTATCGAGGGCCAGTCCTATGGAGGACTTTGAATATCAGCGCCGACGTCTTGAACTGGATTCTTTAATATTTGCAGTGCTTTTTCCATATGTACCTATCAAGGACCTGATGCTGTCCTGGTGACTTGAATTTTCTGTAGCATCTGCTATCGGCCTGTATCCCAAATCTCTTTACAGAGTTAAAAAAGAGGAGCATTGTGACTGAGCAGGGAAATAGCCTTGGTTCCAGCTCTGCCGTTGATTCACTGTGTGACCTGGGTCAAGTCACTTCACTATGTGCCTCAGTTTCCCTGCCTGTACAATGGATGTAATAGTTCTTGCTTTGTGGTGTCATACATATTCTTGTCCAATTGACTAGCCACTCTACCTGCCTTTTTGTGCTTCTCCAATCACTGCTTGTAGTGGGGCGGCCCCCCCCCACGCCAGTGGGAAAAGAGTTAAAGTCAGCCCTGGGAATAGGTGGTGGCTGAGAGCTGCTAAGCTGGGCTGCTTGGGGAAGCTGCCACAGGTGGGCCATGCCCCAATCAGGCTATAGCTGGCCTGTATAAAAAGGCTGGGAGCCAGAAGCCGAGAAGTCTCTCTCCAGGCCGGGAGAGAGCAGGGCCTGGCTGTCTGCAGAAAGGGCACTGGGAGTGAAGCAGGGCTGGGGAAAGGCCAGAGGAGCAGGGGAGCTCCAGGCTGGCAACTCCCCAGGCTGCAGGGCCTGGTCCAAGGCCCACAGAGGTACGGGGAGGCAGAGGAAGGTAGCAGGTCCGAACCCCCTTGCCTATGATGAGTGGCCTTTACACTGCAGTCTGCCCCAGGGAGCGGGGGCTAGATGGTGACTGGCAGTAGCCCAGACTGAGGCAAGGTGGGGATTAGAGGGTGGGGGTTTCCCAGAGAGGGGAGACCCACTGAGACTGTGGGGGTACTGCGAGGGGCAGATCCCCAGGGGAAAGGGGGTCTGGGAGGGACACGGGGCCAGCTACAAGCAGGACACCGGCCTGCAGAGGGTGCCCAGGCTGGAAAAGAGCTAATTCCCCGAGATGACCAGCAGGAGGCGCCGCAGGGGTGAGTCCCGCACGTTACCACTGCTCTTGTACCAGCCAGCCCCTTGATTAATCACTGATGCTACTTTTTTAATAGGGAGAGGATAATACTTCTCTACCTCTGTCCTAGGAGGGCCGTGAGTCCTCATGAATGAACGTTTGTAAAGCACTTTGAGATGCTTGCATGAAAAGAGCTATTGAAGTGCAACGTCTTACTGCGAATTAATTACAGACAGCCAAGGTGCAAAGACATTGTGTGGTGAAGAAAGGGTAGTGGAGCAAGCGTAGGGTTACCATATTTCAGCAAGCAAAAAAGAGGACGGGAGGAGCCCCGCCCTAGCCCCGCCCCTGCCCTGCCCTAGCCCCGCCCCTGCCCCTCCCACTTCCCGCCCCCCTCAGAGCCCCCAACCCTCCCCCCGCTCCTTGTCCCCTGACTGCCCCCTCCTGGGACCCCTGCCCCTAACTGCCCCCCAGGACTCCACCCCCTACCTAAGCCTCCCTGCCTCTTGTCCCCTGACTGCCCCCTCCTGAGACCCTCCCCCCATCCTAACTGGCCCCCTAGGACCCTACCCCCTACCTGTACCCTGACTGCCCCAACCCTTATCCACACCCCCACCCCCAGACAGACCACTGGGACTCCCACGCCCCATCCAACCACTCCCCACCCCCTGACAGCCCCCCCCAGAACTCCCGACCCATCTAAACCCCTCTGCTCTCTGTCCCCTGGCTGCTCCGATCCCTCTCCCCACTCCTGCCCTCTGACAGCCCTGCCCCCAGAACTCCCAACAAACCCCCCCCCCCGCTTCTTGTCCCCTGACTGCCCCCTCCTGGGACCCCTGCTCCTAACTGCTCTCCAGAACCCCACCCCCTACCTAAGCCTCCCTGTTCCTTGTCCCCTAACTGCCCCCTCCTAAGACCCCCCCCAACTGCCCCCCAGGACCCTACCCTTTACCTGTACCCTGACTGCCCAAAACCTTATCCACCCTCCCCCAGAAAGCTCCCACCCCGAACTCCCAACCCCCCCCGTCTCTTGACTGCCCCCTCCAGAACCTCCCTGCCCCTTCTCCGACCCCCTGGCCCCCTTGTTGTTGGCCTTTGCCTAATGTCTCTGTGAACTTGCTCAGGAACGGCCTGAGCCGCTCGTCCCGGCACTCTGGGGAGCGGGGGAGGAGCTCCAGACTGCCGGAGGCGATCTGCGAATGCAGGGAGGGAGGGAGTGATCTCTGCTGCAGGGGAGAGGAGGAGGGGCTCTCTCTGGCTGTCGGAGCCCCATGTAAGTGGCACCATCTGGCCGGCTGCCCTGTTAGCCGAGCGCGCTCTGCATGGGGGGGGCGGGAAGTCCGGACATTTACAAATTCCCCGCGGACGCTATTTTTAGCTCAAAAAGCCGGACATGTCCGGGGGAATCCGGACAAATGGTAACCCTAAGCAAGCGGCAGAGGGATAGCAAAACAAGTAGGCGAGGGAGAGAAATGTTTAAAGTGGAGATTTGAAAAAAGACAAAGGACAGCAATAAACCTATGAGAGATCTTGAAAAGGTGACAACATTGGCTCGGGCTGGCTGTGTTAGGAGCACTGATTTGACTTCTGGGCTTTATCGGTTGAGTTTTGTGGGAGGCTATTTGTAAAGTGTTTCGGTACAGGTCACCTTTAGAGACAAAGTAAATGCTTCTGCAAGGATTGCAATTGCACCAGAACACACCCGTTTAGGAGGCTACATATTAGACATAAGTGAGGTCAGTGGCTAGGGGCGCAGTTGCAGCAAAGCCCTGCGTGTCTGCCAGGGTGTGCTATTGTCTAGTAGTGGCTGTCTGATAGACCGCATCAGAGACCTATTACTGCTGCACACTGAGCGATCTCCTTTGACAAAGGTGGCGGTGGAGGCTTGTGTCTTTGGAATGGAAAGGCCCGGGTTCTCGTCCTGTCTCATTGTGCATAGGATCTAGTTAGCGATTGTCTGTTTCTGCAGCACGTGGATGTGTCTGTGTGTTCTAAGTCCTCAAGGAAAATGTGATCAGCCCCCCCGGAGAGGCTCAGGGGAGCTACACTTCTGGGTGGCCTACGACAGCCTCGTACGTTTCTCTCCTTAATCATGTCAGTGGTCCTGGGGTTTCTCGAAGTCCTGCCCCAAGGGGAGGGTATCCAGCTTGATTTTCTGCACCAGGCCTGAGGAGTGCATCTGTCCCAGAGTGCGCTGCCTCTCACGTTTGATCCCTTAAGGGATATCCCAGGCAGAGCAGAAGAACGATGCCCAGGGATCCAGGAATTACACTGGGAAGTGGGTTGAATAGCTTATGTGCCTAATGTGTAGGAGCTAAGAAATAGCATCTCTCATCAGAGGATCCCAAAGAGCTTTACCAATACTCACTAAGCCTCTCTCTGAGGCAGGTGGTGTTATGCCTCCCCATTTCCAGGCGGGGGAACGGAGGTAAGCAACTTGCACCATCACACAGCTAGACGGTAGCAGAGCCAGGAATCGAACCCAGACGTTTTCCCTCCACATACACTGCGGTATATGCTAGACCATGCTGTCCACAGCATGCGCTCAGTCGCTGCTGGGAAGATCTACCTGCTAGATAGACAGGGTCCAATTCTACTCTCGTTTACAGCAGTGTGAACGTGGGGCAAATCCACGGACGTTCGTCTCCTTGGTGCAGATTCGCACTGGCGTAGCTGAGAGCAGAACCTGGCCCAGACAGTATAGATAGGGAGAGACTTTACTCTGTGTGTGTGTGTGTGTGTGTGTGTGTGTGTGTGTGTGTGTGTGTGTGTGTGTGTGTGTAATAATATCTCACACACACACACACACACACGCGTAAGGATTTGGTTTTAATAGAACTCCTATCCATAGTCACGTGCGGGAGAGAGGACTATGTTACAGGCGGATGGAAGATTGAATGGAGAAATCTGAGCTGTACTTAGCTACCCCGGGGAGACTGCAGTCTATTGCACTGCCCTCCTGTTTGTACAGCACCAGCCACACTATCATTGCTCAACAAACCCCTAATACAAGAGGGGAAGTGCCGGCGTCTCCGAAATGGCCGTGTTTCTCCTCTGGGCTTGGCAGCTCGATGAGATAAGAAAGCTCTGTCTTCATCAAGCTGTTCCTTCCCATGCCACTCACGGCATTTAAAAAATAATAAATCCTTCTGCCGTTCCACTTCTAGTGCGGCTAGCCAGCTCCATGCCTCTGCAAGCTCCCAAGTCCTGGGCACGGAGACCCAGCCCGATGGGATTTCCATATTTGTGGCCTTGTCCAGCGTTCAGCCAGGTTGGCCTCCCTTATTAGGCCCCACCTCAGCACTGCTGCTCAAAGGTTTCTTCCCAGCGGCTTTGCCGTTCAGCTCCAAGAGCCCCTCGCTGCTTTCAAAAGAGCCGTCAGACTGTAGGGGCATTCCGGGAGCAGGCTGGGCCTCACAGCGTCCCTCGCTCTCCGTGGGCCAAATTCTCTTTTATTGTTTTGGGTTTTTTTTTTCTCTTTCCCTTTGAATTTTTCACGACCGTCGCAATCTGCAGCAAACCTGTCTCGTGCCGTAGGGTGACCAGACAGCAAGTGTGAAAAATCGGGACAGGGGTGGGGGGTAATAGGAGCCTATATAAGAAAAAGACCCAGAAATCGGGACTGTCCATATAAAATCGGGACATCTGGTCACCCTACTCGTGCCCAGCGCAGGCTGAGCTCCCCAGTTGAAAGTCCAGCGCCTACCACTCTGGCTGCACGGCAGCCAATGAGTGATTGAGCCCCCTGCCCTGTCCCCGCCTTGATTTTTAGCTGCTCAAAGCCGCACAGCTACTCTGGTTGGAATGAGTGTTCACCACCACGACAGATGCAGGGTATGTCTACACTACGATTGCAGCCAGTTTAGCCATCCCCGTCTAGCTAGATCGGTAACCAGAGCAGCAGGTAACTCCTGTGCTGCCCACGGCTTCACTGTTCCAGTGCATTAGCTAGATGAAAGCTAGCTTGGGGTAAGTCTGCGTGAGTTGCAATCAGACCCTGTGCCTGCAGGGCAGCCGTCCCCCACTGCTTGCTCAGACCTCAGCCCTTCTCTGGGAGAGATGTTTCCAGTGGCTCCTCACGGGCAGCTGTTCCTGCACCCTCAGCAGGCGTGGGGCTCTGGGTTACTTTAAGACAATAGGATCGAGTCCTGAATGGAATGCTGGGTATGTGCCACCCTTGCCCTCTGCTGGGTGGAATCAGAACTGCTCAGCTGTGTATCAAAGGCCCTGTGCTGTCGGCACCAGCAAAGATCCTCCTTGGGCTCAAGTGGCCAGGCCCCTGTGTGTTACCGCAGTTCTGCTGCTGCCTGGCCATTCAGTTCCAAGCGGAGCTGAGTGGCAGCTGTGGCATCCTAAATTGGCCGTGGCTATCGCTGCAATACATGTCTTTATTCGTGGCTGGCGAGAGGGGCCAGATTGGCAACGGCCCTGGAGAGTGAAGTCCTCTTTCTATTCCCAGAACAGGGACCGCCCTGGCAGTCCTGCCTCACACGAGCCATTTCTAAGGGCCAGTGGGGAGGCAGCTCTCCATGGACCACACAGCAGAGGCTGCCCAGAAGAGTCCTGGCCCCAGGTGACGGGGAACTGAACTAAAGTTCCCAGCTCATTTCTAAAGGCCACTGAACGCAGACCGGCTTGTACTCATTTCAGGATACTCCTAAGGCCTAGGAGAGGGTCCTTATTTGGTTCCCAATCCCAGGAGCCATCAATGCCCTGACTTTTCCCTCTTCCCCCCCCCCCCCCCCCGCAGAACAAATGATGGGCAACTTTCTCATGGATTGGGGCCTGCAAGGGATGTTTAGCTATTGTAGATTTCAGATATAGGGCGACGGCAGAGACTGTGGTCTAGTGGTTAGCGCAGGACGCCTGGGTTTCGCTCCTGGGTCTGCCACTGACTTACTGTGTGGCTCCGGGCCCAATGTGACATGCAGGTTCTGCAATGCCCCCTCTTCCTCAGCCAGAACGAAGGGAACCCGTGGCCAAGCTATGACCCTCTGGCCTTTTATCGCCTGCTGCCTGCCACACAGAACATGGAGTCTCTCTCTGCCTTGGAATGGGCGGGAAAGTCATAGGGGAAGGTTCTCCCTAGGTTGGGTCTCTTAGGTATCCACAGAAGGCAAAGCCTCTAAGCAGTGAGATTTCCAGATGGTTCTTCTCAGTCTCGGCCTACTTTGTGTTAATGACGCCAGATTGGCTTTGACTGCCCACTGCTGCCTGTTCGCTCACATCAGCCGCCTGTTCTGAAAGGGGACGCAGCCAGGGCGGAGAGTAAACCTGCTCTTGCTTTGGCTTCTATCTTCTTGCTAACCCTGGGCAAGGCTTAAAAGAACCAAATACTTCAGTGCTCCTTTATAATTAATGCCACTTGTCTGACACTTGTGAGCAACCCTACGATAACAAACCCCCGTGTGCATTCCAACCCTCAGTAACAACCTGCTGATAGCAAACTGGCAGATACGGCTCTTCTGAGAAGCTCTTCAATGACAAAACCATCGTGAGGGTCCCCAACCTCCAGGAGCAACCCTACAATAATATACCTCAGTGCTGAGCATGCTCTCTTGACTAAACAAATATTAAGAACTAAGACATGCCGACCTTAACAACCAGTGTGCACATATAACTGGCTGAGTGAGTGTTACAGGTCCAGTTCTGTGCCGATTCGCAGAGGATATGAGTCTGTAACAGCCCCAGACTGCCGTGCCTGGGCGCTTTAGCTCAAGCTGTAGCAAATCACACTTGTAACTCTGGAGCTCCCCGGTGAGTCAGGCATCATCCATACCTCATGGCCGTCTCCATACGCCGTGGGGGGAAACCAGTGTTAGTAAGAGCTAAGACAGATTTCTGTATCAAGCTGTCCAAAGTCATGATTTTTAATAAGCGACAGTGAGTTATTGAGAGAGAATTTTAACCTGAAGCATCAGGTTTTGTTCTGCAAGAAAAGAAAACTTGAAATTAGGGCTGTCAAGCGATGAAAAAAATTAATTGCGTGATTAAGCGCCCTGTTAAACAACAATAGAATACCATTTATTTTAAATATTTTTGATGTTTACTACATTTTCAAATATATTCATTTCAATTACAACACAAAATACGAAGTATACAGTGCTCACTTTATATTTATTTTTTATTACAAATATTTGCACTGTAAAAAACAAAAGAAATAGTATTTTTCAATTCACCTAATACAAGTACTGTAGTGCAATCTCTTTATCATGAAAGTTGAACTTACAAATGTAGAATTATGTACAAAAAAAACTGCATTCAAAAATAAAACAATGTAAAACTTTAGAGCCTACAAGTCCACTCAGTCCTACGTCTTGGTCAGCCAATCACTCAGACAAACAAGGTTGGTTACAATCTGCAGGAGATAATGCTTCCTGCTTCATGTTTACAATGTCACCTGAAAGTGAGAACAGGTGTGCGCATGGCACTGTTGTAGTCAGCGTCGCAAGATGTTTCATGCCAGATGCGCTAAAGATTCATATGTCCCTTGACGCTTCAACCACCATTCCAGAGGACATACGTCCATGCTGATGATGGGTTCTGCTCGATAACCATCCAAAGCAGTGTGGACTGACGCATGTTCATTTTCATCATCTGAGTCAGATGCCACCAGCAGAAGGTTGATTTTCTTTTTTGGTGGTTTGGGTTCTGTAGTTTCCGCATCAAAGTGTTGCTCTTTAAGACTTCTGAAAGCATGCTCCACACCTCATCCCTCTCAGATTTTGGAAGGCACTTCAGATTCTTAAATCTTGGGTCGAGTGCTGTAGCTATCTTTAGAAATCTCACATTGGTACCTTCTTTGCATTTTGTCAAATCTGCTGTGAAAGTGTTCTTAAAACGAACATGTGCTGGGTCATCATCCGAGACTGCTACAACATGAAATATATGCAGAATGCGGGGAAAACAGAGCAGGAGATGTACAGTTCTTCCCCCAAGGAGTTCAGTCACAAATTTAATTGACACATTATTTTTTTACGAGCATCATCAGTGTGGAAGCATGTCCTGTGGAATGGTGGCCAAAGCATGAAGAATCATACGAATGTTTAGCATATCTGGCATGTAAATACCTTGCAACGCCTGCTACGAAAGTGCCATGCGAACGCCTGTTCTCACTTTCAGGTGTTACTGTAAATAAGAAATGAGCAGCATTAGATAAATGTCTATCAGGGATGGTCTAGACAATATTTGGTCCTGCCATGCGGGCAGGGGACTGGACTCGATGACCTCTCGAGGTCCCTTCCAGTCCTAGAATCTATGAATCTCCTGCAAATGTAACCAAACTTGTTTGTCTGAGCAATTGGCAGAATAAGAAGTAGGACTGAGTGGACTTGTAGGCTCTAAAGTTTTACACTGTTTTGTTTTTGAGTGCAGTTATGTAACCAAAAAAAAATCTGCATTTGTAAGTTACACTTTCACGGTAAAGAGATTGCACTACAGTACTTGTATGAGGTGAATTGAAAAATACTATTTCTTTTGTTTAACATGTTTACAGTGTGTATATATATTTGTAATCAAAAATAATAATATAAAGTAAGCACCGTGCACTTTGTATCCTGTGTTGTCATTGAAACCAATATTGAAAATGTAGAAAAACATCCAAAATATTTAATACATTTCAATTGGTGTTCCCTTCAAACTGCGATGAACTTCTTTAATCACGATTAATTTTTTTGAGTTAATCGCATGAGTTAACTGCGATTAATTGACAGCCCGACTAGAAATAATATTAGACTCTTGGGCGCTGATCCAGGAAGGGGCAGAACAAACCTGTCTTGATCCTGCAAAGCACTTAAGCCCACGATTCACATTAAGTAGGTGAGGAGCCCCATTGATTCAGTCGTGCGACGTACAAGGGTAAAGCTACCCCGGTGCTGAAATGCTTTGCCAGCTTGGGGCCTGAGCACTCAGCACCATGCAGGATCAAGCCCTTACACACTGTGATGCTCAAAAACAAACTTGTTGTTGTCCCCATTGTACAGAGGGGAAACTGAGGCACAGGCAGAGGCTGTGACTTGCACAAGGGAAGTCAGTGGAAGAGTCATGGTTAAAATCCACTAGGAGTCCGCTAGACCATCCAGCGTTGACATGGTAGGGACACTTCGTCACAACGAAGCCCACACTTTCACCCCTGACCCCCGGCCCTTCTTCAGAGAGAGGAAAATAGTACCCCGACTATTACTGGTACCACTGCAGTGCCTCTGAGTCCTAGCCGTGGACCCGGAACCCGTTGTACAGCTCCTAGCGCAGCAGCAATGCCGTCTGCAAAGGGATCTGGATTCTTCCTCCTCTCCAGGACTCCCCAGAAGCTGGGAAATTCCGTGCGTGGCCCTGGGCCACTGTTGTGCTGCTGCGTGTGGTTTTTCTTTCAGAGGAGGCCTAAAGCCAGGGCCTTCCACTCGTGGCTGTTAATGATCCCATGGTGCTTTTTGCAAACGTAGGGGTAACGATCCCAGCATTTGGCTGAATGCCAACTTGGATCATCATTAAGAGCTTCATTGCTCTGGGTGCAGGAAGCAAAGTGGGTAAAAGTAGGGGAAGGAGGAGGGAATAGAGATAGTACCTGTAAATGATGCTGCTATGTGTCAGGGCCATTTTAAGCATCCTTTTGTTGCTTTTTCCATCGGATTTACACAAACGTGGTTGTGGCAAAGTTGCCATTTTGGTGTACAGATCCGTTCCTGTTCAGAGGATCAGCCCGTCATTTGAAATGACAATCTGCCTTCCTAAATTCCCATTCCCACCCTTTCGGGTGCTGTTGGACAGCTGATCTGCTCCGCTTACTAATGAGAAGCATGGAAATAAAAATGCAAAAAACTTAGGGAACTCTGCTACCAAGGCGGCACATCCGGATACACAATTGGGCACACAGAGGGAGTATATCTTTGAGAGCTGGTTGGAGCATGCAGCGGCTTCATTAACACTGCTGGGTGATCCTCCTCTTTTGTATTTGTGTTCATTAGCGTAGGTTTCTTCCTGGATTTTTGGCTTCTCTCTAAATGGGAATGGTCTTCAGTGAGCCCGGCAGTGTCCTCTGCCTCTGTGCTCTTCCATGCAATTTGCTGGCGTTTCATCCAGTGGCTGTCAGCAAACTCTGCACTGTGGCGAGCATGAAAAATTCAAGAGGAGGGGTACATGAGGAATCAGCAAAGATGAGCGAAAGAGCCCCCTGGGTGACACCAGCCAGAGAGCTGAGAGATGAATCGAGAGAGAGCAATAATGAAAACCTACTTTTCATGCTGGCCCAAAGCTGTTTGCTTTTCCCTCTGGCCCACTTGAACTTAAAAGCCACAGCCAATTTGCCAGCAAGTTCAGAGGCAGCAGATCACTTCCAAACCACCTCCATGTTCTGCTCTGAGAAGTGTCTGTCTTGTTATCCTCTCTCTGCCGGCCTTCGCTGCAGTCACTGAAAGGCTGCGTTCAGCTGTGGTGGAGTGTTTTGCCTAATGTAGCTAGTGGGTTGGAGTGTAATAAGTCAGTTAAATGTCAATTTTTATATGCAGTTCTATGATGGATTATTTTTAATAGACCACTGTTCTATATATATATATTGCTTGAAACGTTAGGGTCTTTTTATCATTATTATTACAAATGCACTCTTTCTGCCAGCCTTCATTAAGAACATAAGAACAGCCGTACCGGGTCAGACCAAAGGTCCATCTAGCCCAGTGTCCTGTCTACCGACAGTGGCCAATGCCAGGTGCCCCAGAGGGAGTGGACCACCAGCCAATGATCAAGTGATCTCTCTCCTGCCATCCATCTCCATCCTCTGACAAACAGAGGCTAGGGACACCATTCCTTACCCATCCTGGCTAATCGCCATTAATGGACTTAACCACCATGAATTTATCCAGTTCTCTTTTAAATGCTGTTATAGTCCTAGCCTTCACAACCTCCTCAGGTAAGGAGTTCCACAAATTGACTGTGCGCTGTGTGAAGAAGAACTTCCTTGTATTTGTTTTAAACCTGCTGCCTATTAATTTCATTTGGTGACCCCTACTTCTTGTATTATGGGAATAAGTAAATAACTTTTCCTTATCCACTTTCTCCACATCACTCATGATTTTATATACCTCTATCATATCCCCCCTTAGTCTCCTCTTTTCCAAGCTGAAGAGTCCTAGCCTCTTTAATCTCTCCTCATATGGGACCCGTTCCAAACCCCTAATCATTTTAGTTGCCCTTTTCTGAACCTTTTCTAGTGCCAGTATATCTTTTTTTAGATGAGGAGACCACATCTGTACGCAGTATTCAAGATGTGGGCGTACCATCGATTTATATAAGGGCAATAATATATTCTCAGTCTTATTCTCTATCCCCTTTTTAATGATCCCTAACATCCTGTTTGCTTTTTTGACCGCCTCTGCATCTTCATTCCTAGAGGAGATGGCTAGAAAGGGGTCTAGCGCAGTGGTTCTCAAACTGTGGGTCAGGATCCCAAAGTGGATCGTGACCCCGTTTAAATGGGGTCACCAGGGCTGGCTTAGACTTGCTGGGTCCCAGGGCCGAAGCCAAAACCCGAGCTCCACCACCCAAGGCCGAAGCCTGAGGGTTTCCGCCCTGCATGTTGGGATTCAGGTTACAGACCCTCTCCCCCCCGCCTGGGGCTGAAGCCCTTGTGCTTCAGCTTTGCCAGCCCCCACTTCCCGTGCCCGGGGCAGTGGGGCTTGGGTGGGCTCAGGCTTCGATCCCTCCTCCTGGGGTCGTGGAGTAATTTTTATTGTCAGGAGGAGGTCGCGGTGCAATGAAGTTTGAGAACCCCTGGTCTAGTGGAAATAATCGGAACAAAGGAAGAAATAAAATATTATAATAGTATCTTTGTAATATGAAAACATTTTCCTATGACTATCTCCCATGTAGACATATCTTCCTGCTGAAGGATGTTAAAATGCTCTAAGCACTCCTATGTGTATGTACCCAGACAGCGCCTCCCTGCCACCAAAATGCATCTCCCTCTCCGGTGAAATGCCACACCTGTTTAACAGCTAATGAAAGCGGCGCTCAGTAGCCGCGATGGGTCTGGCAACATTTCTAATGGTTCTGTAACCCCCAAAACATCCTGCTTTGGTGGGATTTTGGTGCACGGAGGACAGGAAATAGAGAAGAATATGGTATCCAATTAAAATTGTTGGGACAGGTTGATGATTTAGGGGGAGTGATGTAATTGCTAATACTGGGAATTTGGCGAGGACACTGAAGTCAACGACAGCCACCTGGGGGTGAAGTCCCTTCGGATCTCTAACAATCTCAGATCGGGGGTTTACATCTCCGCCGAAAGGCAGCAAGTCCAGCAGCACAGCTTGACCCTAGCCCCAGGTAGGTTTAACAAAGTGCACCGCTAACTCCAGTCCGTGTAGGAGATCCACATTCATGTTTAGTATGAATGAGCCGATGGGCAGAGACTTTGCTCTTCTCTTTGTATTGTGCTGGTTTGAACTTAGCAAATCACAGCCTGGCCCTGGGTTCCGACCAGAAGCCCAGACCAAGGTTCATGCGCTAGGCACGTCTCTGCTTTGTTCCTGGGCTCTCTTTTGAGGAACATATTGATAGCACAGGATTCCACGTGTTGCTATTTGAAGTGGGGCTTGGAGCTATTGGAGGGGGGTAGCTGCCGCTGGGGATTGTTTTGGAGATACCTGGCCTTTGAAACAGACCAGCTTGCATCACAGGTTAGAGAAAAGGGCTCTTCCGAAGAATTATCCAATGGCCTTGGGATAAGTTGGGGTGGATCAGCAGAATCCAGAGAAGCAAAGACTCCATCAGACACAGGGAATCACCCCAATGTTCTTTCCAGCTTGGAAGAAGAATTTTAGCAAGTGTCTCCCAGGATTCCCTGCCAGCTCACCACAGGTCTAGTAAGTAGATTGCAACCTCCCTTTCCAATCGGGCTCTGTGCAGTAGCTCAAGCCTTTATGAATCCTACAGTAATTCCTGCCTGGGGCTCTGTAGAAAGCTACTCACAAGCTACACCTGGGTGCTCTGAGACGCAGGGCTCCCTTTACACCAGTTTCAGATAACTGCGCTGTCTTGGTGACATTGGTCTATAAAGCCCTTTATGGCCTGAGCACTCTCAGACTGTGTATCACTGCCACGGTTGAGGTCAGCAGAGATGGTCACTCTAATAGTCCCTAGATTTAAGACTCTGGGGGCAGAATGTTCTCCCTGGAGGGCCTTTGTCCTGCCCTGGGGACAGTGCAGTTATCAGAGAACTCCAGTTCATTTCCCCCATGGGTGCACTGGAGCCCAAAGGTCTATCACTGGAGCACAGTTCTTGTCTCATCCCTGCTCTGGCTCTTGCCTCCTGGGTAGAGCTGTTTAAATAACAGATTTTTCAGTTTGCTGGCTGAGCTGAAAAAGTTTTGTTGGTTATTTATTTATTTATTTATTTATTTATTTTGTGTGTTTTTTTTTTTTTTAATTAAACGGTTCTGTCAAACGAAACATTTCATTTTGGTTTTGAGTGTTTCACCTCTTTGCAAATACAACTGAACTCAAATTTGCAACGAAAGGTCATTTGGGACTGAAATGTTTCGTTTAAAAAAAATAACTAAAGGTTAGATTTTTGGGGCAGGGAGTGGTTTCAACCAAAACAATCTGGCGAATTTGATGCTGCATTTTTTTTCTGTATGTTGGGGGAGGGGGGAAGAGGTCCTTCTGAAAAATGCCCCCCAGCTGTACTCCCAAGGGGCAGCATTGGAAGTCTCTTGTGTTTTAAAAGCCGTCTCTTGTGTTAAATGTGCCTGTACCCAGAGATTGTCCATTGGACCTACTTTATCAGTGTCTCTGGGGATTTACGTTGGGGACTGGAGCCTTTCAGCTCTAGGCCAGTGGTTCAAATCCAGTGCAGGATGCCCCAAAATTGTTCCCCACTGATGGCTTTTTGGTGGCCAACGTGCGGTAAGGTGAGGGCCTCAGTACAGATCCTAGAAGCCAGGTAGCCAATTTGACAGTGCAGTAGGGTTTTCTTTTGTTTCAATGAGGGAGATTGGTTTGTAAATCTCCACAGGACAGCCAGAAGCTCGGGTTGCTGGTGCCTCTCTTCTAGGGAACGGAGATCTTCAGTTCCTCGGCTGTCAATATGGTATCATTTTTGCAAGCCCTATATATTGCACTCAATACAAAAGTTATAAGAGAGGAAGAAGTGAATCAGGGCATGCCTTCAAACTTTAACCTTGAAAATGGACTGTTGCCAAGACTGTGTCGTTCACCAATTGGGCACCGGGTCTCTTCAAAACATCTCCGCTTGGGCATGGGTGTCAGCGGACACGTTACCGTTTCCTGTTCGGTTGCTTTGCTATTGGTGTTTCCCATCACAACCTTTAAAGCTTCTTGCTGGGAAAGTAAGTGAGAGAGAGAGAGAGAGAGAGTGTGTGTGTGTGAGAGAGAGAGAGAGATGGATGGATGGATTCAGAACTGCTCAGCTGTGCCATAGTTAAGGCAGTCTCTCCTTCAGTTAAGTGGCAGAGGCTTGTGCTTTGGGATCATGAGAACATGGGTTCTATTCCCACTGTCGCCACGAAGCTCTGAGCGACCATAGCATAGTGACAACCGTGACACTCTGAGGATGGCCATGGATTTGTTACCATATTATTTTCAGCCTACAGATTAAACGCTGCAGCTGAGCAAAGCAAAATCTACTTGGCAGCATCAAAACTGGCCAGACAAAGAAGCAAATTCATAGACTAAAATAATGTTAGTGCCGTGATTAATAGACTGCAAACTGCCAGGCCAAATACTCGTCCTCGATGGAAACCTATAATTAGACCAAGCGCCGATGTAAAATAGAGCCCTGGGGCAGCCCAGTAGAATTGTAACATAAACTGAATTGGACGAAAAGGTTCCTACAGGAAGAAGCAGAGTGAACCCAAGCTGTTGACTCAAATAAGATCTGAATTGATTCAATGCAGCATAAGACGAATAAAGGGAGGTCACAGCCCAGGGTGTCAAACGCAGACAAGGCCTTCACCAAACAGGAGCAAAGATCTGGGCTCCCAGAACAGCAGTCACATAAGATTTAAGTAGCCTGCAATGCTAGGGGCTGGCTGGAAACCATGTTGACCCTTTGCAGAGAAATGAAACCTAAGAAATTCTAGGGGGTGCCTTGATGTTTCTAGGGGGTGCCTTGATGTTTTCTTATTGGCCACTTCAGGGCAGTGGTGCATTAGCCACTGGGCCGACAGGGCCCGTGCCCAGGGGTTCCGGCCAACTGCCACCAGTGGGAGCCCCGGGTGGGCAGGACAGGAGAAGACCCCGTGCCCCAACCCCACTCCCTGGCAGAAGCCGCAGGAACGGTGGCCCCTGTCCCCTCTCCATGGCAGCAGCCATCAGATGGGGGAAGTCCCCCCCCACTAGGCCCTCCCCCATCCCCAGCAGAAGCCCCCACATCCGACCCTGCTCTCTGGCAGAAGCACTGGGTGGGGTGGGAGAAGCCCCAGCACCCCGACCCTGGTCCCCCGAAGAAGCGCGGGAGATGGCAGGGCAAGCCCCAGCACCCAGGCCCCCTTGCGCCCCAGGGCCGTGGCACAGGGACAGAACTTCTCCGGTCTTGGGGCTGTGGTGGGGGGGGGGCAGAAAGGAGTTGCGGGGCTGCAGAGGGGGCTGGAATGGGGGGATTCTGGGTGGAACAGGGGTGGGCCCCGGGGAAGGGGCAGAAAGGGGTGGGGCCATTGGCAGGGCTGGAGGCGGGACTGCAGGCGGAAGGGGTGGGGGGGCCCTCGCTTGCTCTGGCCCAGGGCCCCAGGAAACCTTAATCCGCCTCTGCTTCAGGGGACAGCAAGGAGGAAAATCTCTTGTGTTTTTATGGTACCTTCATTCCAAGTGCTTCCCACATGCATTCCCGCTACTGAAAATACACCAGCCACCTTTGGGTCAGAGCATGGCAGTGGCTTAACCCGTGTTGAATTTGCTATGAAAGAGGTGCCGGGGCTCAAGCAAATATTTTGCATAACTGACATGGCAAGCCCAGGGGTGAGCCCTGGCACAAATCAAGCACTGGGCCTAACCATGCACAGCAACGCTACACAACCATGTCGGGTTGTGACATGAAGAATTCTGCATCTCCTCGAAGGGAGCATGTACTTACCCAAGATAGACTTAGGCCAGGTGGGGTCCAGGTCACAAAATCCAGAGTTGAACTTTTGTGAAGTTCTTGGGTGTTTAGACCTGGGGTTTTGGGTCAGTCCTGCTGCTATTTGACACCCTTTCTCTTGGAAAAAGTGCCTTGGGGTCTTTAAAAACTGCCAGAAGAGGTCAGCGGGGTGTAGGTAACGGTGTCTTATTTCTGTTTGGTGCTTTTAGATTTCCAGGAGTGTGCTGTTTTGTGTTAATAAGGCCTGGTACACAGCAGAGAGCCACACCAACACACGCTCGCTGCCCATGGGAAATACCTTCCCCGGTATAAAGCTGATTTATGATGGGCTGCTGGCTGACACTGCAGTTTTGAGTCAGGAGACTTAAGTTCTGTTCCTAGCTCTGCCTGCAACTTTGCTTGACCTTGGGAAAGCCGCATCACTTTTACACAGATGGAAATGGAGGCACAGAAAACGGGGACTAATGGCACATACCCATCTCTGTAAAGTGCTATGAGATCTGTGGAAGAAAATCATGATGATAAATGCTAAATATTCGTATCCTTCTCCACCTCTCGGAGGGCACTGGGGCCATTTGTCAGATGACTAAGGTAGCAGATTCTCTAGTCCTTGTGTTTCCATCACACCTTATCCACCGCTTCATCCTTTATTTAAACAAGGAAAATCATTCAAAGATTATATTTCTCCCGTCCTTTTCCCATCACAGTGTCTAACTGAGCGTTACACCGTCAGAATGTCTAATGGACATTAAATTTACCCTCACAACAGCCCTGCAGCGTCGGTAAATAGCCAAGACGTTTATGAAGCAAAATTCTGAGGAGATGTGCTGAACAGAACAATCCCAGCCTGAGCGGCGGTGTGTCCTCACAGCGACTCTGTCGTGACAACACCGTGAAGCAGGTGAATTATTGCTCTCCTCAGCTCACAGCTGGAGGAACCTGAGGCTGCACAGTAAAACAGCGTCCGAGTCCGTTCTGGCTGGCACTCCCTTGAACCTGGACCTCCGATCAGATCCAGAGTGATAAACAAGGGCTGAGTTGCACGGTTTGAGGCGAGGTGGCCATTCAAGGGATCCTCGGGGATTTTTGGTTGCCCTTGGCTGGCACGTCCGAGTGAGGATTGTCTCTCTGCTAGGTGGAGAGGTGGGAGGGAAGATGCATGGTAGGTTAATCCCTGGTTCTCGAGTCCCCTTTCACCAAAGGGATAAGATAATGGATTTGTTCCCCACCGTTTAGGGCAGTTTGGACACGGAGAGAATGTCTGCACTGCAATTAGACGCCCGTGGCTGGTCCAGGTCCGATGACTTTGGCTCATGGGGCTTGGGCTGGGGGCTGTAAAACTGCTATGTAGACATCCGGGTTCAGGGACCCTCCCCCATCGCAGGGTCCCGGAGCTTGGGCTGGAGTCTGAGCCTGAACATTTACACTGCAGTTTTGTTGCCTCCAGCCCAAGCCCCATGAGCCCAAGTCAGCTGACACGGGCCAGCTGCGGGCGTCTAATTGCAGTGTGGACATGCCCTGGATCTCCACACAGACAGAGCCACTTCTTAGTTCTCCATTTAATTCTCACCTAGGTCGGAAGAACAAGGTCCTCGGCTTCGCTCTCACTTCTGGGCACCATCTGGTTTCTGGTCAGGTTGTCTCTGCATGACACATCTCACCATGGGAGACCAAGAGTACCCATGGGAGGGAGTGTCTCATTTACTCCACAATCCTGACTCAACGCAGCCAGGATACCTGCTCGCCTCTCAATGGGTCAGACCCTCATGTCCTGTGGTAACGATTGCTATTGTAGGAACTCGGGGTTGGAGAGGATCCACTGCAGTGTTTGCCCTAGAGGAGAATCTCCATCAGCGCTGTGATGCTGATCATAGAATATCAGGGTTGGAAGGGACCTCAGGAGGTCATCTAGTCCAACCCCCTGCTCAAAGCAGGACCAATCCCAACTAAATCATCCCAGCCAGGGCTTTGTCAAGCCGGGCCTTAAAAACCTCTAAGGATGGAGATTCCACCACCTCCCTAGGGAACCCATTCCAGTGCTTCACTATCCTCGTAGTGAAATGATCTCTCTTCCAGCTGTACTCTGGAGAAACAGACCATCATACGTCCACAGCTGGATCTCCCTGGTTTCTCGGTGGGATCCTTTACTGATGGAACCCGTCAAGGTTGACACCATAACACTCCACCAGTCAACTACCTGTTGACTCATGTTGGCCAAGGCACGTCCTGGAGCCATCAACTTTTGCACAAAGATTAGCAGCAGGTAAGAGTTGGGAGGGAAAGACCACCGTAATCAAATACTGATCCGGGAAGGGAGAGCAGGACGGTGCATTAGCAAACTGAAGATTAAGTGACATAAACAAAATCTAAAGTGTGCCTTTTTTTTTTTTTTTTTCCCCTGAGCAGGAATATTAACAAACTGTGACAAACCAGAAAAAAAAATTCCGCCTTCATTAATCCTCCCGCTCATGCACACAGCTGACATCTTGACTGTAGCCTTTGGTGTGCTCCTCGCTCCCAGCGAGGGTCAGCGCTCTCGGTTTTAGACCCGGAGTGTCAGCCGGGCTCTCGTGTTAATCAGAGAAGATCATTTACGGGGCACATGTTATGCAAGGCAGGGAGGCGTATCGCTGCTAAGTTACTTGCAAGGGGGAAAAAATTAATTCCTTCCCTCTGAGGGAATCTGAGCTGCTGGTTGGAGCTAGATCTTTGTTCTGCTGTATGTGGGAGGGAGCGGGGTGGTGAAAGCATTTCTCTGCTGGTCTCTTAATTACTGTAGCTGGCTCAAAAATGGGGGACTTGAGACCCAGCGATTGATTGCAAGGTCTGCTGGGAGAGTTGGCCACACTAAGGCTAGTGCCTCGAGAATTGGTCGAAATGTGGCACGCTTTAGGGCAGGTTAACAATATCTGCCGGCAGAGGTATTGGGTGTTACTGAGCGTCCTCCACCAGCCATGACGGGGGTGGCACTTGTGGAGTGTCTTGGTCTTCTAGCTTGATTTCAGTGGGTGGTTGGTTTGTCTGGAGGAGCATCCGGAATGTGGTGGTGGTTCTCCCAGACACACTACCAGGGCCTTTCCATCAAGCAGCACGGGCATTCAGGTGGCCTAACTGGACAGAGCAGTAGCATCTCCTACACTTCTGCAGGGCAGGATTTAGCTGCAGCAATGGCAGAGGAGAAGAATGATGGTTTAGCCTTTGCCAGGGCCGGCTCCAGGCACCAGCCTGGCAAGCAGGTGCTTGGGGCGGCCACTCCGGAGAGGGGTGGCACGTCCAGGTATTCGGCGGCAATTCGGCGGATGGTCCCTCACTCCCGCTCGGAGCAAAGGACCTCCCGCTGAATTGCTCCCATCTGAATTGCAGATGGCAATCGCGATCGCGGCTTTTTTTTTTTTTTTTTTGGCTGCTTGGGGCGGCCAAAACCCTGGAGCCGGCCCTGGCCTTTGCTGTAATGTCGGATTCTAGGAAACCCTTGTGCTGCATCTGATCCTTTTCACTGCCAGCAATGCTCCATCCTGCTTCCTCTGAGAACCATGATGGTCTATGGGTGGGGGGGAACATCTAGGCACTGGTGTGTTACTGGAAGAGGCCAGTGCATGTTTCTAATGGTTCAACAGATCTTTTGCTCCTTGGTCCATGGGTAAAGGGTCCATAGAGGATGCTAAAAGTCACCTACTGCATCGGATTTAAGCCTTAAAAACGAGAGAGAGGTTTTATACTCTGGTCTCCATCTCTGAGTATATTCCACGCCCCCTCTGCTCACACCCTCTAACACCAGACTTGATGCCATGGAATCCTCTTCTGCTCCAAACTCTGAACCTTCTTCTATGTCTTCCTCTAATGCAGTGGTTCTCAATTTTTATTTTTTTTCCCACAGACCACTTGAAAATTGCTGAGGGTCTCGGCAGACCACTTAATGATCTTTCCAAATGTTGTTTGTACCATTAGCTAACTATTGTAAAGCGCTTTGGATAAAAGCGCTATATAAAAAACCCTTTTTTTTTTGTTCTACAAATAAAAGCACGAGTCATATTTTCATATCGGTAGTTTTACCTTTCTAATGCAATGGATGTGCCCTCTCTCCCCCGCCGTGGCAGCCCCCAAGCTGGGACTGGGAAGGAGGTGGATCTCTCCCCTGTCGCAGCAGCCACAGAGCTGAGGTTGGGAAGGAGGGCAGTCTCTCCCTGGCATCCGCAGCCCTGCACCTACCCCCTATTCTCCCCAAGGCCACCACCTCACCTTACATGTGCGTCTTCTCCAGGGTCCAGGCACCTAATTAGTGGAGCCATGCCTGCGCGGCTCCACTAATTAGGTGGGTGGCCCTTCATTCTCTCGTGTGCAGCCACACAGGCGCACACCTTAGGGAACTCTCCGTGGACCACATGAATGGAGCTTGTGGACCACTGGTGGTCCACAGACCACAGTTTGAGAACCTCTGATCTAATGCATTATGGCCTTTCTCTCCTCGTTCTGCATTTTTTCACAATGCCCACAAGAAGTGAGGAGTTGTTTTTCATTTGGTTTAATTACGTAGTTCCCTTTGGATTTCCCACCTTCTCTATGCTCGTCTCTTAGGGTAAAGCCGGTCTCTTCATGTCTCATCCAGTGCTGGGGACATTGGTGTTGTATAAAAAATAGTAAATGGATGTTGCTTTCCTCAGGAAAGCCAGGGCAGCTACATTTTACTTGCTACTTTTGTTGACCTGTCTGTGTCCTGTTTATTTGTGCAGAAATGTCCTATGTGGGGCCTAGCGCCAAAGCTTTTCCACATCTTACATCGAATAGAAAACATCAATTACAAATTAACAGCCCGTAACAGATCCCCCTGTGTGCTAATAACAGCAGCGGCAAAAATTACCTGTTACTACAAAGGTCAATCAGAAGCCTGCCCAAGCCAGTAATTACTTCTTTAAACAAGTCTTGTTTCAAATGTGTGTGACTTACTTTATATACGATAGCGTACTGGCTAGGGGAGGTGTGCCAACATTGCCCTCTGCGGGATGCCACCAGAACAGCTCAACTGTGGGTCAAAGGCCCTATGCTGCTGACTTCTCTCACATTTTTTTCCTTTGACTCAAGCAGTAGAACTTGCTTTAAAAGTGCGCACACCTCTTCTCCACGGCTGCTGTAAATGTATAGTACAGTAAGAATCCTGAAATTCTTGGGGGGGCCCACAAATTTGATGCAATATATTTTAGCTGCAGAGCTGTCGCTTTGCCATTCTCGTTTGTGCCTGTAGCACCAAACACACACACACACACACACACAGAATTAGGCGGTACCATCAACCTCCATGCATTCAAACAATCGTGTGATTTGGTTCTAAAAATCTCGTGTTGTTTGTTTGTTTTTAACTAACCAATTTAGCTCTTTGGTTTGGTTTATTTTGGCAGGGTTGTTGGTGATGGTGTTTTACCATCTGGCTTTTGAGTTGTTAGGATAAATGAGGCTCATATTTTCAAGATATTTCTTCACAGCCATGAGGATTAGAATTTTTTTTTTTAATGAAAGCAGAGATTCGCACGCAATCACAGGACTCCAGGAGCTGGAACTTCAAGGAAAACACTAAATAACACCAGACTTGGGGTAATGTTGGCAACGCTCGGTTTCGCCTGTTTCTTCCACTTCATCCCCAATCAGGAGATTCTCCGAGGCCATGCCCAGTCTTGTTTTAAAAGTCCCAAGCAATAGGACTGCCACCACTTCGCAGGGGAGATTCCACGTTCCAATAAATCCCACTGTTAGCTGAATTATCAGGAAGAAATTGCCTCATGCTACTTTGGCAATGACCAGCTATGCCTTAAAGGGGAGTTCCTACCACAGTTTCACTACTGTGCTGTGACACTTCTGTATTTTTAGGTCTGATTTTGTAAGTAAATCATTTTAAAGTGAGGTGAAACTTAGGGTACACAAGACAAACCAGACTCCTGAGAGGGGTACAGTCGTCTGGAAAGCTTGAGAGACACTGATATGCATCCGAAGAAGTGGGCTGTAGCCCACGAAAGCTTATGCTCTAATACATTTGTTAGTCTCTAAGGTGCCACAAGTACTCCTGTTCTTTTTGATTTAAAGTACTTGCAAATGGAAATAAAAGGGGTTCCTGCCTTTTCTTTTTTTTCTTCTTCTACTTTATGATGTATAAAGAAGCCCTGAATTTTGTTTTCAACACCCCACAACAATCTCTACGTGCTTTTCACCTTCGAAGTATCCGGACTATCAAACTTCATCTTCCCATGTTTTCACTGGAGGTATTCCTGGAGGACCAGAGAACTGGAGTGGGAGCTTTCTTACCTCTTAACTGAAGAGGTTAGGTCTGTAACAAAATTATGTAGATAGCTGTTACTGCCCTCTACTGGGTGGACCATGTCAGGCCTGTTCACCTCTATATATGTTTCATCTAACGTCAGCACCAGCTGCGTTCTTCTGTGGGGCAGCCGTAATGGATGCAGTACGTTACCGACTGTGGCGTCACCATGAGTCTGGCCCTGCTCTCACTGAAGTGACGGGAGTTTGCCATTGGCTGCCCTGGGAGCAGGACGTACGACGTGGCCGTAGCACAGCATTTCGTATATGTGTTCTTCCTCCACCAGGGAAAGGAGAGAGGATATAGTCCCTCCCGGCTGTGGGGAGGGGGAGGGATGGTTGTTTGTGACTGGCTGGCGATGGCTCTTGGTAGGAAGGAGCACGGTGCAGAAGCTGGGGCATGAGCCTAGGACTCAGTCAAGCCAGGTTCAATTCCTTGCTCCACCCCAGACGTTGTGTGTGGCCATGCGCAGGTCACTTAGGGTGGGATCCGCAAGGGGACTCAGGCAATGCTGAGCGTTATGGCGCCCCGGAAATCCCAGAAACGGGACAAAGCCTGAGTTAGGCTCCCTCTACAATGGATGGGGGAGAGAGACACCTCAGAATGCGATCTACAAAGCCAGCCAGCTGGGTGGGGAGCTAGCCAAGGGGATGCTGACAGGAGCGGTGTGGACTAAGGCCTGCCCCTCTCTCACAGCCAGCTGCCTCTGTCAGTGACCCATCAACAGGACCTTGCTCCTGGGGGTCCCGCACCAAAGCTGGTGTTTTGAAGGAGCGCATTAGGGGCCACATATAGCGGAGGGAGGAAGATGGGGAAGGTGCTGCTGCTGCTCCCACCCCTCTAACTTTTAGCCCAGGGGTTAGAGCACTCACCTGGGATGTGGGAGACCAAGGTTCAATTTCCCCCTCTCTGCCAGAGGGGAGAGGATTGAAAGAGGGGGTGTCTCTCACCTGTCGGGAAAGTGCTCTGACCACGGGGCTAGGGGATATTGTGAGGAGGGGCTTCCTGCATCTCTGCTGTTGCACTGTGAATAAATAATGGAAGAGTGATTTGGAGCGAGGGGACTGGCCCCGGGGTCTCCCACCTCCTCCCTAACCACCGGACCGCAGAAAAAGAGAGGGAGGGAGGGAGGGATTTAAGTCTTTCTCCACAGAGCAGCTGAAACCGCTGGGCTAAAAGTCCTACCCTTAGTCCTTCCGGACCTCGGTTCCCCATCTGTACAGTGGGGATAAAATCCCTGCCTTGCCTCGCTGGAGTGCATTAAAGATTGCACGGATCTCTGATATTACTGTAAGGGGGAGATACAAGGGTAAGAGTTCGGGGCAACTGCCCCTGTGTTCCCCACGCATGGTACACCAAGGGCACCCACTCTAGGCTCCTCAGCTGTCACCTCTCTTGGGCAGAGAACCACGTCTCTCCCCCTCCTGACCAAGGTTTTTCCAGGCTGCACAGTTCCCTGCCTGCGCTGTAATATTCCCAGCCAGCCATGGGGTCTCAACAGGCTAGCATCTGCGCTTTGCTTTCTTCCCAGAGGTTATGAACTACCCGCAGTTACAAGATACCACCAGCTCTCCCTAAGTAAGTACATGTATTCTTAAGGTGAAAGCATTACAGAGAACACCCATTAAAAATAATCAAAGAACATACACACGTGCTAAAAAGCTTCCCAGAGGTCACCGCGACTCCAACCTTGGGCTCTGGTAGATGTGGGTTTTGAAGGACTAACAACTGGGTTTCCTTGTGGTTACAACTTCAAACTGTCTCAGATTCAGAACCAGAATGCAGGCTGAGCAGTTCAGCTGTTTCTTTATACAGCTTGGGCCTTTGATCTTGTCTCCAGGAACAGTTCATCAGCAAACAGTGACCCACTCCTCAGGGCATAGTTTCCAAAGGCTGGGTTGCTGAATAACCAGAGATGGGGGAAATTACATTCACTGCCCCCTGGGTATTTCCCAAGAAATGCGCTTCACACTTCTTATCCCCGAAGTTCGTTCCTGTCTGGCATGTTTTCAGTATAGTCCTTTGAACACGCAGACCTCACATCACATCTCTCCCCAGAGAGGTATATACAATCCTGACCCACAATATTACATCAGCTTAATACAATCGGGTTTAGCAAGGATATTGCAGGAAATCACCCTACCTCTCTCAAGTACCTACGGGCAGGTCTACTGATGCACCAGAGTCACTGTCGCATGTCAGTGAAGACGCTAATCCACCTCCGGGAGAGGCAGTAACTATCAACAGGAGAAGCCCTCCCATCAACACAGCGCCGTCTGCACCGGGGACTAGGTTGATATAACAGCATTGCTCAGGGGGTGTGGATTTTTCACACCCTGAGCGATGTAGTTCTACCAATGTACATTTGTAATGTAGACCTGGCCTAAGATATGAAGCTGGATATGAGGCAGCAGTGTGCCCTTGTTGCCAAGAAGGCCAACAGCATATTGGGCTGCATTAGTAGGAGCATTGCCAGCAGATCGAGGGGAGTGATTATTCCCCTCTATTCGGCACTGGTGAGGCCACACTTGGAGTATTGCGTCCAGTTTTGGTCCCCCCACTACAGAAGGGATGTGGACAAATTAGACAGAGTCCAGCAAAGGGCAACGAAAATTATTAGGGGGCTGGGGCACGTGACTTACGAGGAGAGGCTGAGGGAACTGGGCTTATTTAGTCTGCAGAAGAGAAGAGTGAGGGGGGGATTTGATAGCAGCCTTCAACTACCTGAAGGGGGATTCCAAAGAGGGTGGAGCTCGGCTGTTCTCAGTGGTGGCAGATGACAGAACAAGGAGCAGTGGTCTCAAGTTGCAGTGGGGGAGGTCTAGGTTGGATATTAGGAAACACTATTTCACTAGGAGGGTGGTGAAGCACTGGAATGGGTTCCCTAGGGAGGTGGTGGAATCTCTGTCCTTAGAGGTTTTTAAGGCCCGGCTAGATAAAGCCCTGGCTGGGATGATTTAGTTGGTGTTGGTTCTGCTTTGAGCCGGGGATTGGACTAGATGACCTCCTGAGGTCTCTTCCAACCCTAATATTCTATGATTCTAAGACTGGAAGCTAGCTAATAAATAACAGTTCAGCAACAGAGCTGAAGGATCAATATGTGAAACCACAGGTGACCCTTTCAATCCATGAATTAAAGTGCTTCTGGGTCCCATTTCAAAGGCAGCTGAAATTTATAATAGGTTTCTAGACAACAAACTTAGTCAACTTGAAGTTTAAGGTTGCTAGGAGACATGTTACCTAAAATACCTACCAAGAACATTACAGTTGAGACCCTAATCATTCAAATGTATGGAAATGATCAGTCAAAGTAATGGATATGGAGCGTCTAATGCACTTAAATTCAGATGTTCTTGTAAAAATGTAATTGTGGCATTATCCTACTGCTAACGGTGTGCTAGGCTCTGTGCAGAAGGGTCTGAAGGCGAGGTCACTGCCCCAGAGAACTTGCAATCTAGGTAGAAAACACACAAATGCAGGAAGAGGGGTAGCAAGCAGCAGGAATTGACTATGTATTGAGCATTCCATGGGTTTTGTTCAGATGTGATTTTTGGGGCGAGAAGGGTAAAATACTCAGGTGTTTAGTTTGCTAATGCGGCACATTAACATTTGCATTAGACATTCCAAAAGCAGCCTTAACTCTGACCTGAGCTATCAAAAAACTGTACTTCCCATTTCCAGTTTTACTTACTTTTTAGGTTGAAAAGCCTCAGAACACTCTCAGCAGATAGAACACCATCATATGTAACTATAACTGCTGTGCCGTGAAATACCTAAACAATAGGCTGTGAGGTGTACATCTCAATTATCCCATTAGTATCCCATTATTTAGACAATACAGAAGCCACGTTGTTTTGTATCTATCAATGGTATGTAACTGAAACGTATAGTCTCACACCTATGCTGTAAAATGTATAGTTCCTCAAATTGCGAACTATTTCTGATTGATTCATTCTCCTTATAAAAATCCTGTCATTTGGCATCATATCGTAGTTGTTAGACAAATCATTCATCTACTGTATTGCACAAAAACAGAGCATGAAGACAACAGGGTCAAAGTTGAGGTTGGTTGGGGAATGTCCAGTGGACCATTTTTCTACGTCAATTTTTTTTTAAGAGAATGTATGAACTTTAAGGGACTGGGATCTTTTCTGAGTGACTTTATCTAATAATCTCCACACATTTTACCTAGGGAGGTGGATGGAGATTCCACCTTAGAGATTTTTAAGGCCTGGCTTGACAAAGCCCTGGCTAGGATGATTTAGTTGGGGTTGGCCCTGCTTTGAGCAGGGGATTGGACTAGATGACCTCCTGAGGTTTCTTCCAACCCTGATATTCTATTATTCTATTTTTTTAATATTTAGGCATCCTTAATTAGAACATTCTTGGCTTGTATTTTTAATGTCACTTAACATCTAGAATTTGAGGTTAACAAAGTTTTTTGTCTGAGAATTTCCATGGGTTTTTAAAATAACCCTGCCTTGAGCATGGATGAAGATTCTAATCTAGGCCTCCTAATCCCTGCCATAGGCAATCTGGGGCACCGAGAGTGGAGAGAGGCCCATGGTGGTGGGGGTCCAATGCCCAATTCCCAGTGCTGCTCCCCCCTCTTAGGAAAGATGAGCTTGGCAAGTGAGCCGCACCAGAAAGATTGACTTGCCAATGCTGCCCAGCGTGGGGAATTTTAAATGATGCTTCTTTTTTCCCCAGCTATTCTCTGGGTGAGTTTGCCACGCAGAAACTTTGCACAGCAGCATGTGTGGTGGAGGAGGGGGGTCCCGGTTCAGCAAAGCACTTAACTTTAAGCACGTCCCATTGACGTCAGCGACGCGAACTCCAGCGGAGAATTTGATCTCTCATGCATCACCATCATCCTGAATTAAAACCAAGTCGAGGGCAATATTGTGGTGGTCGAGCCAGTGCCCATGGGAGTGGTAGAGACCATGGACATGCTCTGTCCATCTGTCAGTGTGTTTATATCGCTCCCATCACCGCAGGAGCAGAACACGTCCCCGTGGGGGCTCTTGGAGTCCATGGTGTCAGAACTAGGGCACGGCTTGTCTTTATTGGTATCTCGTACAGTGGTGGGCGCATCGGTGCTTAGCAAAGAATGAACGTTAACTCCGTTTTTGCAGCTCTTGGTAGCGCTGACCAGACCAGGCAAGAATAGGGATGGGCCTGGCATTTACCAGCTTGGGTGGAAGCTGACACACTTCAGCTCACGTCCCTTTGCCTTTGACAAAAAGCTCTTTGATTATTTTCCCTTCCTCCCTCCCTGCCTCCCCTTCCCTGATATTTTCCTCCCTTCTCCCCAGTCACCAGAGGCTGTCGTTTTGAAAAAGCCAGCCAATGGGAAACTGGGGAGCAAGTTGTCCCGGGGTGCGCTGGGAAATGCAGCCCACAGAGGGGAGAAGGCAGAAGTCACGATTCTGGGAGTATAATGCAGCCTGCCGCAGCGCTGATTACGGGGTGGGGAAAGCTTGCCACCTCCGGCTCATTGTTCCAGGAGAAAGCAGTTGAGTGAGGCATGAGAGAGACAGTTTTCAGGTGGGTAGCTGATCTGTGAGACGCAGGCAGGCTGTGGGAATAGGCTGCTTTAGAATACCCTGTGCTGAAGGCGGGATCTGATTGCCTAGCAGGTCTCCCCAGCCAGGCAGGAGTCCCAGGTAATTGCAGAAGTCAGGGCTTGTTAGCTCCATGGCCCTCATTCATATTATAATAAAATGGGCCCAATCCTTCAGCCAAAGTACAGGCCATCAATGGCTATTAGGCAGGATGGGCAGGGATGGTGTCCCTAGCCTCTGTTTGCCTAGGGTGACCAGATGTCCCGATAAAATCAGGACCGTCCCGATTTTTAGGTGTTTGTCCCGCGTCCCGACCGATCTCTGGTCGGGACACAATTTGTCCCGATATTTCGGCACTCGGCTTTTTTTTTTTTTTTGCTCCCCCGGCGGATCCCCCCTCCGGAGTCCCAATATTTTCTTCCTCTCATCTGGTCACCCTATGTTTGCCAGAAGCTGGGAATGGGCGACAGGGGATGGATCACTTGATGATTCCCTGTTCTGTTCATTCCCTCTGGGGCATTGGTCACTGTCGAAAGACAGGACACTGGGCTAGATGGATCTTTGGTCTGACCCAGTATGGCCGCTCTTATGTTCTGCTGGGCAGAGGAAGGCAAGGTCTGTAGTGGCCTGGCAGACACCTTCCCAGCCGCAGTCAGGAGCGTGACTAGGAAACCCAGTGGATCTCTGGGTTGTTGCAAACCCGCATTGCAGCTGGCAGAGTTGAGGCACACAGGTGAGGAGACAGGGATGGGAAGTGTGTCCTGCCTGCCATGCACTGTCATATGCCCACGTTGCCGTAGAGTTTAAGGCCCGAAGGCACCAGCAGATCATCTCGTCTGACCTCCTGTGTATCCCAGGCCACCAATCCCACCCAGCTACCCGCCCACTAGCCCAACAACCAGAATTAGACCAAAGGATTACAGCCCTCAGGAGACTAAACTACCGTGTACCACAGGCAAAGAATAGGAGGGAGCACGGTGCACCAGTGGCCAGGAATTGATGAAGTGAGATGTGTCCAGATGATCCCAGCAAGCGACCTTCACTCTGTGCTGCAAAGGAAGGTGAAAACCCCCCAAGATCACCACCAACGTGACCTGTCAGTGTCCTCAGGATGAACCAGGCCTTCTCTCAGCAGGGCTGCCAGTCCGGCACCTTTCCCCAGTACTAAATTCACTTGTAGAAAAAGAAAACACATACAGCTGGTTATAGACTGTATCTTCAGATCTCGGTTTCAGCTTCTCTCTCATTCAGCTACGAATCCCCTGTTGGATCTAGATCTGCCAAAGAGGAGGCTCGGCTTTATTAAACTGCTGTTACGGCTTCTGTTATCAGGGTGTTATCAATCCCACGGGAGATCTTTTTATCCACCTTGTACATTTCTGTCCTCCTTTGATGCTCCTCATGGCAACGTGCTGCAGATCTGAGAGGAGGGATTGGTGGGAGAGAGGGCTTGGAGATGGGAGGGGTGTGTGGCTCCCTGGCCATACACCCCAAAGCAAGGTCACGTTTTTTCATTCACAGCCTGAATAAAACAGCTCTGTGAAAGCTCAGCCTAGGTTTGGGATCATTTATAATACATAAATTGATACTAGCTGGCTCCCCATCCAAAGAAGGGAGATTTTTACAGTGAATAAGACCTTTTTTTTTTAGGCACAAAGTGAGTTTGAAATGAATCCAGTGAATTAATAGATACTCTAGTAAAGCCGTACCAATGCATGTTGCGTGAAGAGACTTCCTAGCCCGCAGCTCTGGAGTGGCAGTATGGAACGTAGATTCATCACTTCTACGGCCAGCCAGGGCCACTGCGATCCAAGGGAACTAGTCTGAGCTTGCAATCTCAGCAAATTTAGGCTCGATCAGAACGTGGATAGAAGTTGCAGGAAATGGGAGGCTTGATTGGGTAGGAAGTGCTTTTCCTTCCGAGCCTGTGTTGAACTGGCTTGGTGCTGATAAGCAGGGCCGGATTTGAGGGCAGGTGACCCAGGCGACTGCCTGGAGTGCCGGACTTGGGGCAGGTACTGGGCTCAGGGCACCAGGGTGTTATGCTTAAAAGAAGCACATGGGATCTTTTTTAGGGGAAAAGGCAATATACCCCGTTTATTGAAAATACAATCGTTAGCATATGCATACACATACACACACACAATCCCACCAGTCAATGTTATAGTTACTAGTCCAGAGTCCGGATCAATCTAGTGGCCAGCTAGGTTGATCACGGGTAGGGGGGAGCTGGGTTCCGTCGGTCGCGACATGATGCTCCAGGGAAGTCTTGGCAGGAGGAACCCAAAGTTTCATGGCAAGGCACCCTCTTTATATAGTGATTTTTCCCTCATTGGTACCAATGAGTTTTGCACCGTCATGCTGTAATCAATATGTTGTTTGACGAGTGCTTGGTTTTTTATAAATCTTTTTTCTTTTTTTTTATTGAGTGTTTTAGGGAGTTTTTATGCTGGTTTTGATTACAGCTATTTTGTCCTCATTGATAGGTGCCTGTCTTATTTTTAGAGTCGTCAATCTGCTTTGCTTTGCCATTTCAATAGGGGCGTGTTGCAGCCTCCGGTTCCTCCCCAGACCATCTGGTTCAGCGATGGCCTCTACATTTCTCTTTTAACACACACACTTTTTATTCACACACATAACAGAATTAATTTACGCAGAACATTTTGAACGGGAACATCAAGTTGCAATGCAAAAGAAAACAATCCTGGCATTCTTTTGCTTATTTTAAAATGCTAAACCTACAACAAATTGGTGACCCTCAAAAGTCTGTTACTGCCTTGAAATTAGTCCAGACACAAAGAAATTCTGGCTGATGCATTTCTACCAATGGCATATTAGGCCATTCCTTTCTGCTCTTCAAAAAGGATGGCTGGCAGGATATGGTTAAATCATATCAATACTTTTAAAAGGTGCTACATTATTATTTGATTATTCTTTATTTTTTATTCTAAATGATGCAAAATACAAACATAAAATCCTACTACTGCAAGGGCAGGTATTCAAGTTTAACAAATGGGGGGGGGGGGGGGTGGACACTGAAGGTGCTCCACACATCTGGCACCATTTGGTCTAGGGTCGGCCCTGCTGCTAAGCAGCGCCATCCTTCAGATGCGATATAAAATATGAGGTCCTGGCTAAATGTCATTCAACATCATGGCTGAATCAGTGGTTCTAGCCCCGGCACACAGGCCAAAACCCCAATGTGGGCAAGTGCCTCCTGCCTCCCTACACTTCTACCTCACAGCCTCAGTGGACGTCATCTTCGCTTCTGTCACGGGGCGGGACTCACCGGTGCGGCGCCTCCTGCTGGTCGTCCAGGGAATTAGCGTTTCCAGCTCCGGAGCGCCCTCTGCAGGCCGGTGTCCCACTTGCCGCTGGGCTCGAGTCTCTCCTGGACCCCGGTGCCCCTTTCAGGCCAGGGTGCTGCCCCCTGGCAGTACCCCTCCACAGATCTGGGTCTCCCCTCCCTGGGGAACCCCCACCTTCTATCCCCACGTCACCTCACCTCAGTCTATGGCCTCTGCCAGTCATCACCTAGCCCTCGCTCCCTGGGGCAGACTGCCACTCATCATCAGGGGTTTGGACCTGCTGCCTCTCCCTACCCTTGGGCTGCCCCTCTGCAACCCCAGTCCCTTTTCCAGCCTTTAGCAAGGCCTGCAGCCTGGGGGTTTTCCAGGCCGGAGCTCCCCAGCTCCTCTAGCCTTTCCCCCAGCCCTGCTCCACTCTAGGTACTTTGCTGTGCTCCCAAGCAGCCAGGCCCGTCTCTCCCTACTGCCAGAGAGAGACTCTGACCGAGCTCCTGGCCCACAGCCTTTTATAGGGCCAGCCGTGGCCTGGTTGGGGCGTGGCCCCAGCTGAGGCTGCTTCCCCAATCAGCCTAGGTTTTTCTCTTCCCGGAGCAGCCCTCTCCCCGGGCTGTTTTAACCCCTCCGGGCAGGAGCGGGGTGACCACCCTCCTACAGCTTCCCACTCTTAATTCTTGGGCACTGTAGCAGCGCTGCTAAGCAGCTGGTGCATCCCACCCAGCGGTGGCAATCTTTCAGTGCAGGGTCCAATGATCCTTCCGTTTCCAATGGATCCTTCAGGGTAAAAAATACTGTGGAAACAGGATTGTTATTAGTACCTATAAATGGCAGATCTGAGAGGGCCTGGGTCAGATCCAGAACCGTATTGCACTTCAAGGGGAAATTACCTTTCCATTGGCGTATGCAGTGACATCAGTGCCTGATGGTAATCCAAGAAGCCAGTTCAAAACCCCTCCCTTTGGAGGCTGGAGTGCGTGACTATTATTTTTTTGTCTCTCGCTTTCTCCAGACGATCGCCGACCTGCTGCGCAGAAACGTTTGCCATGTAAAGCTTCCCAGCCCCCACGTGCCCCGACGGACCCAGATGTTGGTACGGACTCGGAGCTGCAGAACGGTAAGTGAGTGGCTGGTTTGCAGGGCCTCTGGGCTGCGTTTTCCTGACCCTCCCCGTGATGGGAGTGTGACTGCTCGTGTGGTTCTGTTGGCTCTCCTCACGGACTCATTGGATGGCAGAGCTCAGCAACGCCCCAGCGCTTGGGTCATGTGAAATTACCGATCTCCTAGGCTTCTTGTAGATTACAAATCAGTGGAGAGCTCAGGGAATTGGTTGGATGGAGCCTGACCTGGTCTGTGGCTGGACAGAGGTTGATGCTGAGGGTTTGGTCTATTAGTTTAAGCACAGAACTGGTTTCTAATCACGGTGCTGCCCCTGGCTCCTTCTACGACCTCAGAAAAGTCCATTAAACACCGTGCCTCAGTTTCCCCATGTGCCAAAGGGAATCATACTGCTGCACCTTGGCTCCTGTCTGGCAACCTGAAAAGCACTAATTATTACTTTCCATGCTGAAAGCACTTGCCAAAGACAAGCTAATTCTTCTCACCCCCGTCAACTCCCCTAGTGCCTACTGAAGGTACGTCTACACTCCATACAGCGGCATGTGGAGTATCCCCTGCTTTCCCCCCTGGCACCGGTATAAATGGCAGCATCGATGGTGGGGCACGGCTCAGGCGAGTGACACGTGAAGCGTGTGTGTGTGTGTGTGTCCTACACAGCTCTCTACAGCCCAGCCAGCGTCTCCCCGGTCTACACTGCTATTTTTAGCACTGTAGTACCCCGCTGCTGAGGTCTGTCTGCAACAGAGCTGAAATGATGATCTATCCTCCAAGTCCGACTCCCTTACACTTTGGTGGAACATCAATCCAGATATAAGCCAGCCCCGGCTCCCTTAGGAGCGGGGGAGCTGGAGCTGACGGAGCTGCTTCCACTGTCTTGCGGGAGCAGGTTGTTTGTTTCCTTTATTCTTTGGAATAAAATAATGAGTCTCCAGGTCTCAGCAGGCCAATTGCCAGGGTCGCTGGGTGATGGGTCCCGTTCAGGAGGGTGTTGATAGCATGGGTCTCAGGGCATCCAGTGTGAATGGGACGCTTGGCCCCACCCAAAGGAGTATAGCTGGGTGCTTAGATGCCCTGGTGATGATGAGCGTGGTATTAATGTCCAGCTACACAGAAAGGATTTTCACCCATCTTGTTTGAGTCTGTCCCAGTTTCAATGCCATGTGGCTGCTTCTTGCCAGGTGGGTTTCCAAGATCATCACCCCAGTACTTGCACCCGTCATTATGCTGGGCTGGGGCAATATTGCTTGGCGGCCACTGTTCCGATGCGGGAACGCACAAGCATCCGTCCTCCAGGCATGCCGCTGGGCGCGGCAAACCCTGCTTCCCGTCTCAGAAATCCGTGCGGCCTCTACTCGTGCTGACAGGAAACCTAAGTCCCAGCGCTGTCCTAGGGTCCTAGAAGCCCCACAATTAGGAGTAAGTGGGACCAGTGCAAGGATCTTTCGTATGATATATTTTCTAGGGCTTTGCCCAGACTGGTTTTAAATGTCTCGAGCGATGGGGCTCCACCCTTTCCCTTGGGAGACTCTTCCATAGTCAAGTAGACCTCACTGTCTGGGCATGATTCTTATCAATGGATTAATAGACAATCCAGTGTGCCCACTGCAGAGCAGTCCAGGAACCAGCTATCTTCTGAAACCTAGCGGGTGGAAGTATTGCCTAGTAGACAGAGCATTGGATTTGGACTCAGGCGATCTGGATTCTAGTCCCAGCTTTGCTATTGGTCTGGTGGGTGACCTTTGGCAAGTCACCACTCTGTGCCTCAGTTTCCCCATATGTAAACGGGGATAATGGTACAGCTCTCCTTTGTAAAGTGCTGGATAAGAAAGCGGTAGTATGCAGCCCAAATTTGGACTTCCCCGAGTCCCCCTCCCCCACTTTTCCCACCTCCGTGGGGTTTGAACCCTTCCGGTGTCTGTAGATGTTGTATATTTCACAGGCCCGTGCCCCCTATGGTCAATGGGAGTTGCCTGGGAAGACCGAGAGTGGTATGTGTCCTGCATGTGATGGATCTATGGCTGCTAGGGGACTATGCCATGCTAGGATAGTCATGGCAGTGGATGTCCCAGAGGCTTGGAGTAGCCATGCAGAGGTCCCTGTCAGGCTGCTGGGATCTTTTCCTGCAGCTGCTCTGATCCCAGAGGTTGCTGGAGCTGTCCGTGTGGTACACGCAAGGCGGGAGAAGAGACGTGTGCATTAGGAGAAAATTGGAGAGCATGTGACGTGAATGAGGCCAAGTAAATCTGCTTTCTGCAAAGTAGGCTCCGAGCTTTGTGATAATGCCGGGGCTGGATTGAATTGCTGGAAGTGGGGGGACCCCCCTAATAATGGTGGGAGTGAGCAAAGCCCATCCGCAGGAGAGGCGCCAAGCACGTGTGAGCTCTGTGATCAATCTGCTGCGGCTGGCTGCAGAGTGTGTGTCTCCTTTGAAAAGGTTTCCCATCCCGGGGCTGGCCCCTGCACTACACAATTCTGCAGGGACCTGCCTCGTTATCAATGGAGTTACCAAATCCGGTGCAATGGGTCAGTCACTTCCTCAGCCTGCGTCTTTTCACCGTGCCACAGACCGAATGCAGGGCCCAGAGGTGCTGGAGCTAGGCGTGCTGGGGGTGCTGCCTCTCTCCCGGCCCCAACTTAGCCCTGTCGCGACTGGGGGAGACGTGCCCCTCTCCCCAGCCCAGTTGCTGCGGCAGGGGGAGAGAGCTGGGGGGAGTTTTCTCTCCCCAGTGTAGCACTGGGGCAGCCTGCACCCCAAACCCCTCATCCCTGACCCCACCCCAGAGCCTGCACCCCCAGCCAGAGCCCTCACCTCCCCGCCCCAGCCCTGAGCCCCTCATCCCCAGCCCCACCCCAGAGCCCGCACCCTCAGCTGGAGCTTTCACACACACATACACCCCCGCACACCAACCTTCTGCCCCATCCCTGAGCCCCCTCCCACGCTCTGAACCCCTCGGCCCCACCATGTACACCAATATGGAGGTGATGTGTCACACATGGGTGGGAAAAGTTAGAGAGAACTCTGCCCCTGGCTTGAAGTGGTTTCCATCATATACAAGGTTTACAGTTTGGTTCAATGGCTCTCGGCACCCCCACTATACAAATTGTTCCTGGCAGGGCCCAGTCCAACTGGTGGGGGCAGCAATCCAGGCATGACTGGGCAAGGGACCAAAAGGCCCTTAACATCTGACCATGTGGGGGATGGTCTCAAAGAAATATGGCCCCTTTGCTCTGAAACCCTCCAATCCTGGATCCTGATCGGAATTTTGCATCTTTTCCTCTAACTGTCCAATCCAAAACCCAGGATTCTCTTCCTCCTCTTTTTCTTCTGTCCTACGTGGTGCTTGAATCACATAGTGCCTTAATCTGGGTCCTCAAGGTTTATGCCACTTTAATTACTCAGAAACATCTCGCCAGTGATTTTGTCTCCGTCGAGGGCTGAGAGGAGAGGAGGAACTGGTGCTTAGCTCAGCTATTACACATTTTCGAGCGGTCGCCGGGCAGCCCAGAAGTCGGGCCCGCAGGTTTAGGCGAAGAGGGAATATATTTCAGAGCAGTTCAATGAAATACGATTGGTAAAGAGCAGCGAATAGGATTCCATCTGAGCAGCAGGCGCCGAGTAATATTAAGAGCTTTAAGCTTCTGTGGAATTCAGTAATTTAGCAGCCCCTGTGACCGATATATGCTGGGAAGGAGCTGACCACCCTTAAGGGTCAGGAGGGAATTCTTTGCTGGCTTGCCTGTCATTGCTTCTGGGGGTGGGGGTTGCAGTGGTGCGGCCTGGGTTATATTTTTTTAGTATTTAGAAGTTTTAAAATTGAATAGGCCCAAGCTGTCATCCCATGGCTGCTATGTGACTGTGATTTACTGATAACAGGAAAGGTGCATGCAGTGTCTGTCTTAAAGGACCAGAGGACTCGTCAAACCAGATCAACCCAGTGGCTTATTTAAATCTAGTGTCCTGCCTCCCGCAATGGTTAATGCTTTGAAATGACCCACGAGGCCCCTAGCAAATTGTGCAAGGCTGCACGTGGGAGGGAAAATTCCTTCCTGACCAGCTGATGCCCTGAAGCTTGAGGTCTGGTTACTGATACTAATGTGTTTCGCTGTCAATAATATTGCTCTTAACAGTCCCCAATCCTTGGGAAACGCAAGCACTGGACTCTCTGGCCCCAGCACTGGACTCGCTGGCCCCTCTGGGCAGTGTGTACCACAGGCTGTGTGAAGAAGTGTTTCCTTTCATATGTTGTAAATTTACCAGTCCTAAATTTCACAGCCCTCGCACTATGGAGCAGGGTAAAATGCAGGGTCTGATTGCGTTCCGCGTGGATGAGATTTGGATGGAACAAAACCATTCTCGCCTGTCAAGGAGAGCCCGGCTCGTTTGTCCAGACCTCCTTACTGAGCCAGCCCCGATGCCTGGGGCTACACCCTGCGCCCCCATGCAAGAGACAAGAATTTAAGTCACCCTTAAACCCATTGGGCTCAAGTCTCATCCACACTAAAGCCCTTTTACGCCTCTCGGGTGGTATAAAGGTGTGAGGAAGAGGACGGTCCGAGCACATTGTACTACAGCTATTCTGTACTTCTCATGGGAAGCAGAGAAAAATTAGGGCTGCCCTAAGGCTGCTGTGACTTGGACAGGGGACGGGAAAGGCCTCTGGTTGCATTAGGATACAGAGAAAGCACAGGGGGCTAGAAGACACTTTCCCCCTCCCTTCCAGTCTGTTCCTGCCCCAAACACAGAACAAGAGGAGCTGAGCACTAGGGCTGGTGTCTTGCTCCCCAGACTTGCAGAGGCTACAAACCCTCTAGACTGAGATGGAGCTTCAAGGCTGGAGGGTATGAAGCAAGCAAAAAATAGAGGGCTCTCTGAGGAGCTGAGAGGAATCTCCGCTCCAGGGTTGCAATAGCTTTAACAGCTTCTCCTCTACAGACCAGTATTTAAGTGTCAAATATTATTTCGGCCAGTGGGTCCCAAAGCACTTGGCTACCTGATGGTTCACCCTGAGTCCAGTATTTTGGAATTGCTAGTGAAATGCAGACCCTTCTGGGGTGAAACGTAGTTGTTGGTTAACCGCGCACAGCAACAGGAAGTAGAGAATATGTTGTCGCCAGCCGAAGGCTCAGCAGGAGCTGAGGGAGTGGGGTGTATTATTCAAATCGAAATGTTGCTGTCACAGGGTGACTGGCCCCTTTAAGGGGGGAAGCGGGGGCGGGTCCAGGGCATCTGTGTCTGATTACCTGCTGCCCAACTGGGCTTAAGGGAAGGCACCCGAGCCTTATAAAAGAGGAAGCTGCGGCAGAAGTTGTGGTAAAGCTGCAGGAGACAGGGAGGAGGGTTTGGGCCAAGGAGCCAGAGGGCTGAGCTTGGCTACCAAGGGCTGAAGAGCTCTGGATGGGGCAGAAGACCCCAGAGCCGCATAGGACCTTTTGTGTTGTGGGGAATGGGGATGGACTTTATTTGCAAAGCCTGGGTACTGTATGCTCACCTCTCTGGAGTCGCCCACAAATTAATCAAACACCCTGAGGCTGCCTGCTTTGCTGCACACCCCTGCACTTTGTTCCCCATGCCTGTCTGGATCGTCATGGAGCTGGGGTCCACTCTCCGTGCTGCTCAGAGAGGGTCTGGGAAGATGTCCTCAGCTCGCCCCACCTTGGGGACTGAGATGACAAAGTAGTGGTGGCTCAGACTGGATGCTGGCTCTTGGGGATGAAAGTTTGTGGGGCAACGTCAAGCATTATTTCCCCCTGTAATGGCATTTCGCTTTCTTCACTGGCTACTCCCAGGATCGTGGGAGGGCAAGAAAACTTGAAATGCAACTGCTGTGGACAGCTCGTAAACAAATGCCTTGAGCCCTGGATTGCTCCTAACTGGAGCTGAAACGCACAGAGAACCGAACAGTCTCTGAACCTCTGATGTTCCACTCTCCCTCCATCCAGGATCATGGTTCTCCAGGAGATTCCAGCCCAGAGGCCACCAGTGCTCTCTGCCCACTAGGCAGGAGTCTGGCAACTTGTTTCCAAAGCTATTCACTCCTCTCTCCCAGCCACGTTCTCGGACGATGTCCAGCTCCATACAGAGTCCAAAAAACTCCCCCTTCCCTCCCCCCCGCTTTCCCCACCCAATATGGGGTATGCTCAGAGGCAGGGGCACCCTGGCATCTTCAATGAAATGCTCTGTCCAGTAGAGAATTCCCTTTTACGATGATTGCACCTCATCAGATCCAGAACTGGAGTTAGGTCTGAGTGATGCCATTTAGCTAGACAGTCTCCTTCAGACATATACACCTCTACTAAGAAGTGTGTGTGTGTGTGTGTGGTGGGCCCAGAGGGTGGGAAGGGGGCTTTAAAATTTAAGTAATAGGAACGTCTCTCTCGGTTAAGACTGAGAGCTGCTGGCCGTATTGTATCCCCAGACTGCTGTGCATCTGGCAGTCGTATATAATGCAGGGCAAATGGATTGGGAAGAAAAATGAAGACAGAAAAATGGGAATAGAAATCAGTAGTTCTTCAAGAAGAGTTTGAAAGCCATGATTCCACCATCAAGAAAAGCTGATAATGTGACTATGAAACTATAGAGACCGTCAATGGGGGCAGGGTCTGTCTTTCTGTTCTGTGTTTGTGCAGCGCCTAGCGCAGTAGGGTCCTGAGCCATGACTGGGGCTCCTAGGAGCTACTGCAAGGCAAGTAGTAACGAACAATAACCTATTCAGACTAGTGTTAAAGATGCAGCATGGGCAGTGCAACAGATATGACAATTTCCTGCCCTACCCTTGGGAGACCTCATTGAATGAAGCTGATGTTTCTTTGGGGTCCACTGTATTAAATGAATGGTTTGTGTATTATTGTGGGCCGGGATTGTATGTAACCTCTGGAGAGGGGAGATGTGAGACCCATTGAACAAGGGCCAGATGAGAATGGCCTTTAGGAACAAAAAACATTAAGTGGTTTTACTGGGGAGTATCTAGGGGCAGGAGAATCCAAATCCCACCCCCTCCCTTTCGGCGATGCATAAACCCAGCCTTTTGAGGCTTGTCTGCTGATCAGCTGTTCCACGAGGCCAAGATCAAAGGTCCACCCTGTAGAAAGGAAAGACTGACTGAACTATTCCTGGTTGTTATGAACTTGTAACTTCAGGGGAAAACCCAGCTGTGGGTTTTACAGGGCTGCCACCTGCCAGAGCCCAAAGTTGTAGTTGGGGTGAGCTCTGGTAAGCTGCTTAGCATGCGTGTAGGTTCCTTTGATTGTTTTTAATGTGTTCTCTGGACTGCTTTCACCTTAAGGATAACTGTGCTTGCTTCGGAAGAGCTGGATGGTACCTTGTAACTATGAGCACCTACAGTGTTCGGAACCCCTGGAGAGAAGCAAAGCCTTGTAAGTGCTCTGGCTTGCTGTGGATCTCACAGCATAGGCAGGGAACTGTGCAGCCTGGAAAACCCCTGGTCAGGAGAGAGAGAGAGAGAGATGCGGGTCTGTACCCAAGAGAGATGACAGCTGAGGGGCTGGAGTACTTCTCCTCCCTCTAGATCCATGGTTCTCAATCAGGGGCACGCGAACCCCTGGGGGTAGGCAGAGGTCTTCCAGGAGGTACATCAACTCTTCTAGAGATTTGCCTAGTTTTACAAAAAGCAACATAAAAAGCACTAGCAAAGTCCGTACAAACTAAAATTTCATCCAGACAAATTGTTTATACTGCTCTATACACTGGAATGTAAGTACAATATTTATATTCCAATTGATGTATTTTATAACCCAATGGTAAACATGAGAGAGTCAGCCATTTCTCAGTAATAGTTGCTGTGATGCTTTTGTATTTTTATGTCTGATTTTTTTGTAAGCAAGTCGTTTGTAAGTGAGGTGAAACTTGGAGTACGCAAGATAAATCAGACTCGTGAAAGGGGTACAGCAGTCTGGAAAGGTTGAAAGCCACTGCTCTAGATATTCCCCAGGAAAACCACTTCACACTTATTGTTCCAAGAGTCCATTCTTGTCTGGCCCATTGTTCAATACAGTCCTTCGAACCCCCAGGTCTCACATCTGTCACATCTCTCCCCCTCCCCATCCATTTACTGCAATGGACCCCAAAGATGCTTAAACTTAACTCAGTAAGGTCTCCCAATGATATGGCAGGCAATACCCATACCTGTCACATCTCCCGAAGGGTCCTGGTCCAGCATGCACTGGGCCCAGTCTATAATCCAACACACCTATGGGTAGACATAAGGATTAATGGACGAGTAGTGCTATCTAATACAGCAGCAAGTGAAACACTAGCCTGGATGGATGAATGGTCTAATTTGCTATGGCAAATCCTCTGTACCCAGGATTGACTCTGTGGGAAGCCGCTTCTGCTGAGTTTGCGACAAAGCCCTGATCAGAAACATGGCAGGGCTCTTCCCTGGCTGCACTTCCTACGCCAGATCCGGGAAAGAACAGCTTGGGCCAAAGCTGTCTGTTGAGCAATAGCAGAACGGTGACCTGTCGGTCTCAGGAGAGGGAGAGATGAGTGTGTTTCAGGTAGGAGGTTGAGCTGCCATGCATGCTCCAGAGCCATGTCATTAATCAGCCTTCTGAAAGGTGGATAATTACAGCGTATGCTTCTCAGCTGTGATTATTAATCATCCTTTTCCTGTATTTCATGTATTGTGCAGCGGGCCGTGGAATACTCCCCAGGTTATGTGATGTGAGGTGCAGGGACCCCTGGGGCCAGTGTATAGGTACTACAGACCTTTTCCCAGCTGTGTCACATTTAGCCTCGTATTTGCAGCCTGACCCCATTTGGGTGAAACACCCCTGGGAAAGGCTTGAGCAAAGCAATTGAGCGCTGCCCAGACAATGGTCCCAGTGGCGCCTAACGCCCATGAGCTATAGTTGTGTATCTTCAGCATGGGTGTGGGGCGTGCGGAATCTACAGCACTCCCCATGCAACACCCCATTCCGATTCCGACCAAGGTGGAGCATTGCATGCTGGGATCTGTAGTCTCTCCAGGAGTTGCATTTGTGGAACCCGGTGGATAGCGTTTGGCCCACGGGCTACGCTTTGGCCACCTTGGGGGCAAGGGCTGTTCAAGCCCTGCCATCCAGCACGCTCGGAGAATACTATGTCCCTTCCAGTGGGCAGGGAGCCACCAGCCAGGCTGCCCTGCAAACGCGCCTCTCCTCTGGCATTGGCATTTGGAGTTGTCAGGCAAGAGCTACTGGATCTTGTCATCTGACCTGCAATGGGTGGCGGGCTGTTGGGACAAGGGTAACCAGCAAAAGCAGGCTTGTGTCGATGCTCGGGAGGAGCTGACATCTTCCTTTGCAAGATCGGTGGGCTCCAAGGGCAAGGGGAAGCAAGTCTAAGTGCTTGGAGAAGAGAACTGGTATCCGTGAAGTCAGGCAGGAGACCTCGGCAGGTGCAGAGAGGGAGGCGAAGAGACGAGGTAAGTAAGTTAGAGCAGGTGGAAGGGAAACAGAAGCTCTCTCTAGAGCCAGGGATGGGGAGGGACAACAGATTGCCACTGGATAAGAATCTAGCTTTGACTCGAGGTTCATGTTTGCATCTTCAGGCAGTAGGAGCTGATGTCTGGAACTTTGTTCTTATGGTTTCTGCTGTCAACCTGTCTAGGATGAGAGCCCTGGCATTCACACGTGCCCGATTGTTCTATATGAGGGTTCATTATGGAGACTCACTGTTGGTTTGTTTTGTGTAAATCTCTCAGCAACGTAGTGGGGTGGATTTTGAATGAAGAGAGTTAGAGAGATGCCAGAGGACATTCCCCAGGAAGCTAGGATTCCCCATCCACTGTCAGCTCCTCGGCTGGAGGGTGCTATAGAAGGGCACCGTGCTATGGAGATATAACAAGCAGAAGGATTTTAAGAGGGCTCAGACTCTGGGGCTTAAGCGCTGTGAGCCAAATACAGTAAGATGCGTGAGGGTGATAAGGATTGTTGATCCAAGGGACTCTCTGTTGGTGTAATTTACAAATTGAGGGAAGAGGAGGAAGACGTAAGTTATACAAGCGTCAACTCCTAGACACGCAGACTGCCCTCTGAATTCATCTATGTCTCCAACACAACACCCAGTGGCCTCCTCCAAGTTGACAGTAGGTGATGGTCAAGGCCACCACATGTCAAGCAAACATGCAGTCGGACTCGGAAGATGGCACCTGTAAAGGAGATCTGAAGGGTATAACCCTTTGGCCATCCTAGTCTGTTTATCCACAGAACCGTGGGCAGCAGCAGTGCAAAGCAAGCTTCCCCCATCCCACACCCTACAAGCCTGCCTCTGCCCTGACCCGGAGGGACCGTTTCTTGAAGTCGATGCGAATTTTACTCTGTGTGGCCCAGTCCTTGGCTTGCTGCTGGGATTATCGACAATCTCAGGCGTGACAGTGTCCCTGTGATACGGACGTTAGGAACTGGACTGAGACCCCACGTCTCCTTTTGCACAGGCAAGGATACAATATAGTCATTATATTTGGGGAGTACAATCCTGGATCAGATTGAAACCAGTGATCTGTGGTCTATTCCCTTACCCGTTCCCCTGAGTCAGTCCGTCCCCCAGAACACCGGCTTTAGAGGAATTATACACCTGGTCAATATAAAAATTCTTACAGGATACTAGCTAACCCCCGGAAGTGCTGGGTGCCAATGAATGGGCCCTGTGCTTCAGTCTTTATTACACACAGTGACCGTTTTGCAATGTTGTAAACTGTGGTTGTATCTAAATGTTTTCTCCCTGGGGAGCATCTTTTGCAGGCAGAAATTCAGACATAGTTGGTGTCTATCGAGAAGAAAAGCATATTGGTTACAATCTGTGGCTGGATATGCAGAGTTGCCAACACCAAGTGCTCAGAATGCCACGCGTCAGGCCCCCAAAACCACGAGTTGGGTTTAAAAATCATGAGATTTCTTTTTTTTTTTTTTTTTTCAAAAAGAAAGGATGGACTCTTTGTTTGCCTTCTGGGTTTTGAGCTTTTAGGGAGTCACGTTTTCAAGCTTTTCTCTGCAATCCTGAGGGCCGGAAATTTTTCCGTTTTAGATGAAAGCCGAGATTCTCACACAATCGTGACTCCAGGAGCTGGGGCTTTACAGAAAAACTACCAGCGAACGCCAGACTCGCGATCAGAGCAGGAGAGCTGGCAACTCTGCAACGTGCAGACGTCCAAGTTCTCAGCTGTACTGGACAGAACGTGTGAGGTCCTGGCTCCATTGAAGTCAGTGGGAGTTTTGCTACTGATTTCCTTGGGGTCCGGATGTCGCCCAGAGTGCTATAGTGGCTAAAGAAAACCAAAACCAGTATTTTAGATTGGGGGGGGATCCTTTCATTAAATGCAGAGCAATGTCCATGCAAAGTAAACCTCACAAAAGGAGAGGCTAAAACTCAGCATAAGTCAGTGCAGTGGTGATCAGCATCCACCCGCCGATCAGCTGTTCAGCAGCAGGCGCTGGGAGGAGGGGGCGGGAAGAGGTGGCACAAGAATGGAGCCTTGGGGGAAGGAGCAGCGTGGGGGCGGGGTCTCAGGGGAAGGGGCAGGGCCTCAGGGTGGGGCGGGGGTGGAGCACCCACCCAGAAAAATGAAAGTCAGCGCCTGTGTAAGCCAGCGTAAAGAGGGATATTAGTCTGCATACCTGGAAGTCAGGGCTGACCTGAGCATGGGGTTATGTGACAGGAACCAATTAGTTGCATTCTTGTGTATTGACTGGAGCGCGACACCGTACCGTGATCACGTGTTGATTGGGTGAACCTCCCCTTGCCACATCAGAGGAACAATCTCTCTTTCCAGGGAGTCTCTCCTGACACACACGTTTATTGTGGGGGGACGTTGAAACCTGGTACTTTCTGGAGACACACAGACCTCAGTTCTCTGTCCCAGCCCAGCAGCTCTTGGTGAAGGAACAGACGTGAGAGGGAGCAAAGATGACTTTACTCCACCTTTGGCACTTGACCATATTCTGGAACTATCTGGGAATCTGTCCAGCGCCTATGGTAAGGTAGAGCAGCCTCGAGGCTGCTCTAATTTACAGTCAGCCGTCATTTGAGAATACAGAGCACTCAGGTCATACCCTTTCTCTCTCCATGTGATGAGGGCTGTGAAATGGTGACATGGAGCCAGCTTTGGCTTTAAGCCATCTGAGAGAGCCCCACCACGAGGGCTATCCCCCAGTGGCAGTTCACTGCATTTACTGCCCCTTAATGCCTCTGGAGCTGCTTAAAGGGACCATACTGCAGCACAGAATTGACCCCCTAGATATTGGAAGAGTCTTGAAACGGGAAGAGAGCCATGGGGCATTGCAAGTTATTTTGACAACTCAGCCTCCTGCTATGTAAGGTTTTCATGTTTCTTAAACAATTCCTGTAAGTAAGCTGCAGGAATGCTTAGGGGCCATTTCTGCTGTGACCTGACATGAGAGCATATTTTCATACCGTCAGCTTGAATTTCATGCAGTCCTCTCTCTTTGTGTATCTCACCAGTAAAATCTGCTTTGATTTAAGCCATTTGAATCAGGTCATGATCCTGTTAGTTGGGGCAGGTACGTACTGCATGTTGCATACCAGTTGATTATCAAGAACAGAATTATTCAGGGTTCCCAACACGCTGACGGTGCGCTGCAAGATTCATGATGGAGAAATTAGGGAAGAAGGGGTGGGGTTTTAATCAGCAGTTTGTGTGATGCCCTTTTGAGGTAGAAACTCCCATTTGGGATATTACCTTCATCTTTTTAAACTGGATTGGCTGCTTATGTGTGAAGTAAGGTAATTGTTCTGAGCAAGAGAACTCTGTGTAAAGACCAACTGAAGGTATTTAAGAAAACCTATTGGAGAGGCCAGTTTGAGCTCTTGAGAAGCTTTCTCTGCTAACGATGGGATAAGACTGCAGCAGAGAGTGCAAACGAAAAGGCAGGCAAGTGCTGAGTGGGGGAAAGTTTCATATTAATTATAGGAGGAGAGAAAATACAGACCATCTGTTAGGGTTCCCTCCCCACTCTGAACTCTGGGGTACAGAAGTGAGGACCTGCATGAAAGACCCCCTAAGCTTATATTCCACCAGCTTAAGTTTAAAAACTTCCCCAAGGCACAAATTCCTTTCCTTGTCCTTGGATGGTATTGCTGCCACCACCAAGTGATTTAAACAAATCTTCAGGGAGGGACCACTTGGAGCCCTAAATATCCCCCTAAGCTTCTTCATCCCCTTTCCTGGGGACGCTTGAGAATAATATACCAACCAATAGGTTAACAAAGTGAGCACAGACCAAATCCCTGGCTTTTAGGACACTGAAAATTAATCAGGTTCTTAAAAGAAGAATTTTATTTAAAAAAAAGTAAAAGAATCACACCTGTAAAATTAGGATGGAAGATAACGTTACGGTATAAATAAAAAGATTTAAAACACCGAGGATTCCCCTCCGACTCTGCTTCCCAGTTACAAAACAGGAATAAAATTACCTCTTAGCATAGGGAAAATTCACAAGCTAAAACAAAAGATAATCTAATGCATTTCCTTGCTATTACTTACAATTTCTGTAATTGTAGATGTAACATTTCAGGATCTTGTTAGGAGCTGGGTTACCTGCTTGGTCTCTCTCTTCGTCCCCAAAGGGAACCAACAAAGAGAGCACAAACAAAACCTCCCCCCCCCCCCGATTTGAAAGTATCTTCTTTCTCCATTGGTCCTTCTGGTCAGGTGCCAACTAGGTACTGATTAACCCCTTACAAGTAAGGGGATTCTGTACCTCTGGCCAGGAGGGATTTTATGTTACTGCATACATAAGGGTTGTTGCCTGTCCCTTTATATTTATAACACCATCCGAAAACTGCAGCTGAGCCTCTCTGGACTTAGTGAAGATGCTACCTAGGCTTGTAGTGTAGACCAGGGCTCAGCCTCACAGTGAACTGGACATGGCAAAGCGGGGGTTTTAGCGCACCGGAGAGGGTGTTCTGAAATAAGAAGCAAATCAGGGCATCTGCTATGTGGCATGGACCACGCTCCTGTTCATGAATGATGACTAGGAGCGTGCTGGTCACAACAAAGAATTCCATTACCAGACATTTTTGTACGTTGCCCTCCTTCAGCTTCTCAGAGGGAGTTACTTCTCGGAGCGTTTTTATGACCGATGTAAGGGAGGAGAAGAAATTATTTGGAGTCTTCGCTAGGTGAGAGTTGACATGTGCACTGGGTGGGAGTGGGGGGAAGGTGGAGAAGAGGTTTTTAAGGTCAGGCTTGGCAAAGCCCTGGCTGGGATGATTTAGTTGGGGATTGGTCCTGCTTTGAGCAGGGGGTTGGACTAGATGACCTCCTGAGGTCCCTTCCAACCCTGAGATTCTAGGATTCTAAGCTGGGGTGGCAGATGAAGTCCGTGGAAAGAGAAAAGAAGCCAAGCTGGAAAGAGTGGGTGCCTTCAACTGCACAGGAGCCTTGCTTCAAAGGAATCACGCAGCCAGAAGCTGCAGCCAGACACGAGGGGAAGATGGAAGAACGAAGCATCTAGGGAGGCTTTAAAAGCTGTAGGAAAAGTTGAATCAAAACTGGTACGGAGTCCTCTTACCTTGTGACGCGAGTGCTGTCCGCCACAATTATGCCGTGTGTTTCTATAGTGATTTCCATCTAAGAATCTCAAAGGCCTCCACAAACATGTATTGGATCTGGCCACACAACATCCTGAGAGCTGAGGAAATTGACGGTGGGACTTGCCCAGGATCACAGAGGGAATCTGCGACAGAGTCAGGAGGAGAACCCAGGAGTCCTGACTCCCAATCCTGTGCCTGGACATGAGCCAAATACCTGTAAGAAAGAGGAGGTGAGTAACCTGGATGGAATCCACAGGGAGGAACTGGGGCCCGGATGAAGCAAAGAGGCTGGTTCGCTGCCTCCCAAGTAACAGGACAAAAGGTGTAACAAAAGGGATACAAACGATTCTAGATGGAATTTCCCAGCACTGTTTAATGATAGTCTGTGGACCAACGACCCAAGTGGAGGAAGATTTGATAGGGACCTGGAAGAAAACTGAAGATGAGGTGACACAGATAATCTTCTCTGCGATCTTCCCAGTACCAAGCCCCAGGCTGGTTTGAGCCCAGGGAAAAGAAAATCTTTTGTCTAACTCCAGTAATCTATGTGCATAATGTGAGATGGAAAATGGAGTTTGTTATTAGTGGACTTAAGTCCCTGGCCAATGCTGCCAATTCTGCTGCTTTTCCCCACAGACTTCTGCTTTTTGGCCTTTTCTGCTGCAACACCCAATCAATCAACATGGGCTTGGTGCAGGAGGATTTCATATTAAACCGGAGAATGATTTGTGTGTGTGAAGAAATCGCCCTGGGACTAAAATGCTTCAAAGTTCCTGTCTGTTTCCCTGATTTACCTCCTAATTTAGATTCTTCAGATTCAGATTTCCTCAGACTTTCACCCCAGACATTATTCTAAGGCATTATTCTATTCTGCTGGTTTGTGCATGTATTTATGCAAATATATGTGCATTTTCAATGTATGGCTTTTGTGTTTGTGGATGTTGGTAGATATGCTGTACACAAAGGAAAAAGGAACAAGCATGAAGAAACAGAAGTGCTATCGAATGCCGGCAGCTCTGCTCAGGGCCGGCTCCAGGCACCAGACGAGAAAGCATGTGCCTGGGGCAGCACATTGTAAGAGGCGGCATTCCGGCCAATCTTGGGGCGGCCAGCCCAGCCCTGCAGGGGCATGGACCCCGGTCCGAGGCGGGCAGGAACTAGCGATCCCCGCCGCTCATCATGCCACCGGGCTCCCCGGGACGCGCCACTCCCCACCGCCTGCACCGGCCTCTGCCTCCCGCACCGCTCTGAGCCCGGCCGGGCCGAGCCGAGCCGCCTTTAAAGGAGCGGCTGAGCCAGCACCTCCTGCAGCCCCCGGGCACCGGAAGGAGGGAGGGTTCTGCGGCGGCCCGGCAGGCAGCGGAGGCAGGGAGGGAGGGTTCTGCAGCGGCCCAGCGGGCAGTGGTGGCAGGGACGGTTCTGCGGCGGCCTGGCGGGCACCGGAGGGAGGGAGGGTTCTGCGGCGGCCCGGCGGACAGCGGAGGAGCGGGCCCCACTGATCCCGGCGCCGTTTGCACTGTGCCGAGCCCCGCTGCAATGCCGGCCCCGCACGGAGGTCACAGACCCCAGCCTGCGCTGCCTGTGTCGGCCCCCTCGGCGCCTGCCCAGCCGGGAGAGGCACCCCAAGGCCGGAGGGGGGGAGCCCCTCTTGCCCAGCTGCGAGCGGGCTGCAGCGCCTGGCTGCCCACGGGCGGACGGAGCGGGCGGGTGCTGCCCTTCACCCCTGTCAAGGCTGTATCCCCACTTTGAACTTTAGGGTACAAGTGTGGGGGCCTGCATGAGGACTTCTAAGCTTAACTACCAGCTTAGTTCTGGTCCGCTGCCACCATTCCCTTCCCTGGGAAGCTTTTAGAAACTTTTCACCAATTCCCTGGTGAATACAGATCCAAACCCCCTTGGATCTTAAAACAAGGAGAATTTGACCCTTCCCCCCTCCTTCCTTTCACCAACTCCTGGTGAATACAGATCCAAATCCCCTTGGATCTTAAAACAAGGAGAATCAATCAGGTTCTTAAAAAGAAGGCTTTTAATTAAAGAAAAAGGTAAAAATCATCTCTGTAAAATCAGTATGGAAAATAACTTTACAGGGTAATCAAACTTAAAGAGCTCAGAGGACCCCCCTCTGTCTTAGGTTCAAAGTACAGCAAACAAAGATAAACACTCTAGTAAAAGGTACATTTACAAGTTGAGAAAACAAAGTAAAACTAAGACGCCTTGCCTGGCTTTTTACTTACAAGTTTGAAATATGAGAGACTTGTTTAGAAAGATGGGGAGAACCTGGATTGATGTCTGGTCCCTCTCAGTCCCAAGAGCGAACAACAACCTTAAACAAAGAGCACACCAAAGCCTTTCCCCCCCCCCCAAGATTTAAAAGTATCTTGTCCCCTTATTGGTCCTTTGGGTCAGGTGTCAGCCAGGTTACCCGAGCTTCTTAACCCTTTACAGGTAAAAGGATTTTGGAGTCTCTGGCCAGGAGGGATTTTATAGTACTGTACACAGGAGAGCTGTTACCCTTCCCTTTATAGTTATGACAACCCCCCTGCGAGCCGCCTTGACCGCCCTCCATGTGTTCCCTGCGGCTGCCGGGGTTTTTTTTCTGTTTTTTTTTTTTTGGCTTCGGCAGTCCGGCCGCCTTTTTTTTTTTTTTTGTGCCTGGGGCGGCAAAAAAGCTAGAGCCGGTCCTGGTTCTGCTCTAGTGGCTATTAGTGAAACTCATTGGGATGTTAGTGGTATGTGGAATGTCCGTACAGTTACTATAAGCTACCTAAGGGGAGAGAGAAAGGAAAGTACATCAAAAGAATGTACAGGGCCGGGGGTGGGGGGTTTAAAGATAAGCTCTTTGGGTCAGGCAGGAGCTCTCTTTGTTTGTACAGCACCTAGCACGACAGGGGCTTGGCCCTGACTGAGTCTCCTGGATGCTACAATAATAATACAAAGAGTGAGGTGATGCAGCTCTCTGATTTAGGAGGATACAATGACTCTGAGGAACCTGCTGCAGCACCCAGCAAAAATTCCTCCAGAGTGCCAGCCATGGAGGGATCTAACTACCCCAACCGCTGCTGGGGAACGGTTCTAGTGTGAAGCAAGGAGCTTCTTGTCCCCAAGAATCAGACAGGCACAGACAGTACTGCAGAGGTTTATTCACAGCACCGGGAAGACGGACAAAACAGCTTCAAAAGTATAGTTCTGCAGTGACCAATTATATACCTTTTTCTTATCACTTCATTTGCATTTCTCTTGTACTTACAGAGACCAACATTGTTTCAGAGAGCGAGCGAGCGAGAGAGAACATTGAACATGATAATGACAGGAGCAGAACATACGCATAAAACTATTTTGATGCCATCAATTATCTATGACTACCTTAAGGAGAAGGGGTGGGAGTGAGTGGTCACAGATATACGGAGAGCTGGGGGGGGTGGGGGTTTGTACTGTTCTTTCTTACCGAGAGGCCGAGTTATAGGGCGGACATCTGACCATGTAAGTCTATCAAGTGTTTACAGCTGCCACTGTCTTTGGGCCTCTGGTATTTCTGCTTGCTAGTTACGTGGATTTCTATCTCAGCTGCTAACTGAATTTTTAACTCTCGCTTAACAATAGCATCAGGAAAGAGGTTCCTAAACTATATTAAAAAAAAATCTTTCCAATCAAAAACTGTGAGGCTCCAGCTAGAGAGGAGACTGTCATCAGAGAGATGAACGGGAGGTAATTTTAAAGAAGAGGCAGTGCAAACCGTCAGGGGACTAGAAGAAATGAATAATGCAGCAAGAATAAAAGAGTCCCTCTATTTCCAGCCAGGCTAGGCACAGACTGAAAAGTGGGGAGGAGGTGAGAATATCTTGCAAATATTAAGAGGACATAAACTCTAAGAAGAAAGAGATCTGGATAGTACAAAGGGTCTAGCTAGGAGGGGCTGGTGATGAGGGCCATGTATGTACCTACATAAGCACATCTAGGACGTGACGGGGTGTCCACCCCACACTGGCAGGAAGGGGTTAAAAGCAGCCTAGGGAGGCTGCGCAGGGAGCAGCCAATCCGAGAGAGGCTGTGAGGAGCAGCCAATCAGGACCCAGCTGGTCCATATATAAAGAGCTGCAGGGGCAGAGGCAGTCAGTTGTTGCTGGGATTTGCAGGCTGGAGGCCCTGAGAAGAGAGCAAAGAAGGTGCTGTTGCTGCTGGGAAGTGGCCCAGGGAATTGAAGCAATACTGGTGGGAAGTTAAGGAGAGGCAGCAGGCGGCTGCTAGCTACGGGTCCCTGGGCCAGGACCCAGACTAGGAAGGATCCCCGTCCCCACCACTGGGGAAATGGCTAAACTCTAGAACTGAGAGACCCTTCCTGAAAGGGGAAACCACAGTTGTGACCTAGCTGGACGTCTGAGTCACAAAGAAGAGCCTGCGGTTCCTGGAGCAGGAGCGGGGCTGCAGACCAGAGAGAGAGACGGAGTGACGGCGTGCAAACCGCGGGAAAGGGCATAGCACCAGGCAGAGCTAATCCCTAGGAGGGCCAGGGGGAGGCGCCATCCAGCGGTGAGTGGTGCACCCCATCACATAGGGTTAAGATGAAGGAAAGGAAAGATTAGATGGTATAGCAGCAAAAACTTCCACATCCAAACACTGTCCATCTCAGAGACAGGAACTGTCTCCTGTGGGAACCCTGTTGCTTGGGACCCTTCAAGACTGGATAATAATATAATATATGGAGATATACCTATCTCATAGAACTGGAAGGGACCCCAAAAGGTCATTGAGTCCAGCCCTTTGCCTTCACTAGCAGGACCAAGTACCAATTTTGCCCCGGATCCCTAAGTGGCCCCCTCAAGGATTGAACTCACAACCCTGGGTTTAGCAGGCCAATGCTCAAACCACTGAGTTATCCCTCCCCCTGTGTTAGAAAATGTCCACTAGGGACCAAGCCAGAATTGGCAGGGAGCTGGCCTGGGTGAGCTATTGCAGTAGAACTCTTCCCCCTGGAACATCTGTGATTCTGTGAGCTGGGGGCATAGCCTTGACTTATGGGTCTAATATCCCTCCGATGGCTTCAGGCTTTGACCAAGAGGTGCAGACAGGTCCATCCATAGTGTGGTGGTAAAGGGCACACACAGCATGCACTAAATAGGACCCAATGGAGCTGGCTGGCAGTAGATCCATGCTGAGTAACTGACGGGGGCCACGCATCTATGTCGGCATTAATGAGTAGTAGTATTGCTGTATCCCCTAGGAACCCAGTTATGAGCCAGGACCCCCTGGTGCTAGGCGCTGTACAAACAGCCAGTCCCTGCCCCCAGGGAGCGGATGGGACAATGGATCCTTCTGGTGGTTACACCCCCCGCCAGCTGCAGCTGTTTTTCCCTCTCTGCCTCTGCATTGGCTCTTCCCTTTGGCATCCCACCGGCTTGAGCCCATTGTGATGTTACAGGCAGAAGTGGAGTCTGGAAATGAAATGACCAAGATATGCAGAGAGTGGCAGAGACAGTAGAATTGTTTTCTAGCCAGAGACTCTGATGGGATTAGGAATAATTCTCCATTAGACTTTGGGGGCGGGGTTTCCACCCACCCGGGCTCCCTTCATCTCCCTGCTTCCGTTAGATTATCCCCACGCTTGGATTTCTAAGTGCCTGATCAGGGTAGTCTTGTCAGTGTGTAGCACGCAAGGCAATCGCTGGCCTTCCTTGACCCTCCTCGGTTCTCCGCTCCGATTTAATCTCTTCTCCGGCTCTGCAGCAACGACGATAGTGTGTCCGCTGCTCTAATCAGGCTGAGAAATGTGCCCTACTCAGAGCCTTGCACGGTGAAGCGGGGGAGCTGCCTAGAAGTCAGAGAAAAGGATTGGGCCCCTGGCACCCTGGGTGCTGTTCGTAGCTCTCTGTCACCGGCCTTGTCTACCTGGGAAAGGGAGGTGTCTTTAGCAACCGTTCGCTAACACATGTTAGCAGTTTGTTAAATGCCACTTAGAACCTATCTTAGAGAAAGGGTGCGTCTACACTAGAGCTGGAGGTGCACTGGGTTGCAGCTGGGGCACTAAAAACAACACTGTAGCTACAGAGTCTGGTTCCTGGCCAATGGGAGCTGCAGAGCCGGTGCTTGGGATGGGAGCAGCGGGCGGAGCCCTCTGGTTGCCCCAACACATAGGAGCCAGAGGGAGGACATGCCGCTGCTTCCGGGACCCACGCTGGGTGCCCAAGAACAAGCCCATCTGAGAGCCTTTCCTAGGGCAGGTAAGCCCTCCTGCTGCTCATGCCACGGCAGCTACATTGCTGTTTTCAGCGCGCTAGCTCAGTTAGCGCTGGGAATGACCCCTGCCCGCTCCGGTGTGGACACGGCAGTCACGGTGTGATTGCCCCATGCTGTAGAGTCCAGGCGTGGGCAAACTTTTTGGCCCAAAGGCCACATCTGGGTATGGAAATTGTATGGTGGTCCATGAACGCTCACGAAATTGGGGGAGGGGGGGAGGGCTCCGGCTGGGGGTGCGGGCTCTGGGGTGGGGTTTGGGGTGTAGGAGGGGGCTGGGGGTGGAGCAGAGGGGTTTAGAGTATGGGAGGGGCCTCTGGGCTGAGGCAGGGGTTTGGGGTGTGGGAGGAGATATGGGCTCTGGGCTGAGGATGCGGGTTCCAGGGTGGGGCCAGAAATGAGGGGTTCAGGGTGGGGGAGGGGGCTCTGCACTGGGGTCTGGGGGTTGGGGTGTAAAAAAGGGGGCTCCAGGCTGGGGCTGAGGGGTTCAGAATGCTGGAGGGGGTTCCGGGCTGGGGCTGAGGGGTTGGGGTGAGGGCTCCGGCTGGGGGTGCGGGCCCTGTGGTGGGACTGGGGATGAGGGGTTCGGGGTGCAGGAGGGTGCTCTGGGCTGGGACCAAGGGATTCAGAGGGATCACAGCTGGGGGAGGGGTTTGGGGCACGGGAGGAGGTCAGGGGTGCAGGCTCCGGGCGGCACTTACCTCAAGCAGCTCCTGGAAGCAGCAGCATGTCCCCCCTCCGCCTCCTATGCAGAGGCGCGGTCAGGCGGCTCTGCGTGCTGCTGGCCATGGTTCCTGGCCAATGGGAGCTGCAGAGCCGGTGCTTGGGGTGGGGGCAGCGGGCGGAGCCCTCTGGTTGCCCCAACGCATAGGAGCCAGAGGGAGGACATGCCGCTGCTTCCGGGACCCACGTGGAGCCACGGCACGTGCGGAGTAGGGCAAGCCCCGAACCCTGCTCCCCGGCAGAAACTCAAAGGCCCGATTAAAAGGTCTGATGGGCTGGACACAGCCCACGAGCCTTAGTTTGCCCACCCCTGGTGTAGACATACCCTGAGCTGGCTTTGATCTAGCTGGTGTGAGTATCAATAGCAGTGAAGCTGTAGCAGGATGGGCTTCAGTGCCGGCTCAGTGGCCTGAAATAAGTAGCCAGGGTCCCAGGCGGCTTGTAAACAGCCTGCACTGAAGTCCATCCTGCCACGGCTTCACTGCTATTGGTTCTCGCCCTGGCTAGATCAAAGCTAGCTCAGGTATGCCGACACCACGCTGCCGTCACCCCTCGATTGCAGCGTAGACGTTCCCACAGACTGCAGGGAGGGTTCGGAATCTTCAATCGTGTAAAGAGCTTTGAGATCTTCCTATGCAGAGCCCAGGCGACGGGCCAAGTGGAGTTGAATATTGTGCTGCTCAGAACAATCACCGTGTCTGACCCATGGTTAAACCAGTCAATCCTGTTGTTTAGAGCCATGGTTCTCAGCCTGTGGAACCCCAGGGGTCTTGCGGACTGTCTCCGGGGTCCCGGAAAGACTTAAACTCAGACTGAAAACTAACTAAACAGAATTCAACTATATATGCAGACAATAGATTTCCAAAGGGGGCCACAGCTCCATTCGAATGAGAAAAGGTTGAGAACCACTGGCTTAGAGGGGGTGGGGGGTTTAAAGATGAGCTCTTTGGGTCAGGAGTTCTCTTTGTTTGTACAGCACCTAGCACGACAGGGCTTAGAGCACGTTACAGGTCCCACTCTGGGACTGCAGAGGGACGAGCCTACGGCTCCTAGTAGCTAGAGGGCCCAGTCCTTTAGCGCAGTGGTAGAGGCTTGTGCATTTAGCACGGGATGGCTGAATGAAGCCCCATAATGTTCCCTGTGGCATTACCTATGTTGCTGTAGCACTCAGAGGCCCCAATAAGGAATCAGGCCCCATTGGGTGGTGTGTGTGTGAGATCAGGCCCCATGGGAGGGGGGTGAGATCAGGCCCCATTGGGGTGGGGGTGTTGCTGAAAAGGCAGCTGGAAATGGGAGCAGATTGTGGCTGGGCTGAGAGGCACTTGCTGGTTCCTGAGGAACATGAAATACCTGGGTATCCTCCATGGGAAAAAGGGGTGGGCCAGGAGCCAGGTATTACGATTGGGCACCAGCTCAGATCCCCATTTTGGGCCTGCCACAGTCCAGGCGTGGTGGGACTCTGAGTCCCAAGTCAGTCCGTAATGGAGAGAAGAGGCTGGGTCTGATCAGAACTGCCCCAGAGGCTGGACATTCGTTCACACTCAGGCCCAGTGCTAGGGTTTCTTTCGCGCCAGTTGCTGTAGGCAGAGGTCCTCCGAGCAGCCAAGCACGTTCTGCTCCATTTTGGGAAGGGGAGAGGACTGGATTTTGGGGATGTGTCAGCGAGCGAGGGACAGGGACAGAGTATCGATGGCCGTGCAGCTCCGAGAGGCCTCCCCTGCCACCTACCCCCACCTTCTCCCTTACAGCTACATTAAGGGTTCACAGGTGATCTCCGCCCTTTTGCCAGGCATCATCTCTTCAAAGCCCAGCCTGGGCGCTGGCCAGGCCCATCCAGAGCAGAAGCTGTTGTCATGCAGGCAGGATAGCGCAGCCTTTTGTGCCGGCTTTCAAAGGAAGCTGGAGCTTGCAGAGGTGTACGGTTCCGTGTTGTGATCCGTAGGGGAGTCTCTCCGTGCGGCAATGAAACAGCCGAGACACTCGAACAAACAGCAGCAGGACCTTTGCATCTGTTCATCAAGTTCCCGTTTCAAGGCGGGTTTAATCTGTGTACACAGAACTTCAATAAGTAGCAAAGTTGCATGTTAAACCCCCCCTTGTCCCGTCCTCCCCCATCCGTGCAGAGCCACTGACTCGTGCCAGCAACTCCTTGAATGCGTGACACAGCTCTGTGCTGGGGCCGGAAGTGGGAGCAGGCAGCATGCACTACCCAGTCAGGACATAGCGAGTGGGGCCGGGCCTGTGGACGTCCCCTCAGGGCTTCCTGGCTTCGTTCCCAGGGCCAGGACAAGGTCCCACTCCTGAGATACCTGTGGGAACTTGAGGCCTTTATACCAACACGAGGTGTCATGTCCTGGGAAGAGCCTTGCCGTACTCGAGGTGGGAAGGCAGACTGCTCTCGGTTACCCCAGCATTACTCCAGAGTGGCTAGTCCTCAAAATGCAGCTCTGTCAGAGGGCGGTTGGCCCTTTAAGGGAGCTGTGCTTAGCCCGACCTCTGACTAGCTAGTTACCTCCTGGAGGATGGGTTTGATTTCTTTTGCAGGTTCTTGCACAGACATTACGTCCCAAAGGCATTGAGAGCAGCAGAAGAATGATCCTCCAGATCGTTAAGCTTTATTAATGATCTGGAGGATGGAGTGGACTGCACTCTCAGCAAGTTTGCAGATGACACTAAACTAGGAGGCGTGGTAGATACACTAGAGGGTAGGGATCGGATACAGAGGGACCTAGACAAATTAGAGGATTGGGCCAAAAAAAAACCTGATGAGGTTCAACAAGGACAAGTGCAGACGCCTGCACTTAGGACGGAAGAATCCCATTCACCACTACAGACTAGGGACCGAATGGCTAGGTAGCAGTTGTGCAGAAAAGGACCTAGGGGTCACAGTGGATGAGAAGCTGGATATGAGTCAGCAGTGTGCCCTTGTTGCCAAGAAGGCTAACGGCATTTTGGGCTGTATAAGTAGGGGCATTGCCAGCAGATCGACGAACGTGATCGTTCCCCTTTATTCGACATTGGTGAGGCCTCATCTGGAGTACTGTGTCCAGTTTTGGGCCCCAGACTACAAGAAGGATGTGGAAAAATTGGAAAGAGCCCAGTGGAGGGCAACAAAAATGATTAGGGGTCTGGCGCACATGACTTATGAGGAGAGGCTGAGGGAACTGGGATTGTTTAGTCTGCAGAAGAGAAGAATGAGGGGGGATTTGATAGCTGCTTTCAACTACCTGAAGGGGGGTTCCAAAGAGGATGGAGCTCGCCTGTTCTCAGTGGTGGCAGATGACAGAACAAGGAGCAATGGTCTCAAGTTGCAGTGGGGGAGGTCTAGGTTGGATATTAGGAAACACTATTTCACTAGGAGGGTGGTGAAGCACTGGAATGCGTTACCTAGGGAGGTGGTGGAATCTCCTTCCTTGGAGGTTTTTAAGGCCCGGCTTGACAAAGCCCTGGCTGGGATGATTTAGTTGGGGATTGGTCCTGCTCTGAGCGGGGGGTTGGACTAGATACCTCCTGAGGTCCTTTCCAACCCTGATATTCTATGATTCTATGAGAAGGCGCCCAACAGCTGGACAGGAGAGAAAGGAACCCCAGCCCAGATGTGCACAGACCAGCCCCAAAATTTGAAGGCAAAACCAACAGAGAACTTTGTTAAAGGCAAAGACGCCTCTGGCAGATGAAACAGAGTCAGCACAGCGGCTGCCCGTGCTATCCCTGCCTTCTGAGGTCACTGGATGGGGATGGGGTTCCAAGGGAAACCCTTTCCAGGCTGCAGGAGCTGGTTTTCTGTTCGATTCCTATGTAGACTTGTTTTGGTTTTGAGAAATAACCCCATCGCTGAAGAAAAGGACTGAAATCCTGCCTCTGGTGGGAGCTGTATCCGCTGCATTGGCCAGTGGGTTGGTGTGACAAAGTGGGAATATTCTGTAATATTTTTATGGATCCTAGGAGTGCTTCAGCAGTATCACCAACCCCAAATCTTCAAAAATCATGAGTCCGGCTCCCCCAGAATCATGAGATTCTATAAAAAGAATAGATCTGGTGTTTTTTGTATTTGCCTTCTGCTTTTTGAGCCTTTAGGCTGCACTGGGGTCACATTTGGAAGCTTTCTCCACAGCCATGAAGGCTGGAAGCTTACTTTTTCTTTAAGAATGAAGGCTGAAATCATCACATCTCCACTTGAATCCAGGAGCTGGGGCTTTAAGGAAAGCAGTAATTATCATGAGACTCATGACAAAATCATGAGTGGGCAACAGTGCCTCAGTTTCCCTCTGCACTTTGCATTGCTACCCAGTGGAGGAAAAGGAGTTAAGTCTGTTTTGGGGGGCAGTGCAAGAGATGAGGTGTGGGTGTCGCCTTGCTGTCTGGGCCACAGTGAATAGGGTCATTAAGGAACTGGCTGGAATCGGCTGCAAGCAACCCAGACCAGTGCAGAATCCCAAAGAGATTATGGAAAGCCCCAGTGACCAAACCATTCAGACCTAGGAAACAACCAAGAGGAAGAAGCTGAGCAGAGACCAGCTCAAGAACAAAGGACTGCGAGGTGATTGGCAGGGAATAAAGGCTTGGCTTCTGGAAGGTGAGCTCTCACCTGGACTGAAACTGCCTCAAGAGTCAGAGAGAAACCGAGTCAGATCCACTGCAGCTCGGCTGGTGGTTTGCTCTGGCTTGACTGGAATGGCCGATCCTTTAACCTTTATTTCTCTGGGCTAACCTAAGGACTTCCCGTGCAGACTAATAAATCCTACACTGGTTTGAAAAGGCAGTTTGGCGTCACTACAAAGACTTGCTAGGGTGCATTGGTCCCTGAACAGTGTACAAGTCTCTGTCCAGGAGTCTCTCTCAGTCGGAGTCACTGGGCAAAGCTCACGGGGTGAAACAGGAGGGCTGGGGCCCCTGGCCTCAGGCAAGGAGGTGGTGAGGCGGCATGGCCTACCTTGGACGTATAGTGAGACCCTTTGGGGATCTGGCACGCTACAGGGGTTCCTCCGAGAGCCTGTTTAAAAGCTGGGGCGTAGCACAACTCCTGGCTTACCTGCTCAGTCTCCACAGAATCCAGCACCCAGTGCATGCTGGGACAGGATGCTGGCAGAGCATAGCACGTTCTAGGCGGCCCATCGCCGGATGCGTGTCGTACATCCAGCGGCTAGCTCTTGATGGTAATATTGTCACTTAGGCCTTGGCAGTCATAGGAAAAACGATCTGTTCTTATCTCACGCCAGTGAACACGTGGTAACCAACGTGAGGTAAAGTCCTGGTGAAGACAAGGCAGTTTGTAGCTTTCCCCCCCGAGTTAGCAGATTAAGGTAAGCACTAGAGCGGAGCTTAGAGTTTCACCTCGACCTGCTCACACACGTCAAAAGCACAACCTGCCTTGTCCTTGCTAGGCCTTTACCTGGCGTCCATTCACAGGAGGTAAGGACCTGCCTTTTTCTCTAGTGAAGACACACGCATGGAGCCTGGCCACCGGCCTGAAGCTACGCCCTTGTGTCGCTGGAAGCATCCGACACCCACCCTGCACCGGGGGAAACAGCCTCACAGGGACCAAGGCAGACAGGAACAAGCTGTAACGCAGTGTTCGGAACATGCAGGAGAGGCTCGCCTGTCTCCTGGTTTGAATATATCTATTTCTCTTAACTGGATCCCCTTTGAAGTCAAGCTTCCCAGGTCTCTAGGCTGCAATGCAACAGAAAACTGCTGCCCATAGTGAGGACTAAATACCCCTGCCCTCCTGGCCTGCTCCCTTTCCCGGGCTGGGACTTCTGCCTGCTCTGGGTGGCATGGAGCCTGCCACGTGCCTGCCTTTGCTGTTCAGAGGATCCATTCTTGCAGCCGCCTATTTTTAATTCCTCTTGTTTTTCCAGCTGCTGCTTTTCATAATTAAAAAGCTCCACTAAGAAGGCAGGGGCCTGGTTTATTTTCTGCCCGGCCTGTGAAGAGGAAGGATAAAGCCTCACTAATGACGATGGCTTCATTTCAGGTGACAGCTCTCGTGCGCTAATGCCCGGCTTTCCTGGGGGGCTGCCTGCCTCATCCTTCTCCCAGCTGCAGACCTGCGCGGTGCCTCTTGAACCAGAAGATGATGAACAATCTTTCCACATCTGCTTGATTCTCTTCTACCCGCCGGGCCTTAGAATTCACTTGCAGCTCAGGGGCAAATGTAGCATTTCAAACAGATCAAGGGGCCAGATCAGTGCTTCGGGGCAGCTCTGGTCTGCTCGTGTGGTGCATAGGGAAACTACCCCCAGGTCTCCTCTTGGGGAGGCCCCTGTAGGTGGCCAGCTAACACACCCAGCTCCTGTGCCTCCATCCGGTGCAGGGTTATACTGGGTGCAAGGAGGAGTGGCTGTGGTGTCGCTAACCCCTGCTAGCAGGTGGTCCCAGGGGGAGTCAGCAACAAGCGTGCAGGTCACACCCTGAGTGTCTGTATAACTGCAGCCCCGGTCCAGCAACTCTGACCCAGGCCGCCTACCAGCGACACCTGTCACATTCCCGGGTCTCTACCAGCCTTGGTTATCACCAGCAAGGTGACCCCCACACCCTTCCAGTCCTGACTTTCCCCACAACCGTGTGCTCTGTGATGTTCAGCCCTCTCCTGGCCACTTCGGAGCAATAGTAAAGTTGGTTTGTTCTTGTAAAGAGACAAAAGCACATCACAGCATAGTAACTTAGCAGGGGTGATTACACCCTGCCCTGCAAACACAGCACTGACTTGGTTCATAGTAAAAATAAAGCAAATTTATTAACTACATGGTTAAGTGACGCCAAGCCAGAGGAATAAAGTTAGAAAGGGCTACTAGCAAATCAGAGTGAAAACCCACATCTAAAAGTCTAAAACTTAATCTGGCAAGGTATAGCTTGTGTTCAAGATGGCTTCTCTCGGGGTCAGATTTAGGGGCATGTGACCCAGGCAACCGCCTGGGCTGCCAGGTTTGGGGGGCACTGGGCTCGGGGTGCTGTTTTTGTTGTGAGCAACAAAAGTTTCTATAAGCTTAGAGGAAACTTTTTTTTTCTTTTGCTTATATATGCCATGAAAAAATACAGATCCTAGTGTACAAATGTATCATCTTATATGACAGGGATAAATCATGCATGCAAATCGTACATTAAAGACATGAAATGGTTTACAAATGCAATTAAAAAATAAGGTATTCAAAAATTTAACAAATGGAGGTGGGACCGCCAAAGATGCTCCTTGCCTGCGGTGCCATTTGGTCTAAGGCCGGCCCTGGTTTCTATCACCAATCTCCCTTCCTCCCAGCCTCCCTGACTTTCCCTCAGTCAGGACCTTCCAAAGAAGTACAAGGTACTGGCTTCCCTTGTCTTCCGAGGAGAAAGATCTTTGCCTAAGCAGGTTTCTCACCTATATTCACTTCCAGAGACTTCCCCCTGCCCCCCTTGCTTGAAACACCCCTCGTTATCAGCTTGCAAGAGCTCTGTCCCGTGTGTCTGTCTAGTGATGGATGCCAAAGAGAGCTTCTGTCTTTGCTTATATCTCCCAAAGCTCAACTACGCCGTTTCAAGAGGCAGGTTGACTTCATGCTGTTTTTCCCTCCCTGTGGGCTTCCCATCCCCCTGGCTGTAAATGGGGCTTCCGTTGTTTTGATTCCACCATGCTTGATTTACATAGGTAATGGGTAAACAGCTGCCTTCTCTCCTGGCGGGTAGGGAACCTGTTTGGTCACAGACTTTAAAGCATAATATCATTAAGGATCCATATTTCCTCACGTGGTGATAATACAGACCTCTCACAATGATCTTAATCCCAGTGTGTCATTAAGCTTTCAGAAAAGACCTCACTCTGTACAGTAATATTGTATACAATCAGTTGATTCAATTGCTGATCCCTTGAGGTTCAGGATCAGCCCCCTCCCGCCCCTCCCCCTATCTTTCTAGACCAGTAAACCTTTGCAATGGATTCCTTGAACCGTAAAACCAGACCAAGCTTCTCTCTCCTGCTGGGGGCACAGATGCCAGGCTGTCTCCTCCCTCACCTGTTGGCTTGACATCAGTAAACTAAGCTATGTGACTGGATCTCCATTGTCTCTGTCTGATGGCTGGGCTGGTTGAAGAGGCAAACACATTCCTGGGGGTGGGGAGGGTCCACTCCACCCACCTATCGCACCAGTGCTGCTGATTCCAGCCCTTTGTTTAAAAATGGCAGCGCCCAGCCCAGGACTCGTGTTTCCAGGGATTAATCAGGTGTACGTTTTCTCTAAACATGGTTGCCCTAAAGGCCCACTGGTAGCCACCAGACACAGGCAGGACACTCCTGATCTGTGTAGCCTGGGGACCTTTAGGGGAAAGGTCCTAGGTAAATATCAAATACCAGTGTATTGTCTGCACTGACCCTGTGGCGCTATCCCCCTGCCTGGACCCCCTCCATTTAAAATGCTTTATTGGTGTTGGGGCGTGCCCTTCCCCCATGCAATGCACACTGTTTGGTGTCTTTTGCTAGCTGCATTACTGTCGCCGGGACGTCTTTGGCCAGTGAGGTTTGTGGCATTCCCCCCCCCCCCCCCCCGTGAGCCTTCCCTGTACATTTCACCCATTGCTTCCCAGCCCCCCGGCAGCTGCAGTGAGACCCGTTGCATTATTGAGCACTGACAGCTTGTGTGCTGCATGCCACCAAGTAGTAGTGCCCCTAATGCTTTGCACAGAGAGGCAGTCCCCACTGGCTGCGGAGATATCCCCATCCATCTGGGGAGCCCTGCATAGGCGCCTCTCTAATGCCGTGGAAGCTCTTGCGTGCCTCCCTCCCTGGCTTTGCTAATCCCATTCACTTTACAGAAATTGACTCGCTCTCCTGACCTGGAATTCATTCACATTTCATATTAATATCTCGGTGTGATAAAGCCTCCTGACAGAACATCTGTTCCACCCCAGCTCGCCCAAGCGGTTTAGGTTTCTCCATTCGTCTCTTAAACCTGTCAATAATATCCCCTCCCAGCTGCGTGAAATTCCTATGAGTTGGTCAAGAGACAACGGAACCTCTGGCCTCTGGTAAACCAGTGGGCTGGTCATATGGATTCAACCAGTCAGCAACCTTCCTCGGGACACAGAGACTAGGAAAAGGGCAAGAGACTTGAAAGGGGGCTGGGTGGGAATAAAGAGGCTCGTAACTGCATGGAGGACTGTTTGGGAATCCGTGAGAGAAACGACTGTATCCAGAGAGAAATTAATTCACTCCATGTTGTTACCTGACAATGGTAATGGCCATCTCCTGTTAACCTCCCTGGTTCCCCGGCAAGAGAATAGGAGGGGGCATAATTCACAGGAGGTGAAGCGTCAAGTTGTTCTGAGGTGCGCCTGATTTCATGGACTCAACCTGCTCTTGGCGAACACCTTCCTAAACTAGCTTTGGGTTTAGTCAGCGAGTCAAGACCCCAGCTCCAAACACCCCTAAACGTCAGAGCCAAACTCTGCAAACTGGCCCCTATTTCTTTAATGGACCAAACCTCACCCTTGACTCCTCATCTCTGAATGTGTTTGGAACCAGTGGTAGATATGAGCCTGGATCCGTGTAACCCCAGGATGAGCTGGTGTATGGGCAGCAGTGTGATGCCAGGCACAGCAGGATGGAGTGATGTTTGGTTTGCAGTGTGCTGATGCAGTGAAAGGCTAGAGAGGGATGGGAGAGGCAACACCTGTGAGCCACTGTGATCCAGATCCACAAAGGTTCCCAACACCAACCGAAATCCTGAATAGCTTTGAGGATCTGGGCCTGATTGACTTTGGGATTTGAGAAACAAGCCACAGGCCAGCTTATTAAAACTGCCTTTGCACAGTTAGGGGGTCTGTTCCCAGCATACTCAGGCATTTCCCTTTTCCCTGTTTCTTTAATTTGCGGAGGCAGGAGATGACCCCAAAGTCTGTTGTCCTGCCCCCTCGCCCTTCCCACCCCCTTCCCAGAGATTCCACAGTGATTTTTCAGTCTCCCTCAGGCAGCTCTAACTGGAAGGGTTTGCTGGCACAGCCAAACTAGAAAAGCTCTACCCCTCTCAGCCCTACATACAGTCACCAAACAACTGCTTCCCCAAGGCAGTTGTCCGACCAGTCCATATGGCAGACCTAGTCCTGCTGTCTAGTTCTGGGCAGGTTTTAGGTACTTCTGACCGCTCTCTTCCAGTGCATCATAGAATCGTAGAAATGTCAGGCTGGAAGGGATGTTGAGGTCATCTACTCCATCCTCCCGTGCTAAGGCAGGACCAAGTAAATTTAGACCATCCCTGACAGGTGTTTGTCCAACCTGCTCTTCAAAACCTTTGATGACGGGGATTCCACAACCTCCCTTGGAAGCCTGGTCCAGAGCTTAACTCCCCTGAGAGTTAGAAAGTTCTTCCTAATATCTACCCTAGATCTCCTTTGCTGCAGATTAAGCCCATTACTTCTTGTCCTACCCTCAGTGGACATGGAGAACAATTGATCACCATCCTCTCTATAACAGCCCTTAACAGATTTGAAGACTGTTATCGGGTGCCCCCTCAGTCTTCTCTTCTCAGGACTAAACATGGCCAGTGTTTGTAACCTTGTCTCAGGATCATACCCAATGAGAAGACAGATGAGGATAACTTCGTTAAAAGTACCTTGCACAGATATATAGCACCTTTCAACAGAGGATCTCAAAGCACTTTTTTAAGCATGTCATTATCCTCCATTTTATAGACAGGGGAAACTGAGACACAGAGAGGTGAAGTACAACGTCCAAGATCACCCACCACGTATGTGGCAGAATCAAGAACAGAAACCAGGTCTTCTGACCCGCCTACTCTAAACATTGTACCATGCTACCTCCCCAAGATAACACAGGTCATTCCTACCACACCAATGACCCCTGGAGGTCTGGCCCCATCAATTCCAAGGCTTTGTGAAAACGCTTTTTTATTCCAAGTGTTTCGTTAAAGGCCCAGAGGGAAAGAGTTACAATATTTCTAGACAATTCACCTTTGTCTGTTGACTGGAGGCGTTTTCCACCCAGCACTCAGCTGGTTGCGGCACAAGTGACGCGTTTTTGGCGTTACCCAGGGTGACAGGGCCTAGTTTGTGTCTTAGCTTTGACTTGACCCTCAGCCCTTATAGGATCCTCTCCAGCTGGCATCGGGCATGAGGCATCAGCGTTAGGCCTTCTGGGTGGTTGGTTGTTCATAGGAATTGCTTTGTCTCGATCTCTAGTGGAAATATAGAGGGGGTGGGATTCAGAAAGGTATTTAGGTGCCCATGAGAGTTAGGCGCCTAATTACTTTTGTGAATCCCACCCCGGAGCTCTAAATACTGGAGCTGAAGAAGTGTGTGGTGACGAGAGGCTCTCAAATTCTGGAACAAAGCTCTCTCACCAAGGCCACGTCTAGACCAGGGAAAGAGGTCATGTAAGCCAACACCTTCTAACTAACACGTTTCCAACACTAGTGTAGATGGGGGGTTGACCCCTTTAAAAATGTCTGAGCTGATTGCAGGCTCCTCGGAGGGGCTCAGCTCCCCTGTGCTTTTAACAGAGCAGAGCCCATTTGCAAAAGGGACCAAACTTTCCCCCCGACGGGGCCTGGGACAGGCTCCCGTCCCACCTCCAACTGTAAAAGGGAGCTGGAAATTTGGCATGTTCAGCAGCATCACAGGCACTCTGGCTGGTTGCTAGGCAACCTGCGCAGCATTGGCGCCCGCGTCAGGCCTTTGCTCCCGCTAGAATTTAATTTTCTTTCTTCCTTTGAGAAAACAGGGCCGTGTATCAGAAGAAGGCCGTGATTCCCCTCTGACAGACACGGTCTATAGGAGTGAGACTCTCTGCAGCATTGTGATGGACGCTCCGTCACCCCTACACCCTGACTGCAGCTGTTCCCATCAGCCCTGGTCCTCAGATCGCTGATCTATGGGGATCTGCGAGCACCAGACTCCAGCATCGCGCCCAGTCTGTTCTGGCGTAGTGGTCATGACAGTGACGCACCCCAGCAAAACATACAGAGGAAAGAGGGATGGATGGAAGGAAACGTCAGTCTCATAGGAGTCTGAAAATAAAATAAGCTCCAAATCCTGGCTTTCTCCATGTTTGCGGGAAAGGACACAGTTTAATGGTGCCATTCGAACAATGACCATTACAGCTGCTAAATGATCCATTCCCGGAAGGGGATATTAACAGGAAAATTTCCTCCAATGCTGGGTAAAGTAGGGACAAGAAAATCACCAAAGCATTTGCATACAGACCTGTCCCTGTGCATGCCCTTCTGTGCATGCATCTACCTTTGCTTCCATTGCTGTCCATGCGACTATGTGTGCTGTCCTTGCAGCCCAGCTTCTGGTTGTGTCCCCAATGCTTGGCTCCGTTCCCTCTGCCTCGGCGTTCTAGCAGCATGTGCTGGGCTTGCATGAGTAAAGCATCCAGAGTCCCAAGTTAATAATAAAATAAAATAAAATAATATGGAGATATACCTATCTCCTAGAGCTGAAAGGGACCCCGAAAGGTCATCGAGTCCAGCCCCCTGCCTTCACTAGCAGGACCAAGTACTGATTTTGCCCCAGATCCCTAAGTGGCCCCCTCAAGGATTGAACTCACAACCCTGGGTTTAGCAGGCCAATGCTCAAACTCCATGGGGCAACATGAGGACCCCAGAGACATCAAATATCGCAGGCCACCTTCAGCCTCGATTTTAATATTCAAGGCATATCCGTTCGCCGTACGCAATATGTGTGATCAGTCATGCAGCGACTCGTAAGGGACAGGAAACAACAAACAAGGCCACTCGGGGTGTCAGCTGAAAAAACAGCCTGTAATTCAAGCCCCTATGGCCAGATTCAGGCGTGGAAACTTGCTCTGACAAATGGTTTAGAAATCTCCCACTGGTTATCTGGCTATCGGCCTCTCTTTGGGCTTTATACTGATGCCCAACACCCTAGTAGCTGAGCTCCTTCCATGTAACGTCCATATGGAACTTTGCTTTGCTTTCGTAGAGTGGCTTTTCTCCCTTTACAGGGTGAAAACTGCTGGCATCTGGGTACCTTTTTTATTTTGTAGCTGGTTCATTGATTTGTTTTGTTTGTTTCTTGATTTTATTGTTTATTGGGGGACGGCATTGGGTGTCCATGTTGTGAGTATCAGTCTTGCGGTGGTCGACACTAAAGTAATATACGTTTGTGCTATTTATTTTTGTTGTCGTTTTTTTAATCCTTACGGGCATTCATTAACCCTTTCGCTAGCGGGTTAAGTGGAGGTCACTGATTGAGACTAAAGGTTCGTTGATGCTGCAGTCACAGGCTGCGACTACAGCTTGCATGGACATACTTGAAGCTAGCTCAGGTACAGAAGCAGTGAAGCTATGGCAGCACGGGTGGTACAAGCCCACCTGGAACCCTGGGTAATTCATTGGGTAGTTGGCCTAAGCGGCAGTGCAGACCAGCACAACTTCACTGCTGCAGTCCCCAAGCTAGCTAGGTTAAAACTAGCTCAGATGTGTCTACACAAGCTGTAGCTGGCCCCATGATTGCAGTGTAGACATAGCCTGAGGGTACAGCAAGGAGGGAGCCCACAAATGGCGTATTATGAAAACCATAAAGGTGCCAGGGGTTGTGCCGTTGTTTGTCCTGTATCTCATCCTACATTCCCAGGCAGGAATCGGCAGGGCCGGCGCAACCCATTAGGCTCCCTAGGCGGTTGCCTAGGGCGCTACAATTTAGGGGGCGGCGACTGCGGCGGTATTTCGGCGGCGGGACCTTCTGCCGCTTCTGTGGGGGGCAGCATTTTGGGGCGGGACCTTCCGCCGCCTAGGGCAGCAGAAAAGCTGGCGGCGCTCCTGGGAATCGGTGTCCCTGCCCGGAGTTAAGGCTGAGTCCCTGAGGCCAGTCATAAAACCCACAGGAACACACTGTAGATTGCCACAACGCCTCAAATTTTGGCTGTACATAGGATCATAGAATGTCAGGGTGGGAAGGGACCTCAGGAGGTCATCTAGTCCAACCCCCTCCTTAAAGCAGGACCAATTCCCAGACAGATTTTTGCCCCAGATCCCTAAATGGCCCCCTCAAGGACTGAACTCACAACCTTGGGTTTAGCAGGCCAATGCTCAAACCACTGAGCTATCTCTCCCCGTATGTGGAAATGGCCATGAAGAGTGAAATAATCCCTCCCAACTGCTACAGCAAAACAAAGTCAATCAGGAACTACAACGAGACAAAAAAAAAATAGTAACATCTTTCAAAATTGAAAGCCTGGCCAATGTTCTGAACAGCCCCAATCCCCCTGCACAGAGACCCCGTTGGCTTAGCTCCAGAACATCTTTTGTGTGATTTGCCCCAAACCTTCCAACCGAATTCTAGAGAGCGACTGTGTGAAATTCCAGGCTGACTGGGTTTGGTTTGGGGTGGGAGAGACTCATAGTTGGGCTTTATAGTGGGAAATTAGCTTCAACCTTAAGACTACATGACTCTCCATCATTCTTTACATATATCTGTAGCATTTAAAATCGGTGGAAGATGCAGTGATGTATTTACCCAAGTGCTGGATGGGGCAGAGAGTTTGAGACTTGCCCCAGGTGGCACTGTGAACCAGTCGGGAATAGAACCCAGGAGTCCGGATTCCCCGTCCCGTGCAGTGACCTCTAAAGAGCAGTGCCTCTCCTACACAACCCAGCAGCCAGGTGACAAAAAAGGCGTCGCCCCAGGTATTCATATTGCCCCATGACATGCAGTGTGAGCCCATTCTGATCTAAGGAGCACAGCCTGTCCCCAGGAAGGTGATATTTACATACAGATTGTGCCTAAACCAATTTGTTAAACACGACAGATAGAAACTGATACGTGGAGGCCTCTACTCGCCTCCTGCCTGGGGACAAACCGGAGGGGTTATTCTGCGGCATAGGAGGCGATGAATCCAGAAAGAGAGAGCGAGAAAGCGCGCTTCAAAGCAAGCCCATGTGTGCGTCAGTGCGTGTGTGTAATAGAGACATAGAGTTGCGTACATGCACCTGGTTCGAGGGCCAGCCCAGTGGCAGCTTTGTGATTAGTGGACCATGCGAGAGACCCAGATACAATTTCCTGCTCCTTAGGGCAGCTGGCTGGAAGGACAGCAAGCAAGAAGCCTGTTCCTTAAGAAGAACTTTAAAAAAAGAACCTTGGCCGATGCCCTAAAACGCAACGGTTCTCAACCCGGGGTACGTGCACCCCCGGGGGTAGGCAGAGGTCGTCCAGGGGGTCCATCAACTCATCTAGATAGTTGCCTAGTTTTACAACAGGCTACATAAAAAGCACTCGCGAAGTCTCTGCAAACTAAAATTTCATCCAGACAATGACTTGTTTATACTGCTGTCTAGACTATACACTGAAATGTAAGTACAATATTTATATTCCAATTGATGTATAATATGGTAAAATGAGAAAGTAAACAATTTTTCAGTAGTAGCAGTGCTGTGACACTTGTGTATTTTTCTGTCTGATTTTGTAAGCAAGTCGTTCTTAAGGGAGGTGACAGGTGGGGGTACGCAAGACAAATCAGACTCCGGAAAGGGGGACAGTCGTCTGACAAGGTTCCGAGCCACTGCCCTGAAGACCTCTCGCTGTGCTCGCCCTGTGCAGGTGGGTGCGGGGGAGAAGCAGAGAGAGGAGTTGAAATCCAGACTCGCACTCTTAGTACAGGGATTGGCAGGATGGCCGGAGTCTCAATAGCAACACAGCTTTGAGATACCAAATTGCTTTAAAGGTCGACGGTTCTGACTGGGGGCTTGGTTGCAGTTTGGGGAGCAAGTTCCTGGTGTGGGGGTACAGCTTGGCATAACAGTGTGCGAGTTAGGTTACAGTTTGAGGTGAAATTTGAGGATTCAGTTCTTCCAATATCCTGCCCAGTTTGCCCATCCTTGGCTAAAAACCCTGTGCCACGCTCTGGAAACAGAGTCCCAGGGGACTCAGCAGGCTTGTTTAATGCAGACATATTCCCGTTCTTGTTCATCAGGACCTGGTCTCATCATTACCCGGGGCAGGGGAACACAAAAGATCCTCCGGTGATGGATTATTACCCAGCTCTCCCGTAAACGCTGTCGTCGACTTATAAATGGGCCCCCGCCGAGGAAGTGCTCTCCGCCTCCTTACTTAGACAGGGAGTGATGCATTTCGTTCGCCCTGCTCCATCCATCTTGGAAACCTGGCCAAATAGACAGCGTGCAAGATGATTGGGGAGTATAATTTGGGATGGCAATTTTTTACTTGAGTGTTAGAGCAAGGAGGAGAGATGCAGGGGTCCGGGTGGCTGCTGCTTGGGCTACAGGACAGGTTGTGGTGTATGCAACAGAAGAGTCAGTGCAAGAGCAGAGTATGTGCAGGGAAATATCAGCTTCTAGTGCAAGGAGAACAGGCCAAATTCCCCCCTCTGTAACTCCACTGACTTCACTGGAATCACTAACACCAGGGATGTGTTTGGCCCAGCTGCCAGTGGCTCTGTGTCATGCCTGGCCTGGGGGAGCGGCAGACAGGGAAGTAGGTAGCACCCAGGTGTCATTTAGAAGTGGAGCAGAAATAGCCACAGGAATTGCCAAAGTGGATGAGTCAATTGGTCCATCTCGTCGGCGTCCTGCCTCTGGCTGTGTCCAGTGATGCTGTCAAGGGAAGTGGAAAATCTTCCTCCTACTCTACGTGGCCAACTGAGCAGTGCCGGACACGGAGCACAAATAGACTCGCAGAAATTAGAGACAGAAAAGCCCTGTTGGATCACCCAGTCCGTCTCCCTGGGAGCAGTGCGGGATTGCTCCCTAGGGCGTATTTCCCAGCGCTTTGCCCCAACCCCTGCAAGTGACCCAGGTCTGTCCTGGAGCACCAGAGCTTCATCTGCAAATGTTATTCCTCTGCCTGGAATCCTCCAGCCCTTCGTGAAATCCAGGCTGTTGCCTAACTTGTCTATTATGAAGTTACGTGCATGTTCCACTGAAGCATCTGGTACCGGCCAGTGTCAGAGGACGGATGGACCACAGGGGTGATCCAGCTGGCAGAGCCCTCACTGGGTGGTTAGTCAGTATCATCAGCCCCTTCTCTCAGAGGGCTAAGCTGAGGTGCAAGGAGGTTGCTCACAGTGAGTTTGTTGCAGGGCAAGGAAAAGAACCCAGGAGTCCTGATAGCCAGTTTCTCGCCCTCACCACTCGCTGCCTCCTCCAGTGAAGGCTGATGAGATTGCTCTGAGCTGGTCTCGTGTGTGATGGGAAAGTCTTTAGATGCGAATCTGGCTCAGCTCTGGAGGGAGCAGTCAGCAAGCTCCAGGCGTCTGGGAATAGCGAGAGTTACAAATGCCGCACAGGTGTCAAATCAGCCGGCACTGCTTCCCCCGCAGCAGGCCCAAGTCCCAGCTGGGAGGTCACAGACATGGCAAGGGGCAGGGTCATGGGGGGGCACCGCTGTCCCTCCGTCGGGCCTGCTTCAGACCTGCAGATGGCCGTGAGAGTGAGCGACCCCACCCCGATGTCTGTGAATGACGGCACTCCCGGCTGTGCGGGGGACGGGGCTCTGCGTGGAATGGCTGCTCTATTTGCCTGTCATTACTCGCTGCATTAATGCTCTGACATCTAGCTCCGTGGGGAGTTTTCCGGTAGGGGAAGAGAGCCGCTGACAGCAGCTGGCGGACGGCGGCAGAGAACGCGCCTCAGGGGGCGGAGCTCAAACCCCTCTCGGGGAGCAGGTCATGAGGCCCAAGGAGGCATGTCTGGCCCCTCGGAGTTTGGGGCACCTAGATCCAGAGTTTCCCTTGGGGGCCCGCTTTACTTTCAGTGAAGAACTATTCTGCGTGAGCCTTACAGAGGGGGAGGGATAGCTCAGTGGCTTGAGCATTGGCCTACTAAATCCAGGTTTGTGAGTTCAGTCCTTGAGGTGGGCGTTTAGGGATCTGGGGCAAAAATCTGTCAGGGACATTACTTGGTCCTGCTGTGAAGGCAGGGGACTGGACTCAATGACCTTTCAAGGTCCTTTCCAGTTCTATGAGATAGGTATATCTCCATATACAGATGAGACTCCGCTGGAATTAATATAATGACAATTTTTTGTGGAAGCCACTGGATGGAGACAGTCCCTGTGACTCTCGTGTACTCCAGCTCCCAGTCAGGTTGTGCGACCTAGATGTTATCACACAGGCTTTCCCCACCCCCTGGCCTGGGCTAAGCGCTCATGGAAGGGACTGGTCTACAGCCGCTGTGTCATCCACCCACCTTGCCCCAACCACCCACAATAGCTATAAACAAGCTATTGATTCCGCTCACAGTGTCGGCCGCTCAGTGGAGATGGATGCCTGTTTTTGGGAGCAAGGGGAGGAGGACAACAGATCAGCAATTTGTTAAAAGTAAAGGGGGGGGGGAGTGGTCCCTTCCCCTGCTGTGGGTGGGACGGCAAACTTCTGAACGGCTCCTGTATTTCACATGGCCCTCCTACAGGCAGGTCAGTCTTCAGTATGGCAGAGAAGCCCACACCCTCGCCCGCTCCAGTGGGAATTCACCTGAGATCAGGTGCAATGTCTGAAACCAGGGGGCAAGAGGAGGGGGGCTTGGTATTCATCATCACCCGGTGTTTCTGCAGCAGAAGGAAGCAAAGGTGGTGAGTCAATTTTGGGCTGCACTGGGTCTGGTTACTGCCAGGTATCCTACACTAGGGCCCATTCCGAGCGCAGCCGGGGCTCGCCTGGACAGCCCGTTCCAGGGACGATCCCTTTCCCACGCAGTCCTGGCCTGATGACTGGTGATGCTTCGTGCTTGCGTGGCTGGAGATCTCACAGCACGTCACAAAGGGACTAAAAGTCCCACTAGTCCCCATTTCACTCAGGTGCCAAGAGGGGAAGTGTCATCTGGAGATCCATGCGCTGAGCTGGGCACAGACCCCCAGTGTCCTGGCTCCCAGACCTGTAGCCCAGCCCCGGTTGTCAGGGGGTCCTGCAGAGCTACCCATTGCTCCATCCTTAAATCCCCTTCCCACGGAGCCCGCCCTGGCTCTCAGCGGTGCTTTTCATACATCTCCTGGGTTGTCCAGAAGTGCTGCCAGAGACTGAGACAGGATCACCCCCGTCCCGATTCCCACTGTTCCAGCCCCAAAAGAGGCCCCCAATACACTCCCCATGCTGTGATGTAACACAGGGCTGCTTTCCAACAGTGCCTGGCAGGGGGATGCCACGCTGCCAAGCAAACAGCATAGGATACCCGCCGTGCACCACACGTGCTACCTCTGCAGGACTCCCCACCAGCAAGGGATCAAACCTGGGGACCAGACTGTGCCCTCTCACCCCAACCCTGCCACCAGACTCTGGGGCAATGACATCACAGCAGCGCTTCCCAGTGATTGGCAGGCTGCCAGCTGTCCAGGGCAAAGGTCAGAGTTGTCCCTAGGCCGTGACTGGATCTGGCATTTCTCCTGCCCTCACATGTGCCCCCAAACCCTTTGCTGTCTCTGAAGCAGTACAGCGGTAGCCTATTGGCAAAGTATGAAAAGGTTCTGGGGGGCAGGGAAGGGTGTGGGGATGGGTTTAATTATGCACCTGTCAGTCCATTGTTTTGTATGCTGCCCCTTTAAATCTCTAAACCCTCTGCTATCTGCCGAGACAGGGAGCTATTTTGTGTTCATGCAGACTAGCACAGAGGAGACACATGCCCTGTGCTCTCTCAGGGAGACCTTACTTTTGTTCTTTCTTGCTTTCTTTGTTCTTTCAATAGACAGTTAGGGTTTGTCTATACTGGCAATTGAACGACAAACCTTTTGTGGTGTTAACGCCCCCACCCACCCACCCCGAAAGACAAAAGTTTTGCCGCGACAAGCGCCAGTGTGAACAGCGTGTTGTCGGCAGGAGAGCGCTCCTGCTGACAACGTAAACGCCGCTCGTTGGGGGTGGAAGTTTTTTGTCGGCAGGAGAGCCGACAAACAGCAGCTACACCGCACGACTTTTAGCAGACTAAAAGCTGTGTAGTGTAGACGTAGCCTTAGATGTGATGGCGAGGCAGACCATAATACTTTCAGCAGATAGAAGGATATTCACGAGGCAAACCTTTGGCAGTCCACGGTAGGTAGATATTGTGATCCTCATTTTACAGATGGGGAAACTGAGGCAGAGAAAGGGGAAAGTGGCTCACCCACGTCCACACAGCGGATGAGTGACAGAGCTGGAGTAGAACAGAGCGTCGTACCGTCTCCAGCCACCGCTGTACGAGGCACTGAGCGATGAGGCAGTGCCGGCGAGGTAGAAAGGCACAGACTGGGCACTCCCAGCAATACAGCGGTGACGGTCACAGGTACATCTCCAAAGCGGAGGGTTGTGCCAGACACTCCCATGCAGCTGAGCTACGCAGAGCTCACCCTCCTTCTCCTCCCACAGCTGCGGTCCCTTGGCACCACATGGGGCGGAGGGCCTATTTAGCAGACTAACTAACAGCCGCCGTGCTGCTTTTCCACTCGGCCGTCTCCCAAAAGGCAGCCAAATAACTTGCTTTCCGGCCGGACTAGTTAACTCTGGTTTACGTGCTTAGATGCTGCTTATCAGCATCCATTGCACGGGCTAACTGCAACCCGGCTCGGCTTCTGCCTCCTCGCTGGCTGCTGTGGCACTGTGCTTTAATAAGCACCCTCCTGCTACGTGGGCATTGTGGAGAAGTCCAGAGGACCTTAGCTAGGAAAGGGGTTACAGACTCTGATCAAAGCCAGCTCCGGTGTGCTTCAGCCATTTCTTGGACAGGATGAAGGAGAGCTAGGTTGGGAAGTTAGTTCAACTGGAGGCTACGAGGACTGGACATCAACGGCTTGATTGTCCATCGCCTTGCACGTTGTATGTTCACTTACACCAGTGCCACACGGGTGTGACCTGAGACAAGTCACTTGAGCTTTCTGTGCTTCTGGTTACCTATTTGTACAAAGGGCTCGATTCTATGGAACTAGATTTCAAGGCTGTTGTGAGGTTTAATTAAATCAACGTTTGCAAAGTGCTTGGAGGCTGTGGAGGGGTGATATGGTTCCTGGCCCTTCACAGTGACCAAAGAAGACCAGAGTGTGTTGCAGCCGGGAGCTTAATAAAAAAAGGGGCTTCCCCGGTCAGAGAGTTCACTAGTTGCTGCTTAAGGCATGGTTCCACTGTGTTTATCTCCTCACACTACAGAGACACTGGAATGAAAATGCTATAGAAGGACAAAGCATTATTATGTGTGTTGGATCCACACTCCTTGCCTCCATGATATCATGTAGCAATGAGTTCCACAGGTTAATCCTGCATTGTATATAAAAAAGTCGTCTTATCAGTTTTAAATATGTTGCCTTCCAGTCTTATTGAATATCCTTTGTTCTTATGTTATGGATAAGCAGAAATAGCAGCGCCCGATTTACCTTGCATATACCATTAAGGATGTCAGAGTTAAGGATGCCCATTAAGGCCTCGTGACTTCAGGACATATCAGTTAAAGTTGCCTCAATTTACTGCAAGCCAGTTAAGGGTTCACTGCTTAAGTGAGTTAGCAATGCAGAGCTGACTTAATGCATTTAGCAATATTGAAGGGAGTCTTGAAAATGATTGAACAGCCCCTTTTCTTGTTCTTAGGAAGAGGAGGAAATTAAAACCCAAAAATAATGTTAATTCTCTCTTAAGTTAAGGAACTGAATGCTCAAGTGTCAGGAAACTCCAAAAGTTAGGTTCTCTTCTGCAAAATTAGGTTTTCTTCTAGCTCAGTCCCGTTGCACATGGCAATAATACAGTAAGGATTGTATTTAATCAGGAAAAGGAGGAAGGGGAAATACACTGAGGGGCAGATCTTCACAAGACCTCAATTCCCAATTAGGCACGTTAATGAAGTGGCCAGATTTAATTCCCTTCACTTATATGCCTGACGGGTAGAAGAGCTCTTTTGAAAATCCGGCCGTCAACATGCGGCATGGCCAAGAAGCCTGTGCTAGAAACCTTGCGTCTGGGAGTATCCTGGCTCCACGTCTCATCCTTTAGCACTGCAGGAATGTTACTTTAAAAATTAATTAAATGCAAAAAAAGAAAATCTAGAGCTTCAAGTAGGTTCTTAATTAGCATCTCTCTCCAGAGACCATGCAAGCCGTGGGGAAGGCCATAATATCCGAGAAATGAGCTAATAATAAACCGCCCTGCTCTTATCCTCAGATCTGTACGTGCCTGATCTGAAATCCATTCCAAAGCCCTAGGCATGACCTTCCTGGGAGGTAAGGGGCCTGGGATCAATACAGCTGGGGACATCCACAGGGGAGACCCATCTGCTTTGCTGTTTCTGGACATCCCTGTCTGGATATGCAAACTGAGCACAGAGGAGGTGCCACTGGTAGTAAAACCAAATCCACAAACGTTGTTAAAGGAGAATATGGCAGTGGGGGCTCATCACTCAGCCACGCAGGTGCTAGGCTCAGAAGAGACCTCAGAATCTAGTGGTGGGGCATGTCGTGGAACAGATCAGATCCGGAAACGTACGAGCCCCTTCCGTTCCCCTGCCAGTCCCTGCCCCAGTAAAACATGGAGACAGGCAGGTGGTTGTCCATCCAGTACCTCTCTGACGCTGAAAGAGCCACCGGAGTGGCTCCTGCATTCAAGCAGCAAAGTCACCATCCCACCATCCTGCCAGCAGCTGTGCACATCACCCTGATCTGGAACATGCCCCCTGCTTGCATCTCCACCCCTGCCATTGTAGATTTGCCTAGTGCCTCTCTTCCCAAAGTGCTTCACGGTGTGTTTATCATCCACAGAGGTCAAGGGCTGAGTGTCGTTGTATAGATGGGGAAAAGGGAGGCCTAGCATGATCGATCCAAGAGCACACAAGGCAGCGGCAGACCTGGGACTAGACTCCTGGTCAGTTGTCTCCCAGCCCTGTGCTCACGGCCATAGCTGAGGTGAGCCGCAGCGGCACGGAGCCGCCCTACAATTGGGTCAGGTGAGGAAGCGGAGAAGAATCCTGTAGCCACTTGAAACCACCGGGAGGAATTTAGATCACAGAATGTAATTACCCCAGTTGGAATTTGTCCAGGACTCCCAGGTTCATGCCCCATCCCTTCTGAAAAATGCCACGGGAGCTCCTATGACCAGCTCGAGCCAGGACGTTGGTTTCGTTTCTCCTCCTCCAGCGAACGGTGTGAGGAGCTGCTGTGTCCTTTGCTCCGTTATCCGGGGCTTAAAGCCTGCCCAGGTGTTGTGTGCACCTGCTAGCCCTTGCTCTGAGCCCTGCATTGAACCAGGTAAAATAATCCGAGCCCATTCACTGCTTTGTTACGAGGATCGCCTGGTCAAAGCGGTAACCAAAACTGGAGTACGGTTACCAAACACTCCTCCATTATGCATGCAACAGAGAAATCAACAGCTAGCGCAGAAGGCAGGGGTCTGTAACTCGCTCCCCTTTATAATGGAGACAATGAAACGGCAAATGACTCCACAGCAGGCTCTGAAACACCCCAAGCAGTGGAAGAGGCGTAACGCGGTCCAGTTACCTCCTGGTGCCCCTCGTTGCTGCTGTACTCTGTGGGCTGGGTTCTCGTCTGTCTCATCGTGGTGTCAATGAGACGTAACTGCTTTGAAATCGGGGGATTTACCGGACATCACATGGAGAGGAGGATTGGGACCAGCATGTGCATAGTGGATCTGGCTCCAGATCCTGCAGACCTTACGCATGTGTGCAATCCCATTGAAATCAACAACAGGATTGTGTGTGTAAGGGTTGCAGGAGGGGCTCTATATCTGAGTGCAGGTTTATGTTTGCATTCTGTGCGCCCACGGTGTGTGCATTTCGTGTGTGTGTGTGTGCGTGCGTGTGTGTGCTCGCATTCATGTACATTGTGATGGCTCTGCTAAGCAGGGGACTACAACTCCCATCAGCCCCCTCCCCACTGCACGTCCCTTCGGAAAGGCTCTTGCATGGGAAAGTCCAGACTCTCTGTGGAAGCGGCAGCGTCCCCTCTGGTTTTAGTTGTGACGCCTAGATGGGTTCTCCGCCCCGCCACGGCCTTGCGCAGCCCTTCGGTTGGCAAATAAACCCAAGGGCAAGAACCAAGCCCTTCTGCACCAGGCAGCTCCCAGCAGGGCCCCGCTGCCAGGGGCTCTAGAGGGCCCAGCAGAGGCTCCTGGCCGGGAATATAGTGCTGCAGTTTGATGGAAGCTGTCCCAATGGGAAGCACAAACCAAGAGAAAAACATTTGTTTTTTGATGGCGCTGCTGCCACAATTCAGGGCATGAGCTTTTGTCAACTCTTAACGCATCTAGTTGCAGAATTCTTATCTGTCCAACCATCCATCCCCGTACACCCCTTCTATCCATCCATCCATCCATCCCCATCTATCCCCATATACCCCATCTCTCCATCCATCCCCATACACCCCTTCTATCCATCCATCCATCCCCATCTATCCCCATAGACCCCATCTCTCCATCCATCCCCATACACCCCTTCTATCCATCCATCCATCCATCCATCCATCCCCATCTATCCCCATATACCCCATCTCTCCATCCATCCCCATACACCCCTTCTATCCATCCATCCATCCATCCCCATCTATCCCCATATACCCCATCTTTCCATCCATCCCCGTACACCCCATCTATCCATCCATCCATCCCCATCTATCCCCATATACCCCATCTCAACATCCATCCATCCCCATACACTCCTATTTATCCATCCATTCCCATACACCCCTTTCTATCCATCCATCCATCCACATACACCCCATCTATCCATCCATCCCCATACACCCCATCTATCCCCATATACCCCATCTATCCATCCATCCATCCCCGAACACCCCATCTCTCCATCCATCCCCATATACCCCATCTCAACATCCATCCATCCATCCCCATACACTCCTATTTATCCATCCATCCCCATACACCCCTTCTATCCATCCATCCCAATACACCCCATCTATCCATCCATCCATCCCCATACACCCCATCTCTCCATCCATCCCCATACACCCCATCTATCCATCCATCCATCCATCCATCCCCAAACACCCCATCTCTCCATCCATCCCCATACACCCCATCTCTTCATCCATCCAGCCCCAAACACCCCATCTCTCCATCCATCCCCATACACCCCATCTGTCTATCCATCCATCTCCATATACCCCATCTATCCATCCATCCCCATACACTCATGTCTATCCATCTATCCCCCTATACCCCATCTAGTCATCCATCCCCATACACTCCTATCTATCCATCCATCCCCATATACCCCATCTATCCATCCATCCCCACACAGCCCATCTATCCATCTATCCCACTATACCCCATCTAGTCATTTATCCCCATACACTCGTATCTATCTATCCATCCCCATATACTCCTATCTATTGATTGATCTCTATCGATAGATCGATCTATTGATGTGTCTATCATGCCGTGGGAGGTTGTGGAAGCTCCTTCCCTGGAGGTTTTCAAAAGGAGGCTGGAGCCATCTGTCTTGGATGGTTTAGACACAACAAATCCTGCATCTTGGCAGTGGGTTAGACTAGATGACCGTGCGGTCCCTTCTAACTCTATGGTTCTCTGATTCTGTGTTCCAAACTGCCTGGTCTGTCTGTCATCATGTATACCCAGCCATCCTCACTGCAGGTATCCATCTATTTCTCTGCCTACATATGTACCCATCCATCCATCACCACACGTCCATCCATCCACCTATCGACATGGGAACCCCTCTTCTCAAATGCGTTTATTGAGCACCCGTCGCTCTAGTGGCTATGTAACGTGTGAGCAACGCGAGGAGAGCAGAACCGCATGCCCGCAGCAAGGGGCAGGGTCGCTGCTTTCAGTCACATTTGTCAAGAGCTGCATAGCCCCATAAGCCTTGTAGCCCCTTAACTCACCCCACACACCCTCCCCCATCACTTTGATCAGACTTGCCTTAAAAATGACCCTTTCTGACGCCACCCATCTGCCTGCATCAAAGTCCTTAACCCTGGCACCCCAGCAAAGGGAAGCTGGTTCGCTCCCGCTCCACGTCTGCCTCCCCTTGGCCACCAGTCCTGCTCCTGGTTCCCTCCCCAAACTTTGGCCTGAACCGCCTACTTTTTCCCCAGCCAGGGTTCCCAGCCAAAGATTTTGGTCCAGAACTGGGAGTGGGGTTTCTGGTGGGTTGTGTTGGGACTGCCTGGTTGAAGGGGAGAAAAGCAGCATGGGGCACAGAGGCAAATTAAGTTCCTAGCACAGCACCCCCTGCTGGCTGCTCAAAAACACTAGGAAACAGCCGCTTCACACGTGTCCCTGCCAAAGGTCAAATCCAAAGGGTCCCTCCCAGTCGTCCACGCCGAAGGAAACTCAGTTTGACGCCCTGCTTGGCTGCTAATCTATCTCCCGCAGGCTGCAGCCGTGCAAAAACACATCATCCGTTCCTTCGCAGTTCAATTCATTAAAAAGGGGAACTGTGACAAAAATAAGAGACATAAAATGTCTTTAGAAGCTAATCTCCTGCAGCTCCCAAATTGCTCTGAGCAAGGGGTTTATTGCTGGAGAATCAGTTGGCTGGTCTAATAGGATCAGGCCTGGAAATTATCCACTGCGATTGTATTCTTCACAAAGATGGCTGTGTCACTCCCCCATTAAAAGCATCGCCTTTATTATCCCAGCAAAGCAGGACGAAAGGACAGACAGTCATGCCACCGAGCTGCCCAGCCTGAGAGGCATGACATGGGCAGTGGGGTGCCTGCCCCAGGAGGTGTCTGAGTGCATGGGATCAGGCTGTGAGGCCTTCACCTGGGCTCAAGTGGGAAAGTTGTGGGTTCAAATCCTGAACCAGCAGCCTGGTCCTGTGGTTAAAGCACAGGAGTGAGAAGAAGGAGACCCAGGCTCCACCACTGACTTGCTGCCTGGCCATCGGAGAAGTGGCTTCATCTGTCTGTGCCTCGGTTTCCCTGTTTATAAAATGCAGCTCCCGGGAGAAGTGCTAGAGAAGGGCAAAGGATTGTTGCTCCAGGGGCTGGAGGGCATCACCAATGCCTGTCGCCACAGTGCTGTATTCGGGACTGGGGGGGCCCCCGTTAGAATGACTGTCCTGAGCTGAGCTATGGAACCAACGTTCCCTCTCCTGCTCTCAGGTGCCTGGGGGAAGTGGCAGTCCCTTTGAAGTTCGGCTAGGGGGATATAGAGGCAGTTGTGCCGGCCAGCATCCCTTCTGTCACTAGGGCTGGGTGTGCACTAGAACGGAACGGGTCCATTCCAGCTAGCTCGCGAACACTAGCGGTGTTGCGGTGGCAGCACGAGGGGCAGAAGACACTGGCCATCCCGAGGATGTTAGATCTTGTGCCACCGAGGCACCACTCTGTATATCGCCTCGAGCTGGAAAAAAACAGTTAGCCAGCGCTATGGGCGGGCAGGGGCTTTCCTCGGAGTCCCGAGAGCTTGGGGAATGGCTTATTGGTAGGGCCAATAAAAGCTGGCACATCCTGTCCAGGCACCTTGTTCCCAAGGACAGAGCCAGCCACGCACATTTGTTTTCAACCACATGCGGCTCAGTCATTCATTCCGGCTCTCCGGCGCCCGAGGCCAAACCCCGACGACAGATGCTCAAGTGCAGCTCTCGTAGGGCTCAGTGGAGCCGTGTGCCCTCAGCTGAAGGCTGCAGCTGGCTGCAAACACGCTGATCCTCGCACAGAGTCACTGGTGGCCAGATTTTCAAAAGAGCCCGTTGTTCTCAACAGGAGCTGCTGGACTGCTGGGCACTAACCGGTTTTGAAAATCATTGGTGTCTATCTATCTATCTATCTATCTCCATCCACCCCCTCTATCTATCTATCTATCTATCTATCTCCATACACCCATCTATCTATCTATCTATCTATCTCCATACACCCATCTATCTATCTATCTATCTATCTATCTATCTATCCCCATATACCTATCTATCTATCTATCTATCTATCTATCTATCTATCTATCTATCTATCTATCTATCTATCCACATACACCCATCTATCTATCTATCTGTCCCCATACACCCACCTATCTATCTATCTATCTATCTATCTCCACACACACCCTCTATCTGTCTGTCTATCTGTCTATCCTCATACACACCCCAATATCATCTATCTATCCCCATACACCCTGTCTATCTATCTATCTATCCCCAGACACATCTCTCACTCTCTCTCTCTCTCTCATATACTGTTCTGATCTCATTGTGTCTGACCCCCTCCGCTCCCCCACATTCTCCCTTCCTGTAGCATTTGGCAGCACATCTGCCTGGAGCATTTCATAGACATGGGCCCAGTTTGCACAGTGTGTCTCCACGTCTAGTTTGCCGCCGTGCAGTGGGCTGGAGCAGGCGGTGGGCTTTGGCCCGTTGCAGCGGGAGGGAAGCAGAGTGGCCTTGGGCTGGGGCTCCCGTTCGGCCGGGGGCAGTCGCGGGGAGGGGGCTGCGCCTCACAGCTCTGCGCCGTCGGACAGCATCACGCCGCCACTGTCAAGTACTCGGAGAGTAATAATGGCATAAAGCAGCAAAGACACCTCCGTGCTCTGGGGAGGGGAGGGGGCGTCATTTAACTGGGTGCATGGGGGGCAGGCAGGGAGGAGCAGATTGGGCCCTTCAGTCCATCCACCATATCCAAATCCATTGACCATCACACCTGGGCCCTGCATGCACTCACCCTGACACCCCCTGCCTCAGGGGCTCAGGATTGGCTTTGGAGGCTCTCACGTCCCCCCTCCCTCCCCCCCCCCCCCCGCACTGTCCCTCGTTGCCAGGAGAAGCTCCAAGCAGCCAAGGGGGGGGGGGGCAAGCAGGAGTCTATGTTTTGTTTAATTAGTGTAATTAGTCTCATGTTTGCCAAGTGCTGTGGAAATAGACAGGGCTGGGGGAGTGTGGTGTGCTGGGATCGGGGGGGGGGGGGGGGCTTGCTCCCCTGAGGAGAGGATCAGAGGCAGGCGCTTCAGGAGCAGGGACTGACAGCTGGGGAGGAGGAGGACTAAAGAACCTGCAAGGTCAGGAGCAGAAATGGAAGACAAGGGGCTGGTGGCATGGGGCTGGGACGTGGGGATATGGAGCAGGGGGCGGGGCTGGGATGTGGGGATATGGAGCAGGGGGGCTGGGACATGGGGATATGGAACAGGGGGGCGGGGCTGGGATGTGGGGATATGGAGCAGGGGGGCTGGGATGTGGGGGCATGGAGTGGTGGGGGGTGGAGCTGGGACGTGGGGACGTGGAGCGAGGGGTGGAGCTGGGACGTGGGGATATGGAGCGGGGGGGCTGGGACGTGGGGATATGGAGCAGGGGGGCTGGGACGTGGGGATATGGAGCGGGGGGCTGGGACGTGGGGATATGGAGCAGGGGGGCGGGGCTGGGATGTGGGGATATGGAGCAGGGGGGCTGGGATGTGGGGGCATGGAGCAGTGGGGGGTGGAGCTGGGGGGGGGAGCTGGGATGTGGGGAATGGAGCAGGAGGGACAAGACTCCTGGGTCCAGAGGCAGGAGGAAGGCCCCAGGTTATGGAGCCAGTGAAAATCCTCCCTGTAGCTACTCAGCAGAGCAGTGCCCCCCCCCCCCCCCACTAGCTGACGTGCCCTTGCTCTGGCTGGCCCCATCGCCCCTGAGCATCCCTCCCTGGTGGCCTGGGCAGCGCTGGCTCAGGGCTGTGCTGGAAAGGAGCATCTGCCCGTCGGTGTCCTGGCCGTATGGCCAACAGCTGCCGCTGGCTCCTGCAAAGGGCTCGTCTCGCGAACGGAGCGGAGTCAGACCCTCCTCCGTGGGCCGGTCAGCGCAGAGTCTGGGCTGGAACGAGCTGCTGCCTGACAGGCACGCCACCCTTCACGTCACATCACAGCACAGAGGGTTTGCCACGCTGGGCCAGCCCTGGCCCCACTACCCCCAGCAGGGGCCCATACCTGGTGCTTCCAGAGGCAGATGAACATATTAACTGGGACTGTGCAGAATTCCCGGGGGGGAGGGGGGAGGGAGACGGTCGTGCTGACCCTGCTGGGGCATCACTTTAAGTGGGAGGGGCTGGTGGGCCTGGGCCTTCGACTCTAGCTAGTGCAACTGGAAAGTCTTGTATGGGCCAGGGGGCACATCCAGCGCCATCACTTCCGTCCGGATTGCCCCTCGCCCTGCCCCCATGGACGAGCCTCCAATGCTCCCAGATCCAAAGGTCGCTGCACGCCGCGGCCGGGCAGTGGGGATACAGGCTCCCTGGCTGTAGCCAGTGTCGCTGACAGCAGCACATGTCCCCCTGCGTTCGGGGCAGCGGCCAGGCTGCTGGGCCTTTGGGAGGAGAGACTTGGTGCCCCCCAAATTTTTGTTACACTATTGCTGGAAAACGAATGAATAAAGAAAAGAGAAACGTCGTTGAACTTGCATTTTAACGTGTCGTTTTTCTCTCGTACGTTACAGCCATAGCCTACGCCAGCTCTGCGTTGCGGGCACAAGCGTGCTGCTTCCCTATGGTACAAAGTGACAATGACATCATTTTTCTCGTCGCGCGCCGCCGTTACCCGTTCTGACAGGCAGTTTATAATGCTAAGTTTACTAGTTTTCGGAGGTTGTCGAATGAGGTTAACAATTTTTGTTGTGTTGTTTCAATTGCTGCTGCATCATTTCGCTAATACTTTGTGTGTGTATGTTAAGTATTTGAGTGTATATGTTTATCATGTGCGAATATGCGTGTGTAGGTTGTTGAAATTTGTCATATTGATATTGTCAGTTGTTGTTGTATGACGGAGGATCCGCCATTCTAATTTTATAAATTTTATTAATAACAATAATTGGATATTCTAAAGGTAGAATAAAATGTAGTAGATTTTGATATGAAAGAACGAAGGAAGGAAGTATACGTGAACAATGCCACATTATGCAGTATTCATTTTTGAAAGTTTATAATAAGCGATGTTCTGCGGGGCAGGGGGGGCGCAAGGTGGAAGTTTCGCCTAGGGCACAAAATATCCTTGCACCGGCCCTGCAGACGGCTGGCTTCCCTCCATCCGCGCGCACACGCTCGCCGGGAGCCTGGCGCAAGATCTGGAGCCGAGAGCCGGTCCCAGAGGTTGGGGGTCTTGAATAGGCCCATTGTAGAGCTAGGGACCCTGCTGATCCCACGTCCGATTCAGAGCCAGACCCGGCTGGTGAAGGGGAGACGCCGTTCGGGGAAGCAGCCAGAAGTCAGGCCGCTCCTCCACAGCACCCCCAGCCTCGGGAGCCTGTCGATTTGAGCAGCCCGGGCTCTTCCCGCTTCAGCTGGGGGAGACATACCGGGGATGTCTACACGGCAAGTCTCAGCGCCTGGGTCAAGTGACTCCGGCTCACGCTGCGCAGGTGAACGTAGCAGTGTCGACGTGGGTTGGAGCCTGGGTGCCGAGCCTCTCCCCCTGCCAGGTCCATGGGGAAAGCCGGGAGCAATGAGAGGGAAGGGGAAATGTTCTTCTGGTATCTGAGCTGCTTCCAACCCCAGAAAAGGGGGGTGATTTGGAGCGCAGGATCAGGAGGGGGCTAGGTTCAGGGGTGGGGGGCAGCATGCTTTTGAGGCAAGGGCTTGGAACCCCCAGTTTGCATGTGGGGGGAAAGTTCTGGGGGTTTGCTGCTGAAGTGGGGCAGAGGGGCAGATTGCGTTTGGGGTGCAGGTTGGAGGTGGGGCCTCAGGTGTTCAGGGCAAGGGCTTGGTTTAATAATTATACCTATCTCATAGAACTGGAAGGGACCCTGAAAAGTCATTGAGTCCAGCCCCCTGCCTTCACTAGCAGGACCAAGTACTGATTTTTCCCCAGATCTCTAAGTTGCTCCCTCAAGGATTGAATTTGCATCCCCAGGTTTAGCAGGCTAATACTCAAACCACTGAGCTATCCCTCTCCCCACAATCCAGACCACCCACAGTCCAGAGACAGGAGGCTTCTGGACTTGGGCCTATGGTCATTGTAGAGTCGGGGGGTGGGGGGAGCAGAGAATCACAGAAGCAGAAACAGCCACCGCCCTGGGTCCCTCTCTCCCTCTAACAGGTGGAGCCTTTGCTAATCCCCCCTAGATACATTTTTCCCCTCCTGGCTGCCAATTTAATCTGGTGGAGCGAGCGAGCGAGCCCGGGGCCCTGACAGCAGCCGCTGCAGCCTGCCTGGTATTAGCTGGAACAAAATAGGGCAGCACCGCAATCCGTGCGGGTGGGATGGGACCGGCATACATAATGAACAGCAGCGTTTGGGGGGGGCGAGGCTCCGCTCCTCGGCTGGCGACACGCTGCATCCGTGGCGAGGATTTTCGGGGAACGTGGGACGCTTAGGCTGTACAGCCAGATGTATTGTGTCATTCCCTTTCGAAAGCGAAGGAACACAGGAGGGGGGGCCCACGCTGAGGCTAATAGGCCTGCAGCCAATGAGCCGGCTGCCTTTGGCACTGCTAAAGCCCGGGATAGTGAGCGATCAGGCAGGTATTAGAGGGAGGAAAGCTCCCACTTGGAAATGTTGTGTGCAAAAGGCAGATGGCGATCATCCCCCCTCGCCCCCACCTCCCAGCCCCAGGGTGTCGTGGGCACAGCGACCTAGGCGCTGATGGGCAGAAGGAGAGAATGTGATGCCATTGTCGCCTGGGAGCCTCCAGGAGATCAGGTGAGAAGCACAGACAGCGCTTGCCGGTGGTTGGCGTAACGAGCCGATCCCAGGCGGCTGGGGAGGGCTCCGGAGTCAGGAGGCGTCAATGCCAGCCTGCCCCATCCTTTCATTCCCCCAGGCCTCTCAATGCTGCACTCGCTTCCTGGGCCCTCTCCCCCCGGGACAGGATGGCTGGTGCCCGGACTGATCCCACGGGGATGGTCAGTGGCTGCGACGGGGTTTCACCACGGTCACGTTCCAAGAGCAGGATCTCACGCTGGCCGGGACTGGCCCTGAAACGCCAGCACCTTGGAACTAGCGCTGGGTGGATTTCCAATGGGGGGTTGCACCCAAGGGTCTGGATCCTTCTGGGGTCTGCAGAACTCAGGGGATTTCTGCTGGGCACTGGGACTGGGGAGGTGACAATGAATGCGGGAGACGGGTGTGGTTGGTTTGGGCATCGGATGAATGGTTGGGGGGTGGGATGGTTCCGTTTGGGCCAAGGCCTGGGATGCACTTACAGTTTGGGGGATGGTTCCGTTTGGGGCGGGGTTGCCACCTGTCCGGGTTTGCCCAGGATCATCCCCTTCTTGGGATAGCTGAGCCAGGGGGTTCAGGACATGCTGGCCAGCTAGCCGGTTTTATGGGCACAGGCTCAGAGCTGCCCTGAGTTGAGACCCTCTTTCAGTGTCCCCCACAGGGCTTTGTATGGGAGTAGAACAACCGGGATGCAGGGCCACCCCAGCCACACCCTCCATCCTCCGTCCCACCTACACCCTGCCCAGGCCCCGTTCCAGAGTACCCCTTCCCCCAGGGCTCCCGCGGTGCTGGCCCCGGCATAGGGGCCCCTGCACTGCAGAGGTTCCCCAGAGGACATAATGCCATGCCCTGCAGCCCCTATGCACCAGCCTTGCTGGCCATGGGGCAACAACAAGCAGCGCCCTTCATTTCAGGGCAGCCACTGACGCCCTCGGGTGCTTGGTAGGGCGTCATCATTTGTGTAGCGCCCAGCAGGCTCCTGAGGAGAGCCGGTCGGGAAGATTTCAACCCCAAAATGGTTTTTCGGCGCCAAACGCCAGTTCGTCAAAACCGAAACCTTGTGCAGGACCCCTTCGCGCTTGGTGCAGCACAAACAACAAAAGGACAGGCCCTGCCCCGAAAAGCTTCCGCAGCGAGAGACCCCCCCCACAATGACCCACTGGCTCAGGCCCTCCCTTGGGATGTGCCTGACTCAGAGTAGGGCCTTTAACCTGTTCCCCCATCCCGTGCGCGTCGCCAACCCACTGGGCTGCAGGCTGGCTCTCATTCTAGTGAGTCGCAGGAAAACTTCAAACGGGATCGGGTTTTTGTCCCGCTGCAGAACAGGAACATTTTTGAAACCTCAAAAAAAAAAAAAATTGCGGGATGGGAAAAATGTTTCCCGCCTGTCTCTGGTGCTGGGACCTTTGAACCTGTGGCCGGGGCTCGCTCCTGCCTGGACAAGCACACGGCCTGTCTTAGAGATGGGGCCGAAGTCAAACCCTGACCTGAACAGTGAGAAAATCTGGCGCCAGATCCCAGCTTTGCTACTGGGGCCCAACTCTGCCTGTCCTGAGTATTGGAGGTCAGTGTGTCCTGCGCTCTTCATCCCATCTGACCCTCCTCAGCCTCCCTCAAGAAGAAATCAGGAGAGGGAAGGAGCAGGGGGGGAGGCGTTGGGAAGGAAGAATGGAATTTCCAGCTATTTTTGTTTTGTAATGAAGGGAGCTGCATTCCCCACTAATAGAGATTTAGCACCAGGCCGGTCCCAGGGTGGCTGACTCCGCTTAGCCCCTTGGTAACAAGAGCTGTGGAATGTTCCATCCTAAACCGAGGGAACCGGTGTTACACTTTCCATTCTGGATCCAGCCTGAAAGGGGCCCGGGGGCATATTTCGGGGACTGGGTAGCTTGCTAAAAAGACTGGCCATGTGCAATCATAGAATATCAGGGTTGGAAGGGACCTCAGGAGGTCATCTAGTCCAACCCCTTGCTCAAAACAGGACCAATCCCCAAATGGTCCCCTTAAGGATTGAACTCATAACTCTGGGTTTAGCAAACCAATGCAGGCTAATGCTCAAACCACTGAGCTATCAGGAGCTCCAGACCCTATTGTGTACCGTGTAAGGCTGCTAGGTTGAATCCAGCCCCGAGCGGAAAGAGCTGGAAGACCATGGTGGGTACATGATGTGAGATGAGTTGCTAGGTCCTCAGACCGTATCCTAGTGGCTGCCTTTCCACTGCACAGGAGCCAGCGTAACAACTGGCCCCCTCGGTGGTGCTCACAGCCGATGGCTCAGAGAGCGGGAACGCCCCTCCGTGCTCAGGCCCTGCATGTCTCCTGCCACACGTACACCTCCCCTCACAAGGCCTGGTGAGCCTCCCAGAGATGCGGCCCGTTTGGTGTGACTAGCCATCAACATGATGCCACGGGACCTGATTCTCATCTCACCCTGGCAGAAGCGGCTCCCTGGAGACCCAGGCAGTCCCAGCGGCACTAAACTAGCACCCTGGAGAGCAGAATCAGGCCGAGAGTGATCGAGGTCCTGCTGAGAGCGGAGGGGGCTGTCCGTGCGGCACGCAACCCAGGCGTCGGGGCCAGGCCACAGGACAGGCACAAAGCTGGAAAAGAACAGACCGAATGCCAGGCCTGCTTCATGGGGAGCTTGGCTGTGTCCACTGAGAAGCCGGAGGAAGGCCAATCAAAGCCCAGCGAAGCCAAGGGGAGAGAAGCCACGTCTGGCCTCTGCTCTTTTCTTGACTTTCCAAAATTGCAACATTTTAATGTCTACATTTCCAGAGAGCTTCCCCGCCGGAGTGGAATTTCACCGCCTCGTAGGGCAGCACCTGGCTTCATCCTAGAGCGTCCCCGTGCTGCACGCTGTGATCGGTCACGACCTTCGCAGCCGTTACAAGGGTAGAACCTCAAGCCACACGCGCCCAGCCCCTGCCCGTCAGTCCGGGGAGATCGACCCTGCACTCTGCGGGAGCCAGGCTTGTGCCCTCGGTGTTTCCAAGCCCACGCTTGAGCGTCCACCCTGTAAAGCGGGGTTTGCTATCACTGGACCCAGGTCTAATGTCCGTGCTACCGTGTCCATACTGCTCTACGCCGACCTTCTGACTCGGGGCTGCGGCCTGAGCTGAGTCCACACTGCAAAATGACAGGGCGTGGGTGACCCCTCTAGCACCCGCGGCTCAGACTCGGCAGGCAGTGCAGCAGCTGCTGAATGACTGTCTGGATCCGTCTGCGGTCGCTTGTCTCATCTTGTGAGCTGTTTGGGGCCGGGACTGTCTTTTTGGTCTGAGCGCGTGCAGCACCTACCACAGGAGGGTCCTCGTCCACGACGACAGCTCCCTAATACAAGCAATAGTGCTGCTCTGTGCTTGTGATAGGACCATGTGCTCCAGCTCCCTGCAGCCTCCCATAGACCAAAGCTCGTGTTTCAGGCGCGGACTCTGGCTAGGTCCTCACTTCCTAGGGAAGCCGTCTCTGGGAAGTGCCCATGGAGACACCGAGGCTCTGTCCGGGAATGTGCTGGCTGGCCCGCCTGCTGATCCCACAGCTCCCTGACAGCGCTGAGCCTCTCAGACACAGATCTCACACACACACACGCTGCCCGGGAATGAAGCGATCTGGGGCGCAAACGTGAGTGGCAAACGGCTCTTTTTTCTCCCTTTGTTACCCTTTTAACCGAGCACAAAGCATCTTTCAATCCCACCTGATCAGAGGCTTTTTTCGAGGCAGCCGCGGCAGCGTAAGAGGGGGGAAAAGCACATCTGACCGAGAACAAAGCAGCCGCAGCGTCGCCAGCCTGGGGGTGATGGACTTGAAAATATTATTAGCGCTGAATCCAGCTTAGACATGGGAGGGGGCGAATGCTGAGGTGAGGAGTGTATATATATGGGGGGGGCGTGTCGGGGGATTGTGCAGGGGTGAGGGGCTAAGTTAGTACTGTGCTTGTGCGTGTTGTGCCTCGGGTTTGTGTGAGTGTGTTTGGCAAGGGGGGGGGGGAGTGAGCAGGTGTGTGTGTGTGTGTGTGTGTGTATACACACCCATGCCTCTGTGTGTGTTACTTCAGATGAGTCTATGGAAAGGGAGGTGTACGTATTTGGGGAGAGGGCACTCTGTGTGTGTGTGTGTGTATGTGTGTGTGTGTGTGTGTGTGTGTGTGTATGTGTGTGTGTGTGTGTGTGTGTGTGTGTGTGCGTGCGGCGGCGTGTGGGCACCCCTGTGTATGTCGTCTGTGCATGGCTGTATGTCTACCTGTGGCTGTGGCTAGTGGGAGGATGGAGGGGATGGCCGGCTGATGGGATCCTGCCTGTTCGGCCTACCCTGCTTGCTGCCTGCGAGACGGGTTGCATTTCCTGTCCTTTCCCCGGTGCATGCTCAGGAGAACGGCAAGGTGAGCTGACGTGGGATGACAGAGAGGGTCTCCCAGACAGCCATCAGCCTGTCACCTCCCGGAGGGGATAGTAAATCCTGTTGCTTAAAAATTCAGCAACGGCGAGTGATTTTTATGGCAGTGGTTCTCAACCAGGGGTCTGGGGCCCCCTGGGGGCCCGCGAGCAGGTTTCAGGGGTCGCCCAGTTGTTGTGGCCCAGGTGGGCCGTGGAGCTTTTATAGCATGTTGGGGGCAGGGAGCCCAGAAGGAACAAGGTTGGGAACCCCGGCTTTCCGGGCCAGATAAATACAGAGACAGGGACTCTTGGGGAGCACCAACAGCCTGCTCTGTGCTACAGAACGTTAGCGGGGCTGAATGCCAATGGCCGAGTTCGCTGGTGCCCTGGATTTTTCTAAGTCTGCACTGGCTGTGGAGTGATGGTCAGGAGCGTGTCGTGTTGCGATCTGTCACGCGGACAAGCAGAGAGCGCGCGCGCATCTGGCAGCGATAAAATACCAGCCTGAACCCAGGGCTGAAATTCCCACCAGACCCAAAGTTCGAGTCTCAAGAGTGGAGAGGTTAGAAGGAGCCTTGGACCATTTCCCCAGCACCAGATATCGCTTAGCAGCCAACTATTGCTTCACACCTTTGGGCTGGTCTACACTACGCAGGTCGGCATAAGGCAGCTTATGTCCACCTAATTATGTCAGTGTCTACACTCCAGCCGTCCTCCCACCGATGTAAGTGCCCCACTGCACCAACATCATAACTCCACTTCCAGGAGAAGCGTAAGGCTTATGTCCATGTAGCTAGGGCAACACAGGGTCTGTGTAGACACAGCTGTTGGGTCAATTTCAGGGCAGGAGCCCTGAAATTGACAGGAAAGCCGGGCACCTACAGCCCAGCTGTCCCCAGCTCCTGGCTGGGAACTGGGGGAGAATGGACCCTGCTCCCAGCTGTGGGGAGAAGCCCCAGCAACTTCAGACCCGCTCCCAGCTGGAGTCGTGAAACTGACAAGGCTGCTCGGCTGCCGGCGGAGAGCGGGCAGGGGAGAGGCCCTGGGCAGGGAACGGGAAGCAGTGGGGGTGGGGGGCAGCCCGCCAGGAGCCAGTGGGGCAGCCAGGCTCTTGGCAGGGAGCAGCCAATGGAGCTGAAAATCCAGGCTGTCACCTCCCCACACTGCCCTTCTCAGATTGGTGGACTCGCTCCTGGTGAGGACGTGCATCACTGACCCCAGCAGGGTAGTGTGAACGTGCATCACCACAGTCATTACCTATAGTAGGTCGACGCACATTTCTAATGTAGACATAGCTTGTGTGTGTTTGTCGCACTGGTGAAAGGTCTGAGCGGGGCAGCCCTTGAGGCAGAAGGTTTCGCTTTATCCTACCAACAGACGCAGCAAGCCAAGCGCACACACACGTGCACACACACGTGCACACACACACACACACAAACACACACACACATACACACACACACACACCATGCCTTGATTGCATGGCTCAGTCAGCCCTGGGTCTCTCTGCTGAGTGTAATAACCAAGGGCCACAATAAACACAATCTATGCTGGCAGGTTTTACATTATAGATACATGGCCACTGGGGCCTGGCCTGAGAACCAGGAAACTCATCTCACGAAAGGCGCAACATATGAAGTTGTTGTTGGTTGCTATATTTAAAAAAACATTGCAAAAACTGAATTGGTTCTGAAGTGGTTTCCCTTTTGCAGGATTCAAAACCACAGGCGTGTTTTTCGTGACATTTTTTCATCATAAAGGTCAAAACTGTTACTAAAAAAAAAAAACCAGTTGTTGAAATGTCTTGTTTACCAAAAACACGGGATTTTTTGGCAAGCGAAAAATGTCACTATCACTTCTGAGAATGGTGTAGATAAAAATGTCGATAAAATTGTCCTGGGCAGGGGGGAAAACCCAAATTTAGAAAGTCAGCAGTTTTTCTGGACTTTTTTTTTTTTAGAAAAAAAGGCCATTTTTTCAAAAACAAAAACCCTTTGCATCCTAAAAATTTCAGCTCTAATCCCATGGTACCCATTTTTTTTTATTACTGACCCTGGCTGGATGGGAACAAGAAACACTGCATATCCCATTCCCATTCACCAGTTCTAGCCAACTGGTGTATTGTCACCAGTTCACTGCTACCATGAGCAGGAGAGCTGCTACACAGAGATTATACTGCAGTGAACTGGTTAATGTTTATATGCTCCGCTGCCCCCTATTGGATGGCATCAGAAAGACACAGCTGTGTGTCATGAGCCCTATAGTGTTTATAGAGATTCTCATGTGGGTCAAGTGGCAGAAGCCAGTGCTTGTGGAGCAGAAGCTGAAATTCTATCCCTGCTGTGACCATGAAGTGCCTAGTGACGTCTTAGGTGTCCAGGGATTTGTTAAAAGATGGTGTAGATACAGCAGTACAGTAGATAGTCTGCTGAGAGACACGTCTGGTGTAGAGAGAACAGGAAGATGCCGCAGAGGGGTCAGAGCTGCTTAGATACATATTGTAGATAGATGGCTGATAAAGGCATAGATGCTGTTGACTGATCGAGATAAGACATGCAGAGGAAGGGAGGCATTAGTGAGAGTGTGAAGCCGATAAATACTGCAGCCAGGAGGGGGAGGGTTGTGGGGGGAGACTGAGGCCCGGTGGAGAGGTGGCAGATAAACAGGCCTGTTGTGGGGAGCAGAGTTGAGTCTGCTGAGAGCTTCTCCTTCCGCTGCTGAAATCAGCCACCTTTGACTGATTCGCTCTCCCCGAGTGCTTGAATGGTTCCTGTGTATAATTAATGGAGGCCCCTCTCCACAGCCCAGCTGGGCGCCAGCACATGGCATCAGAAGCTGGAGTGCTGTTTAGCGCTCCGTGATGGCGAACTGGGGACGGGGCCAGGGACGCATCCTAGCACAGCTGACCTGGCTGCCAGGATCCTGGGGGTTCATCGCCCATCGGGGCACATCTGTGGCTGTTGTCACCGAGTCAGTCATCCACATGGGACGCTGAGCAGCTTTAGCAAGCAGGAGGGGGGAGACCCCCCCCCCCAGGGGAGCATGAGCCGAGTGCTTTGCACAGCCTCTCACATGCATTCCCCGCCGGGGTCAACACGCCAGTGCCACGCTAATTAACCCTGTCCATCCCCCGGACACTGGGTCACTCTGCAGCCACACAGGCCGCCCTGCTTTTCTCTAGGCTGCGTGCCATGGACACTCCGGACGTCATGGTGGCAGAGGGCATACAACTCAGACACTCCTGCTACAGAAGCGCAGAGCCCTGCCCCTAGAGCTGAAGTAGGATGTCTGGTAGCGTGCTAAATACTCTGACACACAGGGAGCTGTTCTGATTCCTTCCAGCAGAGAGCAGTGGTTACACTCATCCCAGCAGCATTATACCCATTTTACAAACAGGTCAAATGAGGCGCAGAGAGGGGAATGAGACTTGCTTGCCGGACCTAGGACTAGAACCCAGGAGAGCAGAGTCCCAGAGCCCCGCGCTATCGCCTAGACACCCATTCACAGCTGTACCTGACAGCGGTCGAAGAGAGATTCTGTCTGAAGTTGTTGAGCAGGGAAGCTACAATAACCCCACTTAACTGTCTGAAGTTGTATATTCAGGACCCTCAATCTCCATTGCCCTCTGGGTTGGGAATCCAGGAAACGTCAAACTTCAGGGAGTTTGAAAGCCCCATTTTGACAGCTTGACTCCACCTCTAAACGTTGGGGTACTCAGCCAGTCTTGCCAGGAAGCAGATGGTCCCAAACCAACCCCCTCCCCCCCCCCGCCATGAATTCGGGGGAAGTTGGATCTGACTCTGAACTTGATGGTTTGGACCATCTCTCCCAGGGATGGCAGGCGATTGTGTAGCAGTCGCGAGGGGCTTTGGCAGAGCTGTGGGGTTGGCCAGTACTGGACTAGCTGCAGGGGGATTAACCCATCACAGGGCCTTAGCCAAACATGCAGTTCTGGGCTCTGACCTTCTAAACAGAGATTCTCAACCGGGGGGCACACCCCCTGTGGGGGCATGTTGGACTTTCGGGGGGGTTGTGAGCATTCTGATGGCTCAGACTGGGGGGGTCATAACGGGGGTGGCTGGGCCAAATTTCAGTGAGTGGCATTGAGACCTGGCACATGGGGTCACAGCGCCACTCAGGTTTGGCCCAGCCACACTGACAACCCCCCCACACACACACACACACACACAAACACACACAAATTTGGATCCAAGGCATTTTGGTGACCCCCACAAATCTGGGCCCCAGGCACGTGCCTAGTTTGCTGACATGTTAATCTGGCCCTGGGGGTGGTGCCGGTGAGGAGTGAGGGGCACCAGCAGAGCTGTGTGGGTGCCCAGGACTGGCAGAGCAGAGGTCTGGCCCCTGTTACCTCCATCAGTCGTGTTTCTCCACAACACCCCGATGATTGATCACTGTCCTTAGTAACCTAATGCAGGAACGCCCACCCCAGTACCCCCCCAGCCCTGTATCAGGGGACAGTCATGGGCTGCCAGTCTGGTGCTAACTCCTTGACCTGCATTCATGTCCTCAGGCCCCATCAGCGTCTCCAGAGGGTAACAAGAAAGAACAGGTGTGTCTGCCATTTTCCAGCCGAGTTACCATCTCCACAAGGTCAGTGAATCAAAGTCCTTGGGTGGCATTTTCGGCTCTTGTTACCATCCTCGGATTCTTATGCCAATTGATTTGTTCAGCTGCCGTTTTCTCTTCTTGTTAAAATCCTCGTCGCAATGGAAAGGGGGGGTGCAATGGGGCGGGGGAAGCTGGGCACATCCAGGGGCATTAGAAGGGAGAGACAGGCCCAAAGGGGGCAGGGAGAAAACTAGCCCCCCTAAAGACACAGGCCTGGGATGAAGAGAGAAACGCCATGAAGAGGGGGCTAGGACAGAGCCAGGGGAGGATTTCTGTAGATTTCAGAATCAGAGAAGGCTGAACCAGTTTGGATAAACTCAGAACTGAGCCCCCCGAACCTTTGTCCCAATCCCACACCCCTGCCACGTCACCTCCAACCAACCTGCCCCTCAGCCTCTGCCCAAAACTCAGACTGATACCCCTCCCCAGGAGCCTTCACCCCAGGCCAAACCTTTGGGGAAGAGCGCCCCCTGCTGCATCCCCAGCACCAGTCTCTGGAGCACCCACAAGCAGTGCAGAGGTGCGAGAACCTGCTCCCCTGCATGGGTGCGTGGCCACCTTCCGTGCAAGCTGATTCTTCCGACTGCCTTCAAACCCAGTCCTGCGTAGACCGTCCAGCGAGGCCAGCCCCAAGGTAGCAAACAGGCCATTGACTGGCAGGGCCCTCGTCTGCGAGGAAGGGACGGGCTCCCTTGGCCAGTTGGAGATGGTGAAGGACACTGATGGTTCCACTATGGCCCTGAGACTGGAGACAAAGGGTGGGTGGAGCCAGGGGTATCTGTGGTTGATTGAAGGTGGCTCCACTCACCCTTTGTCCCCAGTCACAGGGGCTGGGCACTGGGGCAAGCAGACCCCTGCCTGCCCTGGTTTGAGGCTGGGGTGAGAGTGGGGGCAGATCTGGAAGGTGTGCTGAGGTTACAGTTGCCTTATGTTCTAACTCCCGTCACAGGTGGGACTGCACCACCATTAACTCCAGGTACTGACATACAGGTGGAAGTGGCCAGTCCTAGATCTGAAATCATTTGTGGTTAGGGATGGAGGAATGTCCTCAGGGGGGGACATATCCTTCAACGCCAATAGCCAGAGGCTGCCGAAGCTATTAGAGGAACTCGGCTGTCAGGATCTAACGATCACTTCCCAAAACTTGGCACTCACGGGCTGTTCCAGGCCTTGCTCTGGATGCCTTGGGGCTGTCCCCAGAGAGAGCACTGGTCCGAGCTGTGATATTGCTTCCCTTAAGGGCCTGATGCCAGTTCTCCTGACAAGACTGATCCCTTGGCAGATACTCTGGTGATGGGCAAGGCTGGGCAGGAAATGGTTTTCCCGTCCTGGGAGATTTTCCCGCCCCGAATCCGGAGAAAAAGTCAAAATCTAGAAAATTTTTGCGACCTGACAAATTGAGAAAGCGTCGGTTCAGTCCAGTCCGAATGGTTCATTTGGATTTTGACTTTTTTAAACCTTTTTTTTTTAAGTCTAAATTTACTAAAATTTCAAAGCGTAAAGTCGCTTTGACTCAAAAATCCCGCAACTTTTTGTGCTGAAAATGTCAAAAGGGGCCGTTTCAATGAGTTAAAACCTTTTTTTTTTTTTTTTTTTTAAATGTTTCAAGTCGGGAGATCCGTCTAAGCTGACCCTCTTTCAGGAATGGGGCAGCCAGACCCCTATCCCCACCGCCCCCCATATTATACAGACCTAACCGCCCCCACCCCCCAAAGCTTGGCAGAGGGGGCGCCCGTGAGTTCAAACAATGTCACTCACATCTCTCCGGGGGTAGCCTTCCCCATAGGACCCCGGGATGTGTTCCACACAGATCAGCCCATTTCCTGCTGCAAAGAGCTCCCAGCTGTCTGGAGACATCCCTCTGTCTCGGCATCCTCCCCACTGCGATCTCAGGACCAGACACTGAGCCCCTGGCCGGTGGCCCTTACACCATCGGTGCCATGCAGTGGAATAACATTCAAGGGGGAACCAACGTCCTGGTGTAACTGATGGGAAATGTGGGGGTTAGTCGGTGCCCTCGTTGGATTAACGCGCGCATCACCTGAGCCTGCCTTGCCGTCACCCCCTCTCCCATTAGCGCCACCGTTCCGGCGGGTGCTGGTCTGTTCCAAGGGAGCCTGTCACCCAGCATGGAATCATAGGACGGGAAGGGGCCTCGAGAGGTCAGCTGCTCCAGCCCCCGGCACTCCTGGCGGAACTCAGTATTATCTAGACCAGCCCTTGCAGGTGTTTGTCCAGCCTGCTCTTAAAAATCTCCAATGATGGAGATTGTCCTTATTGTCCTTAACTCTGCTGGCCATAGATAACCTGAGGGCCGAGGTAGCAAGAAGCATTTTTCAAATGCATCACGTTGAATGGGGTGGTCTCTGGCCAGAGGCTCCTAGCTGAGCCCATCCCCCCTTCCCCAGGCGGCATGTGTGTGCACATACGCATGTACACACACACACACACACACACACGTACACACACACACGCATCTACATACATACACACACAGATGTACACACACACGCGCATGTACACACACACCCATACACACACACACACACACACAAGTACATACTCCTGCATGTGCCGATGCACACGTATGAACATGAGCACCCAGGCCCATGTACTCAGGTGTGCACACGCACACGTGGGCATACACGCACACAGGCCCATGGCGTGACCTGCAGCGTGTGGGTGGGCAGCACCCATCGAGCGGAAGGGGCAGCCATTGCTGGCTCACGGCCCAGTGAGTCGGGGTCGCGAGCGGTCTCTGGCTCGGCCCCAATTTCCCCAGCTCGAACGGGCTGCTGGCCCGAGGCAGAGCGGGTCGCTCAGCTCCCAGCGAACGCTACCATGTCTGTCCTGCCCCCCACGGGCTCCTGCAGTCAGTGACACTGGGTGACAGCTGCATGGCTAAACATAGCTGCCGGGGGCTTTCCGTAGCCACCTAGCGTCCCCGCCGCTCCCTCTCCTGCCCACGCCACGCGGCAGCTCGGGGAGGCCAGCCAGGCCGGCATCCCCCAAAGGAGCGCGCCGACGACCTAGTGTGAAATCTCGCAGCAAATACGGAGATCTAAGGAGTCTTGCGCACAGGCCAAGAGCTAGAAGGCACCATGCTCCGGTGGGTGCCTGCTCCTCGCACCAGCTCCCTGGCTCCTACGCCCTCCCGTTGCGCCGCCACTGCCAATAGATAATTGCCTATTACACAGCCAGCAAAGCAGGCCGCTTTCCGATTGGCGCGAGCCCCTCCCCAGGGAAACCTGCCAGCGCTCCCGTTCCCCAGCACGCCTCTCCCCTGCCTTGAATATTCTGCTCACAGGTAATGAGGAGAAGCAAAGAGGTTTTAAATACAAAGCTGCTTATAAACCAGAGGTGGAGGGATGGAGTTTCTCCCCCATCAGCAGCCTGCTAGATTCCCCTGCATTCAAATTCCCGCCGCAGCTGCCGCTAAAATAGCACATTTCAGGGAAGGGCGTCGGATGGACGGCCTGGGAGAGTCACAGCCTCCGTTGATCAGTACTGGGCGCAGCCGAGGCGGTGTGCTTCACGCCTATCCCAGAGCGCCCACCTCCGGGGTGGAAGAGCCGCCCGGGGCCCCAGGCCCGCCTTGACCTCTCTGCTGGGCCTGGCGAGGCGGGTTGGTTTGTGCCAGTGGGGGAGGTGGTTTTAGTGAGATGGGGTAACAGTGTCAAAGGCGCCTAAGCCCTGTTTCAAACAGGACTGAGCTAGGCTGCTAACTTCCAGTCCTTAACTCTCGTTGGTTTCAATGGAACTTAGGCGCCTAAAGTCCTTTGCGGTTCTGGGCCTTAGGGCCAGGTTGTTAGAGGTCATCAGGAGCCGAAAGCTACAGCCAGGAGCCAGAAATCAATGGGAGTTGGGTGCGTGGGGGGTTTTTGAAAATCCCACTGGGGCGAGGGAGCCCCACACCGGGCTGTCCCATAGCTGGTGGGTAGGGTGCTCTCCGGAGAGGGGGAAGAGGCTGCTTCAAAGCCTTTCTCCCGCTCAGGTGGAGCGAGGCTGGGAACCAGGGGCTACAGGCAGTAGGGTGCTCTTCCTCCTCTGAGCACACTTACTGCAGGCACGTTGGTGCGTTGTTCTGGGGCTTTGGCGTCTGGTCTCCAGGCGTGGGGCTGCAGGGCACAGGCTCAGAGGCAGAAACATAGGCGCTAAGGGAACATTAACTGCAAAACTGGAGGCACCGAGTGGGTTTAGGCGCCTACAGGGATCTTGGGGGCAGCTGAGCAGGGCTTTTGTGGAGCCCAGTGGGGGCCTCATTCTGGGATTTAGGCCCTTAACGTGGCCGTTAGGTGCATAAGGCACTTTGTGACTCTTGCTCAAGATGCATCTCTGCAGCTTTAGGTGCCTAAGTACCTTGAAACGCTGGGCCTAAGTCCCTTTTGAAAATGGGCTCCTAACTCTCATAGGTGCTTTTGAGAATGCTACCCACACACACGTGTCCTCTGGGACCTGGCCCGAGCCAGCGCCTCTCCCCCCAGCTCGTTCCACGCTGAGGGAAAATAGCTGCAATCATTGGATTGACTGAAGCGTTAGGGTGGGATTCTGCTTCCAGTTGCGCCGGTGTAAACGCAGCGTAGCCTCGTTGATTGAAGTGGGCTCTTCACAGCTGCGGGCAGACGCTGCCACTTCATTAGCTAAATAGCAGCAGTTGGCTACCGATGCATGTTTGACGAGCTTTGCAGCGATGCGCGTGTGTGTCCCGGGTACAGGATTTTTTTAATGTGTCTTCTGCACAGTCTTGAATCCACAGCACTCCTGGGTCTTAAACTCCCTCCCACCACCCACTAACATATTAACCCTTAGGATACTGGAGGTTGTTATGATGTGCTGGGAGAGAGGCAGATTAGACAGATAGTGGGCTCACTTGGGTCCCTGGCCCAAAGCTGCCTTTTGTGGTTCAAGTGACCCCCGAAGGCTGAGTCACACAACACAAGCTCTCCCGCTGCACCAGCACCGTGGATTGACGCCAGCTTTGCCCCATACCGGAGAGCTCAGGGGTGCTCTGGGAACCTTGAGCTGGACCTGGGCTGAGGTTGGCGCTCATAGCGCAACCTGTAAGCGCGCATGTCTCCCGGGAGCGGGGGGGTCCCAGTGAACACCCCCCCAGCTACCAGCGTCATCAAACTCTCAGCACTCCGCTTGGTCTCGCCTGCCACGCGGTGTCTCATTTTTGACCCAAACGCCTGTTTCAGAGTAGCAGCCGTGTTAGTCTGTATCCGCAAAAAGAACAGGAGTACTTGTGGCACCTTAGAGACTAACACATTTATTTGCGCATAAGCTTTCGTGGGCTACAGCCCACTTCATCGGATGCATGCAGTGGAAAATACAGTAGGCAGATCTATATATATACACAGAGAACATGAAACAATGGGTGTTACCATACACACTCTAACGAGAGTGATGAGCTATTACCAGCAGGAGAGAGAAAAAAACTTTGTAGTGGTAATCAAAATGGCCCATTTCCAGCAGTTGACAAGAAGGTATGAGTAACCGTAGGGGGGGGAAATAAACATGGGGAAATCGTTTTACTTTGTGTAATGACCCATCCACTCCCAGTCTTTATTCAAGCCTAATTTAATGGTGTCCAATTTGCAAATTAATTCCAATTCAGCCAGGGCCGTAGCAACAAAGAACGTGGCCCCCTCCGAACATATGTCCAGGCGGGGCCCCTTACAATGCAGAAACTGGAATGCGGTATTTATTTTGCCACTTTTAGGGGCCCCCTTCCTTGCGGGGCCCCCTCCGGGCGGAGGGTACGGAGGGCGCTCGCTACGCCTCTGAATTCAGCAGTCTCTCGTTGGAGTCTGTTTTTGAAGGTTTTTTGTTGTAATATTGCGACTTTGAGGTCTGTAATCGAGTGACCAGGGAGATTGAAGTGTTCTCCGACTGGTTTTTGAATGTTATAATTCTTGACGTCTGTGTGACTCATTAGACCAGATCCAGCCCTGGTGAAACTCCGCTGTAGTCAGCGAAGCTAGGCCTGGTCCCTGGCGCCATCAGATAACCACGGTGATGGTACCACGGTGGCCAGGAGTGGGCCCGGCTGTGCGATGTGGCAGATCCCAGCTATTTATCGAATGCAGCGGCCCACAGCTCTGGCACACAGAAACGGGGACGGCTCGTTAATGGGCTGTCAGCTGGAGCGGCGAGAGCCAGTTAGCGAAGGAGGGCCTGGTAATAGGAAATGACTGAAAGAGACAAGAGGAGTAAGCCAGGCAGACAGGCTCATAAGCCAGATGTCAGCAGAGAAAGGAGTGACTGGATCTGTCAGGGCTCCCAGGAGAGAAGGGTGGAGAAGGGACAGGCTGCACTAGGCTGGAGACTCAGGTTGTGCTCCCCGCTGCTCCAGGTGCCACGGCTTTTGGGAGGACCCCTGGCCGGGGAGGGAGGGTCTAACGTGAACCCTGCGATGGCTTGTTCGAGTCTCTGGCAAGCACAGACGCCCAGCCTGCCCTCGCGTGCATTGTTGGTGTTTAGTTCGATTTTCACAGCTCCGAGCTGTCAGGTACATTGACCCTACCAATAAATTGATTGCAAACTACTTTGATGAGTAGCAGCCATCTGGGACAGGGGCTGTCTTTTTGTTCTGTGTTTGTACAGCACCTAGCACTATGGTATAAAATATCACAGCAGATCATTAATTCTGCACCAATGTAAAATTAGGCTCATCACACTATTACCTCCGCCAAGCACTCAGGGGAGCTTTGCCTGTGTCCAGAAGGTTCACAAACTCCAGCTCTGGTGACCTGGCCAACAAGGGAATAGCCAGTGACCACTAAACTCATTATATGAATGGAGGGGGAAGCATGGCCTAGTGGGTAGCGAAGGACATGGCCGACTGCTGAGTTACGGGCCTGCCCCGGCCAGCGTATCCTTTGGCAAGTCACTCCAGCTTTCTTCACCTCACTTCCCCGGGCTGTAAAATGGGGCTAATAACACCTGCCTAGTGTGAAGTCTAATTAGAGTGTGTAAAGCATTGTGAGATAGACAGATGGACGCTGGCAGAGAAAGGGCAAAGGATCTGGAAGCAAGGCAGGGGAAAGACTGCAAGAAAAAAATGAGTCGGGGCGGGGGGGTTGGGGAGGATGCAGGGGAGTGCAGAGAAAAATTAAGTTGATAGAAAAATTCTAATCCCTGCAAAACGGGGACAGTTTCATCAGTTGGAGGACGAATGGAGGAGGCTAAGGCCCGTGCATTATAATTCAGGGGTCAGAGGTCGGTAGTAATCTATAATCTACAAAGAATGAATTGTACAATCTGCAGACTTCATAATCCAAACGCTGACAAGGACGCCTCTGATCCGCGCTGTGTGAACAGCCTGTGCATGCTGTGTCTTGCAGGATGTCACACACACACACACACACACACACACACACACACACACACACACACACACCATCACAATGGGAGTGCTGTGGGACCAAGGTGGGGCAGGAGGGCAGAGCCATTCAGTCCACCAGTCACACCACTTACAATTTACACACAGACAACGTTTGCTCCCTCTGTCAGGATAATCACAGGACACGTCTACACTATGGTGCTGAACAGCACAGAGATGGAGCTGTAGCACTGCTCCTGTTGCACCATAGTGTAGACACTTCTGTTTTTTTCCCCCCCAGCATTAGATAATCCACTTCTCTGAGCAGCAGTAGCTAGATCAGCAGCATCTACACCAGGGGTTCGCCCAGCATAGCTACACCGCTCCGGAGATGTGAATTTTGACCCCCGAGCACCGTAGTTATGTTGACCGAGCTGTTAAGTTTGGACCAGGCCACAGACCCAAATGTGTGCATCTGAAAACACTGAAGCTACTCTACGCACAGACGTTGCGTCAATTTAACTGAAGGTGTGATGTTAACTCAGCGTGGGGACCCTGGTGCAACTTTGTGTGTGGGCACTGTCACATGGGTTTAAACCTGGCTTTCACCAGTTTAGCTTCCCCTTCTGAAACAAACTTCGGGTAAAATTGATATAAGAAGGTCCACACTCAAAGTTACATTGGTTTAACTGAATTGGTTTAACAGCAAAGCTTTTGCTAAACCAGTGCCACCTGTGTGTAGACGAGGCCTTATTCCAAAGGGGATCTTGAGAACAAGGGCTTGAAAGCTGCTGGGTCCCTGAGAACCATGACTTGGGACACACCCCTTTAAGGGCCAGACTCAGTTACCTGAATCACTCCATTATCCAGCCCTGCCACAGGCCGCATGCTCAGAATTAGGAATCAGTGCGGACTTGGTAGGGGCAGGTGGTCCTGAGTGCTAATCCTGCCTCTGCCGGGTGACCTTTTGCAAGTCGCTTTGCCTCCCCGTGCCTCAGTTTCCCCATCTTCAAAATAGTACTGACATTTCACAGCGGGTTGTAAGGCTTATTTAATTCATGTGTGCATAGAGCTTTGAATTCATCAAGTGCTAAGTATTGTTATTGATACTGTGGTGAGGGGAGCATTAGAAGCCCTCGAGCGAAAGGTGCTAACGCAGAGTGAAGTGTTGTTAAAGAACAACAGCGTGCAAAGCTGTCAGTCAGCCGGGCCTGGAGCTTCGCGGGACCTTGTTAGCATCTCATGGGTTCAGTCGGTTAACACGGCTTCTGTCTTTCTCTTCCAGGTGCATGGGAGAATGGTAGAGCGACCATAAGATCATGCTCTACACAATGACATTTTGGCTTCCAGTCCTGGGCCTCCATTGGATTCTTCTGAGCACAGCCCCCGTGGAGGCCTGCCCGGCTCGCTGCGAGTGCGCTCCTCAGATCAAGTCGGTGGTGTGTCATCGCAAACGCCTCACCTCCATCCCCGAGGGGATCCCCACCGAGACCAAGGTTCTGGACCTCAGCAAGAACCGGATCCGCTGCCTGAACCCGGGGGACCTGTCCCCTTACCCTTTGCTGGAGGAACTCGATTTAAGCGAGAACATCATCGTCAGTGTGGAGCCCGGAGCCTTCAGCAACCTGTTTCACCTTCAGATCTTGCGGCTCCGAGGCAACCAGCTCAAGCTGATCCCTTCTGGAGTCTTCACCAAGCTGACCAATCTCACCCTCCTGGACATCAGCGAGAACAAAATAGTCATCCTGCTGGACTACATGTTCCAGGACCTGAGGAACCTGAAGAACCTGGAGGTGGGAGACAACGACTTGGTGTACATCTCCCAACGGGCTTTCTCTGGCCTCCTAGGCCTGGAGCAGCTGACCATAGAGAAATGCAACCTGACGGCCATCTCAGCCGAATCCCTTTCCTACCTCCAAAACCTGGAGGTCCTGCGGCTCCGACACCTCAGCATCTCCGCGGTGGAAGATGGGAACTTCAAGAAGCTCTACAATCTCCTGCAGCTGGAGATCGACAACTGGCCGCTGCTGGAGGACATCTCGCCCACCAGCTTCCAGGGCCTGAACCTCACGTCGCTCTCCATCACCTACACCAACATCACGGCAGTGCCCACGGCCGCCTTGAGGAACCTGGTGTACCTCATGTACCTGAACTTGTCTTATAACCCCATCAGCACTGTGCCCAAGGGCTCCTTCAAGGACCTCCTCAGGCTGCGAGAGCTCCACATGGTGGGTGCCTTCCTGGTCTCCGTGGAGCCTCAAGCGTTCTCTGGCTTGAGGCAAATCCGCCTCCTCAACCTCTCCAACAATTTCCTCTCCACCCTGGAGGAGAGCACCTTCCATTCAGTGAACACGCTGGAGACGCTGCGCGTGGACAGGAACCCGCTGGCCTGTGACTGCCGCCTCCTCTGGATCCTACAGCGCCGCAAGACGCTCAACTTCGACGGGCAGCAGCCCATGTGCTCCTCACCCCCTGAGATCCAGGGCAACGCCCTGCGTGACTTCCCGGACTCCATACTCTTTGAGTACTTCACCTGCCAAAAGCCCAAAATCAGGGACCGAAAATTGCAGCACATAACAGCCCGTGAAGGGCAGTCTGTCTCCTTCCTCTGCCATGCAGACGGAGAGCCCGTTCCTGCCATCATTTGGGTCTCCCCTCAGCACAGGATGATCACCACCAAGAGCACTGGGCGAGCCACCGTCTTGCCCGGGGGCACATTGGAAATCCGCTTTGCCCAGGTCCAAGACAGTGGCACCTACATTTGCATCGCTAGCAATGCCGGAGGCAATGACACCTACTTTGCCACCTTGACGGTCAAGGGGCATCCCGTGGACGGCTCCCTTTATGCAAACCGGACCTTGTACCTCAGCGAGTTCAACGACACCTTCCACAACAACACGCAAGTCTTCTTAAAGTTTACACTGGACCTCAAGACCATCCTGGTCTCCACGGCCATGGGCTGCATCACCTTCCTTGGGGTCGTGCTCTTCTGCTTCCTGCTCCTCTTTGTGTGGAGCCGGGGGCGGGGACAGCACAAAAACAACTTCACCGTGGAATACTCCTTCCGCAAAGTGGATGGCCCCACCACCACCGCCGGGCAGGGCAGCACCAGGAAGTTCAACATGAAGATGATCTGAGCGGCTCCAGGAGGAGGGTGGTTCCTAGTCCACTGCCTGCCGCCAAATGGGGCCCTCCACGGGCCGGGCAGGGGGTCAGAGCATCCTTCCTTTGTTTTCCAAGTGAGCACTTCGTCTCGTCAGGTGGCTGTGCTCCCCTGAGGGTCGAGGCAGTAAAACTCGCGGCGGAACCTGGCTGGGACGTTGGCTCGATTCGACCACAAGGGCTTGGAAGCGACTGGGAGGAGCGAGCGGTTTTCCTCATTGGTCTTGCCACACAACTGAACTGAGCAGAAGCATCACTGGAAACGGCCCCAGGTGCCTCCCAGCGGCTTATTCTCGTTTCTGAGCACACCCCATCTTCTTTGAGCTGTGAGACCCCCCCAAGCCCAGGTCCCAGAGGGCAAGCGCAGGCCAAGGAGGTATGCACAGCCCTTGTGGGTCTGGGCCTCGCAATGCAGCTAACATTCTTTTGTATCAACTATGCATTTTCCAGACCATGAGCAAGCAGCGTCTGGGCCCGGAGAACCGGCTTCCTTTTTTAAGAGACGATGTGGAACCCTTTCTCGGTTGTTGTTTATGGTTTGTTTTTAATTTGTTGGGGGGTGTTTTTTTTAAATGAATTTCCAACAGAAGTCTTCCTGTGCGACAAAGGACTCCCGCAGAGCAGAGCGAGGGCAGCTCCCGGCGGCCCCGGCACGCGCGCCAACCGGCCTGGGCGGCTCGATCCAACGTGGGGGAGGTGCTGTGTCTGGGACGAGTTCCTCTCAGCATTCAGAAGAAGGGGAAGCCTCTGAAGCTTGCAAACCCCGGCGCCCGGGGAGGGATCGTCCTGCACAAGCAATAATAACCCAACCCGACAGTCCCTTCCGGCCGTACGGGTCTGTGCAGACATGAATGCCACCCCATTGGCACTGAGCGGTATTTCACCAAAGCACGCTGGCGTTCGAAGCCAGAGACCAGGCTACTGGTTGTGGCGGCAGCAGAAAAGGGAAGCGCAGCCCCTGTGAGTTATGGCCAGGCCTCCGAAGGCTCAGAGCCTAGCTAGCTGGCCCGCGTGTATGCGTCTGATCCAGCTGCCACTCTCCCGGGCTACATAGGGCTCTCGTATGCATTCGCACAGGCTACCTGTTTTTAGGCTGGGCCTGGCAGCAAATTCTGCCATGTTGGCAGGAGGCTGGGAGTTCTTACGGGGGAGAGCCCATCCCTACATCTCGAGAGGCGCGGACGAAATCTCCACGGTAAAAAATGACACCGTATGGACTGTGTCTCTTGCTGCTGCTGGCCCCTCTGGTCTGTTCCAGCCCTGCTCCTCCCCCAGGCCCCACCCCCACTCCACCTCTTCCCTCGAGGCCATGCCCTCTTCCCGCCCCTGCTCCGCCCCCTCCCCTGAGGCCCCACCCCCACTCCACCTCTTCCCTTGAGGCCCCGCCCTCGCCCTGCCTCTTCCCGCCCCTGGCTCCGCCTCCTCCCCTGAGGCCCCACCCTCACTCCGCCTCTTCCGGCCCACACTCCACCCCCTCCCCAAGGCCCCCGCCAGCCTGCCACTCTCCACCCACCCCAAGCCCCTCCCCAAGCCACCAAACAGCTGTTCGGTGGCGGCCACATGGTGGAAAAGCTGTTGGGCAGTGGCACCCTCCAACAGCTGTGACTGGTGGGTGCTGAGCACCCATTATTTTTTTCCATGGGTGTTCCAGTTCCGGAGCACCCACGGAGTCGGCGCCTGCATGGGGAGAAGGAGGAGTCCCCCATTCCTGTTCTCAGGGGAGCTGCTCCCAGAGGACAGCGGGGTGGAGCTGGGCACACAGTGGGGCGGGATGATGAGGAGCTGCTCTGGCTCCCCTGTGGGAATGGAGGGTCCCTGTCCCCTGATCCTGTTGGGGGTAAAGAGGCCCCGTCACCCATCCTGGATGAAAGGGGGAATGTTTTATCTGGCCATGCATCTAACTGCCCAGCCGATTGTGCAGTTACCCAGTTTGCATCTATTGCTATGGCAACTGTGTGTACAAATTAGGTGTGCGCTTGTGCGTGCCCTAATGGGCATGCACAAATGCACGGGCAGTTTGGAGCCCCTGACTCTCTGAGAGGGCACCCCCATATCAAAAGAGGCCGCCACTAGTGGAAAAAGAGACGTCCTGACCTGTGCAGAGAGACAGCGAATGAGCCAGACGCATTGAAACAGAGAGTCCAACCCGCACCGCAAGAGAGAGCGCCCGAGCTATGCAATCGGAGCCCGAGCCAAAGCCTGAGCCATGTGAAGAAAGGGTCGCCCCAAAACCAGCTGGTCTTTTATCCCAGCGAGCTCCATTTAACCCACCAGCCATCCGGTCCTTTGGCTTGCAAGCTCTGCAGGGCCTTCAGAGACCAGCGAGGCAGTGGAAAAACAATGGCAGATGTTCGTGTGCCTGTAGGGCTGTAACAAGGTTGGAAAATAAACAGCTATTTAAACAATAGCATAACAAAGGCACGCTCCCCACACACACACACACAACCCACAGAGAAACCCCGTTAAGCACAGCAAACTCCGCTGCAGCGTTAGCCTCCTCAATTACCCCTTCCACCCGCCGCCTGGTCCTGGCCGTGTGCGCGCGCCTGGCCCAGACGTGGCTAATCCTTCTGGTTGAGGCTCCGTTTGTGCCACGACATTTTCTGTTCACAGACTAAGCCGCGGCTGTTTGCGTTGAAGTGAAAACATTGAGCATGGCAGACAAAGCGCGTCCATATGGTGGGAGATTTTTTTTTTTTTTAAGGATCCCCGGGGAGGGGGCGGGGAGGCAAGTGACTAGCCCAGGTGGACGTGAACTGGATTCGGGGTTTGCCCAGGATCTGTGGGTGTTTAACAGCCCCACAGAGCGATGCTAAGGAGTGCCGGGACAGGCCCGGTGCTGCACCTCTTCCCCGCTGACGGCCATGTCTAAAGGGACAGCGTTTCTTTACAGTGCGGCTGGCTCTGCAAGCCCGGTTCGTCGGGAAGGTGCCGCTTCTGGCTCATGGCTTTTTAGTACCCTTGCCCCTGGCTGTTTATTGGGACGCAGAGCTGGCTGGATATCAGTCACTGACCACATTACTCATCCCATAATGTACCCAGCAAAATCATTCCGCTGGCTGGCTCTACTATTAGTCATTTGGAAGGAAGTGTTACCTAGTGGTTAGAACAGCGTGGGCGCTCCAGCGCCGCTGTCTGACCCCAGGGCGAGCCATGTCCCCGTTCTTGTGCCTCATTTTACTCATATGTAATAATCCCTGCTTATTAATACTAATTCGGCCCTTACAGAGCAGCTCGTAGGGTGCTGTGTGAACCTTAATTCATGATTTAGTGTTTGCAAAGCTCTTTGAGCTCCATGGAGGAAAGGCCCAAAATAAGGGCATTATAAATAACATACTGGTTAGTATGTACAGGCACAGCACTGTCCTCTACTGGATGGAATCAGAACTGCTCCACTGAGTGTCATAGGCCCTATACTGCTAATGGAGATTTGCATTTAGCTTCAGTGGCAGGAGTCTGTGCTTCCTCAGCAGGAGCAGCTGGGGTCTATCTCCGCTGCAGTCTGACGTCTTAAGTAGAGCTGTGCAAATAATGGATTTGTGGGTTTTTTTGGTTCACTGGCAGTTCTGAATTGGGGGGTGGGGGGAATTAATTTCAAATCAAACCAAAAGCAAAATTTTCAAAAATGTTACCAAATCAAAAAGGCAAAAAACATGTTTTGGGTCAAAACAAAACATTTCATTTTGCCTGTGCAAGGGTTTTTGTGTTTGTTTGTTTTTTACTTTTTAATCCATTTTAAGGCAGTTTTCAAACAAAACGTCATTTTGAACTGAAAAGGTTAAACCTTTTGACTTTCGCTGAATTTTTCCCCCCAACACAATCTAACTATGTGCTTTGGTGTGGCCAAATCTGCATTTCCACACACACACACACACCAAAAAAAATGTTTTGGCTGAAAAGTTTCATTCAGTGCTAATCTTAAGTAGCCCCAACATGCGGCATCAGGAGACGTATTTATCCGCTCTGATGGTTTTATCCCCCATTGGAAGTCCCAGGCCTCCTCGGTCTGTGGTATCATTTTCCCCCCAGCAACTGACGGTGATTGCCACAGACAGAACAGCCTCACTTCACATGGGGCAGGAGCAGCAGGAGCAGGCGGCAAAGGTCCGGAATGCATGCAGGGCTGGTGCAAGGAAGTTTCGTGCCCTAGGCGAAACTTCCACCTTGCGCCCCCCCCACCCAGCCCTGCGGCAGCTCCCCGCCCCCTCCTCCGCCCTGAGGCGCCCCCCCCGTCTGCCCTGAGGTGCCCCCCCGCAGCAGCTCCCCCCCCCCCCCCCGGGGAGCCGAGCGGCAGCTCCCCACCCCAGCTCACCTCTGCTCCACCTCCTCCCCGAGCACACCGCCCCCACTCTAATTCTCCTCCCCTCCCAGGCTTGCGGTGCCAAACAGCTGATTGGCGCTGGGAGGCGGGAGAAGTGGAGCGGCGACCGCGCGCTCGGGGAGGGGGCATAGGAACGCTGTAAAAAAAAATTGGGGGCACTGCTTTTTGGTGCCCCCAAATTTTGGCGCCCTAGGCAACCGCCTAGTTTGCCTAAATGGTAGCACCGGCCCTGAATGCATGCCAAGAACGTGCCCTTACTAATGAGGAACAAGGAAGGGGAGGGGGACTATAGAGCTGATGGGCCTGAGCATGCTGCTTTGAAGTCAACAGCACCAGAGGCATCAGAGGAAGCAGGACTGGGCCCCGAATCCCATGAGTCATCTGTGCAATATTCGTCAGTTTCACTTTGCAGAGTTCATGCAGATTTTGTCTTTGATTCCCATCCAGAGAGAATCCACCATGCAGCGCAGCCAATGGTTGCTCCCTCCCATGCTCACTGAGGGAAGAGGGGCTGGAGGACTGGCGCCCATCTCTTCATTTGTTTTTAAATCATGTCATTTCCACTTTTTTTTTTTTTTTTTTGGAAAAAATGGAAGAATAAAGACGTCAAATCTTTTAGAGCAAATTTGCAAACCTGGGTACTCCCCACTGAGGCAGCTACACCCCCCCCGCCACCCCCCCACCCCCCGAGCCAGAGGCTGTGCATTGCACTGGGGAATCTCAGCTCCCTCTGCTACAACTCATCTGGCCCATTATATGTGCATTGCGGTATGCAGACCTCGCACAATCGTTTTCACAAGCATGGGCCCGTGCAAACCATTCCTAAGGGCAGCAGGAGTCACCGTGAATGGGACTGGGGGGTCAGGCGCCCTGGGTTGTTGGTGGGTGACCTTGGTGAACGCGTGTCCCCTCTGTATATGTGTGTCAGTTCTGCCTCTGGGACCCAGGGATCATGCCACGTATCTGGGAGAAGCAGAACTGCTTGCATGTTTGGGACTGAATTTTGTAATGGCTGTTGGAGAAAACCAAAGATCGTGGCTTGTCTGTGCCTCGCGGGCACAATAACAGGACAACAGGTCTCCTCGGGCCATCGCCTCCGTCCAGGAGCTGAAGTGCGGAGTGGTGTTATCAGTACATTCAGCCCCATGAATGGCTCCTGGAGGAGGTGTTAACAAAGCCCATAATAAATTGTAGGCATAAATATACATGTAAATTGTATGCATAAATATACATGCAAATATACATGCAAATGAACACACATGCGTGGCATACAGATACCAGCCCCTGTGCGAGTGCCTGCTCCTATCCCAGCTGCTCTGTATCAAGGACCTCAGGAGACTCCATCCTTCCCCCCCACCCACCATCACGGACTTGCTCTGCCAACGTTCCCATGAGAGATGTTGGTTTCTTGGCTCCCCTGGTGGATTAAAACAGGTCTCGGATGCTGAGGCACCCCCAGGAAGGGGACTGGGAGGCCTGACGCCTCTCCCTTGGGGCAGGTGGGCGGCTTTTGGGGGGGCCCCCCTTTATTTTCATGGGTTTTTTCCCTCTCCCCTTTCTCTTAAGCCCTTATGTGTTCACTCTGGGTGCTGTGTCCCCTCAGGCAGCGGCAGCAGGGCTAGGCCGTGCCATACACGCCTGCCCGGCAGCAGCTACCCCAGCGGCAAGGCCTGGGCATGGGAAGGCGGCCCTCCTGACTGACTCCGCCCCTCCCACCCAGACCAGAGTAGGTCAGGTCGGGCAGCAGACCCCGGCCCTGCGTGCCCAGGGGCACAGGGACCCTGCCCGGATGTGATTTTGTGAATGCGTTCTAGGCACAAGAGGTTTGACAATTTAATCCTAAAAGGCCATAGAGACACAGGGCCAAATTCCTTCCTGGACGAAATCCACTGGCCTCAGTGAAGTTACAGCCGGGATGAATCTGCCCATTAACATAGCCCACGCAGAGGCTATTATGGAACCCGAAAGGGTCACAACAGAGATTGAGGTCAAGCCAAAGACTGGTTCATCGGAGGCACTGAAAGCAGAGATGGACAAGACCTAACTAGGTCATCTAGTCTATCTCTTGCACCTTGTGGGCTATAGGGGTCTCCTCTCCAGCGCTTTGGCCAACCCCAGTTCAAATGACCCAAGCAATGTGGCTTCTGTCCCCTGCCTGGGGAGCCTGTGTGTTCCCTGCTGCTCACCCTGTGTCCCGTTCCACCCTGCCTCTCCCCGTGCTGCCCCAAGGGGAGGAAGGTCAGGAAGGGGAACCAGCCCTGAAGAGCGCCCACAAGCGGCTGGAAAGGCAGCCATCACTAGGACCTGGAAAGAGATGGGAATATGGGGGATTGCTCCGCGATCCAGCAGCTGCTCTCTGGGACCATGTCCTTCCCCAGTGCCTGCAGTCCTCGGAGGCTGGGACATCAGCATCAGACCCTCCCAAAGGCAAGCGGGATCCACCTTCAGACTGTCCCGAATGACTTACCCCTTTAGAAATTAAATATTCCACCTCGGTATGTGGCGCTTTGTCATCGTCCCTCTCTGGGGCTTGCCCTGACACCAGGGGCGAGCCCGCGTCTCTGCTGAGTCCATATGGCCTGCAGCCGGTTAGCAAAGAGGCGACCCGCAGAGCTGGGCGGGGGGGGGGGGGGGGGGGGCGGGGGGCTTTCTTCAGCTGCCAGCACAGTGGCATGGAACTGGTCAGGGGGATCATCCCCAGTTACAACCAGCAGCCCCCACCCTCCACGTAGCCACATCACCCCCTACTCAGCCGCTGCCTGCAGGCACCCGGGATGCTGGGGCGCCCGTTTGAGAGGCTCCGTGGCCCAGCCTGGATTCAGAAGCCAGAAGTGTGGGGCAGGGAGGGAATTCCATCCCAGGGATGGGGCTGGGACTGACTGGCAGAAAACATGAATGAGCTGGCCGTGCCATGCAGCTGCGTGGGTCACATATGCCCCAGGCTACCACAGCGAGTGGGAGCCGCTCGATCAATTTCCCCCTGGCCACACCACCTGTTCACACCCTCAGCCCCAATTGCCTCACCAAAGGCAGCAGCCCCCAGCTACCAACATGCCCATGTCACAGTGACAAGCAGAACAGGGGGGCTGACCCCGCACCCACACTGAATTGGGGGCAGCGCCCAAACATTGCGGCTCGAGTCCCTCTCTGCAAGGGTCTAATGAGAACGCCCCATCCAAGCTGTGACATTCAGCTCCTACCCCACAGCTGCCCGCCTGACCTCTGATGTCAATGCGGCTTTCTTTCCTTGGCCCCTTAGTCTGGTCAGGACTATTCAGCCCCTGCTGAAAATGCCAACTTGCCTGCCCTTGGACTGCCAGCTGCTGGGAGCCACCTGCAAGCTTTTCCTCCCCACCTAGCCCACCACTGCTCCCGCCTCCAGCCCACGGCCCCTTGGCACGCTCACCTGACCCCACCCCAGAGAGCTATGCATGCCATGTTGTGTCAGGAGTCCAAGTGGTGCCGTCCACGCAGCTAGCGAGTCCATGTTCAGCGTCTGGGGCTTTTAGGGGAGGGGATGAAAACCTAAGAGCTGGGAAGCCCCGGGTGGTTCCTATGGAAGGCCTTGTCCGCACGGAACATGCACCGTTTTCTATGTAACAAGCATGTGAAATATACCTGAGAAAAGCAACGCCTCCCGTGTCGTTTTTTCCCTCCCCCTCTGCGGAGCGACGCATGAGAAAAGGCAGAATCGATGGCTAACGGCCTGTAAATAAGGTGCAGCCGCACCCGGCCAGCCCCTGAGCACCCCAGCGCTTGCGGCTGTAAAGATCCAGAGGGTTTGGTTTTAAGACAGGGTCTGAAATCTGCACTCAGTCACACCAGCATGAATCTGAGTCTGGGCCTCTCTCGCTCTGGCTATCAGGAGTCGTTCCACTGCACTCCATGGACTTGCTCCAATCTAAAGCTGGCATAAGTGAGGGGAATGGGTATGTCTATACTCAGGCTCTGACTCAGGTTTGCGCCGGAGCCCCTTTTCCATCCACTCACAAATCAGTCTGACTCAGGTCAGCAAGCACTCAGGCCCCAGGTCCTAAGACCCTTCTAGAGGGGTGGGTCGGAGCCCAAGTCCCGCTCTGACTTGGGTCCAAGCCCTGTCACTCTGCAGTGTGGACGCAACTCACGTTGCAGCCCCGAGTCAGAAGGGCTGGGTAGTACCATATGGACCTGTTAGCACAGCTGTAAGACCCGGGTCCAGCGATTGTAAGCCCCGGTTCACAATGCAGTGTGAGCTTGGAAACACCAAGACCACAAGCCCAGGTCCCACAGAGCTGGGCTTAGAGTGCAGTGTAGACATACTCTGACTCCAGCGGAGTGACTCCGGATTGACACCGCCCCGGCTGACAGCAGGATCTGCACCCCCGACAGAGCCATTAGGGCCCAGATCCCCAAAGGTGTTCAGGTGTCTAAAGCCCACTGAATTCAATGGGACTTTGAGGACCTGGGCCTAGCATCCTAACTGGTTATCAGCACACGGCCAAGCATTTCCCCATTGGGTCACATGCGTTTGTGACGGGTCTGGGGAAAGGGCTTGCTCTGCATTAGCTCTCCCCAGAACCAGGAGACGGTCTCGGGGAGCACCTCACAGACCAGCATCTGCACTGCAAGCAGCACCCCCCGGGGCAGGCTGAGGATCCAGGGGGACTCGGAGACAGTTGTCTCTGCACATCAGGACGGAAGCACGGTGGTAGGGGTGAGACACTTGTTCTGGCGCTGCCCCTGCTCTGTGGATACACGGAGGCCATCGCTCTCCCGGGCTCTCTGTCTGCCACCTCGTGTGATCCAGATCATCCCGTCTGAACTGCCCGGCCTAGTATCCAATTATTCAGCTGCTGCAGTGTCAGCTGCTAAACATTACTGCAAACAAGAGACAGCCCAAACTCTCTTATTATGTGCACTGCGGTAGCGTCTAGGAGCCCCAGGCATGACCCAGGAGCCCACTGCGCTAGGCGCTGTACAAACACAGACTAAGATGGTCCCTGCCCCAGACAGATTCCAATCTCAGTCAATCTCTTGATTTAAATCCATTGCTAGCTGGAAACAAACAAATAATGAAGCATGAGAACATCATTATTCAGCGACACAGAGCTTAAGAAAGAGTTAACAGGCCCACTTTATAGTAAAGTGGGACCTATAGATAGTTTGCTAATATTCCTGGTGGATTAATAAATTGCTATCAATTACGAGGTAATTGTGCGTGTCAGGTTTTTTAAATACTTAATAGATGATGCTAAAACAACCTGTGGAAGGTAATAAATTGCATAGTCAGAACTAAGACATGATGAATGCACATGTTGACAAATTGCTACCACTGTTCATCTCTTATTAATAGAGTATTTATAAATATACCCGTAATATTCAGCTAAGATGGCACCTAGTTACCTCTCCTACTTGCAAGGAAATCAGGAGGTTAATAAAGGGTTCACACACACCCCACCCTCCCCCGGGCGCTCCAGGCCCAGCTTGCTGCTGACTCCTTTGCACATTTACCCCTTTTTCCAGCCCGGCAGCTGTACTCTGTTTCTGTCCCTGATCAGGCCGCATCTGGTCCAAGCACTGAGCGGCAGCCTGAGCCCGTCTCTTTGGGAGCAGATCTCCCTCTTCTGGTAGCAGATCAGAGTTAGAAACCGTCTGACAAGTTCCACCTTGAAGAGGAAGTGGCAGGACAGGATCTGTTTGTCTGTGCAGGGTTCGTGGGCCAGGAATTCGGGGGTTGTTTCCCATCAAACCCATTTAACGGTAGTGAAGTGAAAGCTCCTTGATACTGCAGCATGCACCCTGCACTGCATGTCACTGCATGGCTACTGCGGCAGACCATCCTGCTGTAGCCGGGCCATGACACATGCCTTGAGGCGCCCTGTCTTCCTGCGCTCTATGGGAGCACCCCACCCTGCTGCCCCCGGTCCAAGGCAACGTGGCAGAGGGCACGTTGTCTGCAGTATGTTGCAGCCACCAATCCATCGGTGCGAGCTGCTCTGTAGAACCTTTCCCTATGTGACTGAAGACACAGTCGCCAAGTTGGATGGTCACCCGCATGGTGTCCAGAGCTCCCAGCTCAATTTCTCTGCCTAAACAAGAGTGAGATCCACAGGTGAGTGAGCCGGGAGCTTTGGGATCCCGTCGGCCCCCTGAGTGCACACTGTCCCCTCCTGAGTGCTCTCTGGTTCTTGGATAGCACCAGATTGTAACAGGAAAGCGTGGGTCTCCTCTGAAAAGTGATTGGGTCAAAATGGCCCTTTTTAACTCCCCAGCTCTGCCCCTGCCAGACCGATTGACGTCAGTAGCCAAACCTTCGTTCGCAGGAGTGACACACGAGCCAGAGAAAGCCCGGCGCGGCTGTCACATCCCAGGGGGACTCTGCCGGGCTGGCAGTTAGAGAAAGCATCCGCCTCTTTGCTCTCCCTCCATGGTCCAATTGTGCCAGTCTCCCGGTCCTGAGCTGCCAGAGGAGATAAGGGCAGATGCTGTTGATGAATATCTCTGTAGGCAGCACCCTGCAGTGGCCTTGACCCCATGTGGTGGCCGTAGGTTTCCCACTGAGCCCATTTCGGTTCCCTCTGCCTATAGGAACTTTTCTTTTCCATTTCACTTTGAGGGACTCAGCCAGCTCCTTGAGTTTCACTCTGGATTTCAAGTTCTAACCACCCCAAAACCTCAAGGCAAAATTCAGCTGGAAATTTATAGGTTCATAGAATCATAGAATCTCAGGGTTGGAAGGGACCTCAGGAGGTCATCTAGTCCAACCCCCTACTCAAAGCAGGACCAATCCCCAACTAAATCATCCCAGCCAGGGCCTGACCTTAAAAACCTCTAAGGAAGGAGATTCCACCACCTCCCTAGGGAACCCATTCCAGTGCTTCCCCACCCTCCTAGTGAAAAAGTTTTTCCTAATAGCCAACCTAAACCTCCCCAACTGGTTTTGCCCAGCGCTTAATTTGTGCTGAGCCCCGGCACCTCTGGGCCTGGCAGTTCAGAGCCCGGCACCTCTGGGCCTGGCAGTTCAGAGCCCGGCACCTCTGGGCCTGGCAGTTCAGAGCCCCGGCGCCTCTGGGCCTGGCAGTTCAGAGCCCCGGCGCCTCTGGGCCTGGCAGTTCAGAGCCCCGGCGCCTCCGGGCCTGGCCGTTCAGAGCCCCGGCGCCTCCGGGCCTGGCCGTTCAGAGCCCCGGCGCCTCTGGGCCTGGCCGTTCAGAGCCCCGGTTCAAAGCTCTCTAGCTTTGGGGTGCTGGGCATGGGCAATTTTTTTACATTCATAACTGATGCAGCAAGCCCAGAGGTGCCGGGGCTCTGAACGGCCAGGCCCAGAGGTGCCGGGGCTCTGAACGGCCAGGCCCAGAGGTGCCGGGGCCATGAACCGCCAGGCCCAGGGGCTCCTCTCTCCCCTCCGCTGAATATCATAGAGCTGGAGGTTTGCTCCTCTCAGAGACACAGACGCGGGTCTCTGCTCAGGGCCAGGAATTGCAGCATGGAAATAGCTCCAGTTTTTATGGTTCCATCCAAATCTCCCAGCTCACGTTCCCAACCAAAGCTCTGGAGGGTCACTGATACAGCGCCTGCCCCGTGGAGCTCTCACAGCGCTGAACAAAGGCAGGTCAGTGCCATTATCACTGCTTGACAAATGGGGAAACTGAGGCATGGAAAGGCAAAGTGACTTGACCAAAGTCACACAGCGAGTTATTGGCACAGAAGAGAAACCAAGAGTCCAATTGCCCAGCCCCTGTTCTCACCACTAGATCACCCTGTCTCTGCTACACATACACCTGGTCAGTTACCCAACCATATTTTTGGCTGGTAAAGAAGAGCATCAAAGTGGGCCTGGTTAAGAGGCAGGGTGCCGGAGGCCTGGGGTGCCCGGCATGGTTAACATGCAGGTGGCTGCTCACAATCTCCCCAGCACCTGTGGTTTAACAGCCCTGGCTGCATTTCCCCTGCTCGAAGAGCGTCTCACTCAAATCCCTCCCGCCAGCCGTTGGCACAAGGAGCTCAGGCAGTGCAGGGGAAGCAGCAATTATTACCTGGTGGAAAGTCAATTACTGAACCTGCCAAGGAACGGCTTGGAGGTCGCCTGGAGAGCCCTGAGCCACATGGAGACGCATTGAAAGGGCTCTTGGGTTACCAGGTGCTTAAAAAAAGACTTTAAAAAAGGCCAAACTGATCCCTGGTGTAATTCTACGGGCTGCCCCGGGCGGGGGTGGGTGGATCTGGCCCAGCATGTCGAGAAATGTTTGCAGGATTTGGGGTTTTTCTGCTTTCAAAGAAAACAGCCGTTTAAAATCAGCCCCCTTCTCTGCTCTCCTGCCCGTCTCCACACCCGACGCAAGGCTCGGAGTCTGATCCCATTTACGCTGGTTCACACTGGTGTGCCCCAGCACCTGCTTTGCAGCAGGACCATCGGGCCCAATCCCTGCCAGCTGACAGTGTCTTTTCAAGGCTTATCCTCTTCCCCCGCTGCCTCACACGGTCACCCTGAGGCCTTGGCCGGAGAGGCAGGTTCTGGCAGTCACAGACTGGCCCTTGTCTTGAGCCCTTCATTATGTCCCCTTCCTCTGCCCGATTCCCTTAATCCCTGAAGCTCAATGTTTCCTTGTTATCTCAGCCCATATGGAGCCTAAATGGTATGGGCTTAACCTGTATGAAACCAGCTGATCCCCAAACTGGGTGCACCTGGGAATGGGCTAAT